>NC_092338.1:51585000-51950000 GCF_046630445.1 Rutidosis leptorrhynchoides
AATTTCCTATATTAATATTACATTTTACTAATTATGTAATGTCTAATAATTATATTATATATGTAATACATATAATATTTATATCTTTTATATATACTTCAATCATAATACTTCTTTATAGAATCATATGTATATATTTATATGTTTTAATAGTTAATTAATCATTCTATTTATTATTTTACATCATTAATTCAAATGTCTATTTCTAATACTTAAATAATATTTTATTTCGAATTATTTTTCCAATCATTATAAATAATATGTATCTATTTATAATTTGTTGTTCGTGAATCGTCGGGAATTGTCAAAGGTTAAATGAATCAATGTAAACAGTTCCAAAATTTTCTAGACTCAACATTACATACTTTGCTTATTTTATCGAAATCATATAAAGATTAAGTTTAAATTTGGTCGAAAATTTTCGGGTCGTCACATGCGTTTCCTTTAAGTAAACATTTTCTTCGTAGTATAAATTTAAATTTAAATAATAATGATGATGATGATGATGATGATGATGATGATGATATAATAATATAATAATAATAATAATAATAATAATAATAATAATAATAATAATAATAATAATATTAATAATAATAATAATAATAATAATAATAATAATAATAATAATAATAATAATAATAATAAAGATTTATAGATATATAGAACTAGTGCATATAGTTCTCAACTAGAAAAATACCGGTCCGCGCGATGCGGCCTGACTTTTCGGGTTGTATTTTCATATTTAAAATAGCGTTATGTATTTACAAAATGAAAAATGCGTTTCTACGAGTATGGTTGGAAACACGTGGTTAGTACCTAGTATACGTAATGGACTCCACATTTTTAGTGCAGAAAAATCGCATAAAAAAGGAACATAACCATCGATATGATGTGGTTAGTTTGATATGTTTATTATATATGTATGTAAATGTAAAAATATATCCCGAAATATATAGCATTTTTTAAAAATAGTCCGTTTCGCGTATAGCTAATTGCGTTGTGTTCATAAAATTATATCTAGTTGAACGGTAATTTCGGGAAAATTTAGCTCGAAACTAGCGGGAAGATATGTTTCGTTAAAAAATTGGGTAGGGTTTGTTTAAGAGTTTTTAATTAAAATAACAATTTTACATGTTACACTCCTATGTGGGTGGTTGAAATTTTGTAAGGGTTAAAGTTTAAGGGTTGAACATGTTTGTTTTTCTTTTTGCTATGTTGTTTTTTAGGGAATTGGGGACCAAACGATCAAAGTCGGGATGCCAGTTAGTATGTATATACAATATCACACTAAGCAATTAAACATTAACACTGTCCCCGCAGCTTTGGCTCAGTCGACATGTGGTGGTGCTTAGCACCCCCGCCGGGCTAGAGGTCTCAGGTTCGAGCCTCGTCACCTACAAAGGATATTATTTGAAAGAAATTCCTTGAGGGTGGCCCAAAGGGAAGGTTTTACCGACCCGCTCCGGGACTAAGGTCCGGCCCGCCTGCCCCGTATGGGATGGTTTAAGGGTCGGATCCCCTGAGTGTGGTTCGGGTTTCCTGCCCGAACGCGTGTGTGTGTGCAAATGATGACTAGGCTTCGGTCCGGACTGATGCAAGCTTGCCGTTCAAAAAAAAAAAAAAAAAAAATTAAACATTAACACTTTTTAGAATTAAAAGTTTATACAAAATTTTCACTTAAATTAATACTAATATAGTTATATTTTATTTTATTTTTTTCAAAGGCAAAAGTATATTATATATGGAGAACATATTACAAAGAGAACAAAGGCATCTAGACATGTCTAGTCCAAACACAAAACATATACATCATAAACACAACAACAATAACAACTCAAAATAAGAAAATAGCTCAAAATCAACAACTACCATAAACATACATCGAAAAAATAAGATATCTCATCTTTTATGACACGCTACATTAGTTGACCCATAATGGAGACTACTATCCATCCATTTTAACCTCCACACAGCTCCAACTAAAAGGACTGTAGTAGACTTTCTAATCTTAAAACTCACAAGTTTAAGCCTTACATAATCGGTAATCCTATATAGCACCAACGAATTCAGCATATGTTTTTCTTTGGTTTCCGAACACTCTTTTATTTCTTTACTGCCATACAAAGTACACAATAACATATATCAACAATCACTTCAATATATTCCAAGTGTTCTGTGACTACGGGTACATAGCTGGAGAGCTTATAAAATCATCCTCATCCCATTTTTACCAAGTGAAGATATACATCTACATTGTTATTCTACAAATCTCAATATCTTTTCGAAAGGATAAAATAGTCTAAATATATTCATGAAATAATTATTTGATCGGCTGGATGGATCGGGCACCCGGGCCTACATTATAATATACCATTCTATAGTGTCTTGAATAAAAAGTATATCAAATGGCAAATGGATGCAACACTTGGATTAAAATGTACGGAGTATATATTTTATATTTTATTTGACATTAATTATACATATATTCCACTTGAAGATATTCAATGATTAATGTTGGAGATTATATCTATAAAATCATGCTTCATTTGTTACTCCGTATTTGTTATGGAAGATATCCGTTGAGAAAATAAATAGAGAAAATATCCATCTTTATTTACTTCAGGTGTCAAATTCACAACTACTTGTTCAATCCGAGAAGTTAATATACTGCGATTATATTATAAATGGTACCCTAACGAGAAGCTTGGAGGACAAAAACAACTTACAATGGCTTCATGAGCCAACCATTCTAACGTAAAAATTAATTACTATGACTATAAATCCAATTAAAAGAAACAATACATATGAAATCAAAAAAGTTTCTTTTTTCTTCAACCTAGTACCAAAAAAAATGTCATTACATAGCATTTATATGTGCCACACTGCAGTGGCGGAACTAGAATTTTTTTCAACGGGGGCAAAAAAAAAAAATTAAAACCGTAGCAATTTTTTTAGACAAAATATAAAGGTTAATTATGAAGGATTTTGTGCAAAAGTTGAAGGTTTTTGGGCAAAATTTGAAAGTTTTGAGGTAAAAGTTGGAGAATTTTGGGCAAAATTCAAATGTTTTGGTGCAAAATATGTAGATTTTGGGGCAAAAAAATCCACCGGAGGTAAGTCGAAAACCCAAATTTTTACACTAAAAAAAAAATCCACTAGGAACGGGCGTCCCCCTGCCCCCTTGTATTTTCGCCACTCACATTGTCGCCCCGAATATAGCATACAAACGGTTCTTCTATGATAAAGACTCCTTACACGTTATATAACTAGAGTAAATTAGAGCTCACTTGTTGCTACGGGAAATGATTTTGTTTTATACTATAAAAGCTTTTTAGTTACAACACGCTTATCGACTATTGAATGAATAGTTTATTAAATGAAAAGTTAGAAAAATATATATTATATATTTTTACATTTTATTTGATTGGATCACTTGGTAAGAAAGTGAATTAATAATAAAATGCTAGTTAAAAAAATATTACAACATAGTGTGAAACTAATAAAATAAAATAAAATAAAATATAAAAGACAAAATCAATTTAAATAAATGGTTGCTATTCATTTACATTTTTTTATTTTTTGAAAAGCAAGAAAAATTTTATAATTAAACTTTGAAACATGTACATTTAGCATGTATGTGAAGGCATGCAGTACACACGAAAGATTCTGATGACCACTATCACTATTTGAGATTACATTGACTTTTTACAGGGATCAGTATAGTAGTTCGCTAGTTAGCCATGATCATCCAAGGAAGACGGTTTGACAAGCCATTGGTTTCAATCTAACTTTTCCTTTTTCGATCGTCTTGAGATTCACTCGAATGACTTAACTCGAATTTCGTTTAGTTTCATAGGACCATTACCTGTTTCTATTGGAACAAACTACGGTTCCCATTACGTCAAATCATATACCTGCACACCCATTCTATGGCTTGCCAGAGTTGAAACTCCGTACAAGATATTTTCGATCTTTTTGCCACTGAACATCTCTTCTAGGTTTGTATAAGGTACATTACCCAAGTTACACCACCGAAAAACTCAAGCCCATAAGTCTTTTGCAAAAGTGCAATGTAGTAGTATATGGCCCGTGGTCTCGATTCCGTTATTACAAGCTAGGCACAACACGAAGTCTGTATCTATACCACGTCTGTCTAATTCTACTCTAACCAGAAATCTTTCAAGATGAGAACGCCAAACGAACAAACTTATTTGTTGTGGAAGCAGTGAGTTTCTCATTGTTCAGTCGAAGGAGAAGACAACTGAAGTAGCTTTTCATCAATCATATTTGTGAGCTCCAAAGTGTTGAAAATTTCATTAGTGAGAAGACCCCATGACCATGAATCGATCGTTAACATTGTTACCGAATTTAAAACCTGCAATTGTTGCTTTGAGTGCTTCGCATTCTGCTAATGTTCTTCCGGTAGGAGATCGATAATGTCCCGTTCCAAGAAGCAAACCACGATGATCCATCCTTTATTAATCGTTCCATTAGTAGTGGCTCCTTGTTAATTCAAGCATACACAAACTTTCAAAAGCATCGCCATATACTTGATCATTTATCCACCGATCTAACCAAAATAAAGTGCTATCCCCATTGTTTACAATCTTCGCGAAAGATTTTGAGAAAGGAATGTCTAGTTTGTCTATATCTTAACCAATTTTCCTAATGTTCTGCCACACCATTCCTTTCCCCATGTTACGATGTGAATCAAGAGAACCCAACCCTCAATCCCGCCCATAAATACTCGAGATTACCTTGTTCCAAAAAGCGTTTTTGTCGAGATGAATCGCCACCACCACTTCCCAACAAAACTAAGTTTTTGGCTTTGAGGGACCCGATATCCAAACTGCCACCCTTATATGGTAAAAGTATATTATTCTATTTGACCCGTGGGATTTTTAATTTAGAACCCGACCCGCCCCAAAAAAATTACGACGCAAATCTTTGAGTAAGTTGATGACGGTTGATGGAGCATGGAATAAGGAGAAGACATACAAAGGAAGACTACTAAAGACCGATTTGTTGAGTGTTAAATGACCTCCGAATTACACCGATTTTGCTTTCCAAACCGCCAATCTAGCATAGAACTTTTCTATAATTGGTTCCCAATCCCGAATATTTTTCATCTTATGACCAATCGGGTTACCGAAATAAGTAAAAGGGAAGCTTCTCACCTGACATCAGATATATTTTGCCATATCTTCTACTTGGGTTTTTTGTACGTCAATACCATACAAGCAACTTTTTGAGAAATTTACTTTCAAACCCAAAAAGATCTCGAAACATTTTAGAAGCTTAAAGAGATAACCCGCGTTTCTTTTATTCCAATCTCCAAAAAGATCGTGTTATCGGCGTGTTAAAGACGTGATATCAGAATGTTATCATTTCCAACATGTAACCCTTTATATAGGTTCGATTCTATTGCACGCTTGGTTAGTAGGCTTAAGCCTTCTGTCGCCATTATAAAGAGGTAGGAGGATAAGGGATCCCCTTGACGGACTCCTTTTTGCAACTTGAGTTCGTTTGTTGGTGGATCATTTACTAAAATCGATATTGAGGCCGAGTTTAGACATGACTTGATCCGACCCCGACATTTTTCTCCGAAGCCCACTCTTTCCATGATTTTAGAAAGAAAATCCCATTTGATAATATCGAAAGCTTTCCCAAAGTCGGCCTTGAAAATTATGCATTTCTTCTTATGTTTTTTCATGTCATCAATCACCACATTCGTCACTAGAATCCCATCACGAATGTATCTCCCTTTAACGCACGCACTTTGTTTCACTCCGATTACCTTATGAATTAATTTTTGAAGTCGATTACAAGGATTTTTTATATCACTTTGTAGTAACTCCCGATTAGACTTATAAGTCGGTAGTTGCAGAGGTTTATGGGATTATTTTTTTTTGGCACAAGAGCAAGAAAAGACGCATTGAACCCTTTTGAGATGGATCCGTTATTCCATAACGAGTCGATTGCCAACTTCAAGTCGTCCTTTACGAGCCAATAGAATTTCTTATAAAAACTCAGATTAAATTCATCAGGGCCCGATGCTTTGAATGGGTCGCATTCTTTTATCGCATTCAAAATATCTTCTTACGTGTAAGGTGCTTCCCAAACCTAAAGTTGGAAAATCTAGAGCAATGCTATATCAAATATATTTTTAATGACGTTTGGATGGGTCGCATTCTTTGATCGCATTCCGACAAATGACATTGGTCGGTTTATTGACGAATATGGACAAAAGCGTTAGACATTGTTTCAACCAATGAATGAGTTTATTGGTTTAATAAATATATATTGTATCGTTAATTTATTTTGGCCAGAGCAAAACCATTTTCAGCGAAGTGCAACGAGCCGTCCAGTGAACGCCAAAGATCGCGAATTTTGTCAAGAATCATAACACTGTCTGACACAAGTCATCTCGAGCCGCCACAAAGAGAACCCTACCTGCAAAAAAACTAGCCACATTGCCACAGCTGAAACATGATCTCCAACATAGAATCGTCGCCTAGGACATCCTAGAAGACGCAACTTGGAAATAGGAGCTCAGCGAGACCAAACCGTGATAAAGAGTTTATCCGACAATTGCGACCCGCCAACAACCACTGCCGTACCTGTTAACAAATCCAGGCACCTCTTCAACTAAGTAATTATTGTAAATAAAATGATAATTTCTATTGTAATTATTGTAATAATGACAACTTAAAGAACAACAAAAAGATAGAGTTAACAAAAAAATTTATTTTTACTTTTTAAAGCAAGTAATTTCATTAACACATCAAACAAATTACAAGGTGTTGGAGGAGATGAGAATCCTAGTGTCTCAAAACCCCCATGAAACAGACATCGTAATCTTTAGCGTCTCGATTATCTTGTATTTTACTTGGGTTTACTAACCCATAATTTTTCTTTAATCTTAGTGCACAAAGTGATCACTCTCGTTTGGCTTTAGGAAGTGGAAAATTTAATTAAACTCGATGAATTAAAATCGAATAAAATCTTGAAAGCCCTATCCACTCTAATTAAAAAACAATATTCTTTATACAAATTGATTGATAATATCTTAAATTTGGTGGAATGTCATATATCACTTACAACCCATCTTGGTGCTTCATGATTATAGCATAATATCTCTATAATTCTTTATTATCTTTCTAGAAATAATTGTAGCTTACAATAATAAATTATTTAAAACGTAACTATTTTGTTTTATATTATACCCACAATGTGTAGTTTTATTTTGGATGAAAGAGTTATTCAACAGGATTTACAATTATTGTGAATCGTGTTATCATTGAGATCAAGATTTTCAATTCGTTGATAAGGTCATTTGATCCATTGGTATTGAGGACTATAAATTACCCCTCTAATTAAGAAGCTTTGAGTTTAAATTTAGAGTGAATGTTTATATACATTTTGTCAATAATTCGTGTTTAATGTATACATTTGCTTTAAAAAATATAATAGTTAGTGTTCGTATGCATGGGTTTAGTAAAGCTGGAAAATTCGGTGGGGTTAAGAAACTGTGTTTGGTCGAAAAGCCTTCTATTCTTGTGTTACAGGAAACAAAACTTAAAACCATAGATGATACATGGGTAAGTGCCTTATGGTATTCTGACAATTTCGGATTCATTCAAAAGAGGCAGTTGGTTACTCGGGCGGGTTTCTCATTATATGGGACAAAGATTGTTTTGATATTGAAGGTACAACAGTTGGGGATTTTTTCGTTGGCATCAGTGGTCAGTGGGTTAATACAAAAGAAAAGTCTTATGTGGTCAATGTATATGGTCCACACACGGACGAAAGTAAAATTAAAATGTGGGAGGCTCTGAACAAACTCCAATTCGACATCACGTTACCGTGGGTCATTTGTGGGGATTTTAACGAGGTTCGGGAACAATCGGAAAGAAAAAACTGTGAATTCGTCGAGAGCAGAGCAAAACGCTTTAATGATTTCAAAAACAACAATTGTCTCGTTGATGTTCCATTAGGGGGTAGGAAGTTCACTAGAATAATTGGTAATGGGAAAAAGTTAAGTAAGCTGGACCGTTTTCTTGTGTCCAAATTTTTTTTTCAATATGTGGAATTGCCTCTCAGCTATGGTTCTGGATCGAGATATCTCGGACCACTGTCCAATTGTTCTTAGGGATGATCAGAAAGACTTTGGACCTAAGCCAATTAAAATTTTTGATGAATGGTTCGAGATTGATGGTGTAGACCAAATAATCAGGGAGGCATGGGATGAGGGAACTGCAGGCCGAAAGAGTGATTGGATATTTCTTCAAAAACTGAAAAAGGTGAAACATAAACTGAGAAATTGGTGCAAGTGTGACCTTGGATTGCTGGATGCCGAGGTTGCGGATTTAAAAAAAGAAGTCAACTCGTGGGAGATTGCTGCTGAATCCCGAAACTTAGATGGTGATGAGTTAAAAAAGTGGTCGGATTCAAGAAAGAGATGGTTCGAAAAAGATAAGATCAAATCAAATATGTTAAAGCAAAAAGCGAGAATTCGTTGAACAATTAACGGGGATGAAAACACCAAATACTTCCATTCGGTCATCAAAAGGAACTAAAAAAATGCAACATTAGAGGTCTAAATATAAACGGCCTTTGGAATGAGCATCCTGATGATAACAAAAGAGCTGCTTTCTCTCATTTCAAGTGTTTGTTCGAGCAGTCGTCACATAGCAGACCTAGTCTTGCTAACTTACAATACAATATCTTATCTAGTGACGAGTCATCAAGATTGGAAGAAAAATTCACGGAAGAAGAAATTTGGACGGCTATTAAGGAATGTGCAAATAACAAAGCCCCGGGACGGACGGTTTCAACTTTCTTTCTTACAAAAAATATTGGAACGTGATCGAAGAAAAGTTGGTGGTTGCAATCGAGAGTTTTTGTCGACGGGTGAAATTTCTAAGGGATGCAATGCTTCATTTATAACATTAATCCTAAAGAAATCTAACCCAATTGGTTTATCCGAATATCAGCCTATAAGCTTGATCGGGAGTATTTATAAAATCGTGGCAAAAGTGTTGTCAATAAGAATTAGAAAGGTGGTACCGAAGTTGGTGGGTGGTGAACAAAGCGCTTTCCTTAAAGGAAGGTTCATCTTGGATGGAGTTTTTGTCGCAAATGAATCATTGAACTACTTTAAGAATAAACGGTTAAAGAGCTTCATTTTCAAAGTTGATTTTGAAAAGGCATTTGATTGCCTCAATTGGGATTTTCTAGAGGAGGTTATGACTAGCATGGGTTTCGGGTGCAAGTGGAAAAGGTGGGTCATGTCTTGTCTTCATTCGGCTTCAGTCTCGATTTTGATTAATGGATCACCCACGAAAGAATTCTCTTTAGGTAAAGGGGTGAGACAAGGTGATCCGTTATCGCCTTTTTTGTTTATCCTAGCGGCGGAGGCTTTGAATATTTTGACTAAGTCGGCTTCCGAAAAAAGGTATTTTCAAGGGTGTGGAAATTGGCACGGGAAAGGTGAACATAACGCATTTACAATACGCGGATGACACGGTGTTCTTCGAGGAATGGAGCAAATGGAATATAAAAAACTTGATGAAGATCTTAAAGTATTTTAAAATGGCATCGGGTCTTCGGGTTAACTTTCAGAAAAGTACTATATATGGTGTTGGGGTTACTAGAGATGAGGTAAATGGTATAGCCGAACGTTTCCAATGTCAAAAAGGAGATCTCCCGTTTGAATATCTCGGGCTTCCGATTGGGTCCAACATGAAAAGATCAAATGAGTGGAAACCGGTTATTGAAAAGTTTCATAAAAAACTCTCCGGGTGGAAAGTTAGATCGATATCTTTTGGCGAAAGGTTGACACTTGTGAAGTCGGCTTTGAGTAGTCTCCCATTGTATTTTTTTCTCAATCTATCATGCTCCGTCTCGTGTTATAAATCTCCTTGAGAGTGTGAGAAGAAATTTTTTTTGGGGCTGGAAATTTGATGAACATAAAATTCCTTGGGTAAAATGGGTTCATGTCCTATTGCCTTTTGAAGATGGAGGTCTAAATATTGGATCGCTTGAATCAAAAAACTTGGCCTTACTTGGAAAGTGGAGGTGACGGTTTCATACCGAGCCTAACTCTATTTGGGTCAAAGTCACTAAAAGCTTATATGGCCCAAATGGTGGGTTCGATGTGGATTACTATCATCAACACTCTTCTAATTGGCATAATATTATTAGTGCATGATGTGAAGACCCGTCCTAATCCATCCGGACGAAGTCCATATCGATTATAAACGATTCACAACAGTTGATTACATCGCGAGGTACTTGACCCCTATATGATACATTTTACAAACATTGCATTCGTTTTTGAAAAGACAAACTTTCATTACATCGAAAGTTGACAGCAGGCATACAATTTCATAATATATCCAACTATAATTGACTTAATAATAATATTGACGAACTCAACGACTTGAATGCAATATCTTTGGAAATATGCCATGAATGACTCCAAGTAATGTCTCTAATATGAGTTAATGCACAGCGAAAGATTTCTTTCGTACCTGAGAATAAACATGCTTTAAAGTGTCAACCAAAAGGTTGGTGAGTTCATTAGTTTATCATAAATAATCATTTCATAATTTTAATAGACCACAAGATTTCATATTTCCATTTCTCATAAACATACGTCCCATGCATAGAGACAAAAATATCATTCATATGGATTGAACACCTGGTAACCGACATTCACAATATGCATATAAGAATATCCCCATCATTCCGGGATCCTCCTTCAGACATGATATAAATTTCGAAGTACTAAAGCATCCGGTACTTTGGATGGGGCTTGTTGGACCCAATAGATCTATCTTTAGAGTTCGCGTCAATTAGGGTGTCTGTTCCCTAATTCTTAGATTACCAGACTACATAAAAAGGGGCATATTCGATTTCGATCATTCAACCATATAATGTAGTTTCAATTACTTGTGTCTATTTCGTAAAACAGTTATAAAAATAGCGCATGTATTCTCAGTCCCAAAAATATATATTGCAAAAGCATTTAAAAAGGGATTAATGAAACTCAATCATATAAATATTGTAAAACAGTTAATAAAGCATTTGCATGTATTCTCAGCCCAAAAATGTAAAGAGTAAAAAGGGCAAATGAAACTCACGCATATAAATATTGTAAAACAGTTAATAAAGCATTTGCATGTATTCTCAGCCCAAAAATATAAAGGGTAAAAAGGTAAATGAAACTCACCTATTGTATTTTGTAGTAAAAATACATACAACGACATCGAACAAATGTAGGGTTGGCCTTGGATTCACGAACCTATATCATTTGTGGATATATTAATACACGTAATTGTAATCGATCAATTATATATATTTTTTTGTTATTAATAATATACTTGTTATACTATATATTGTTTAGATAAATTTAATATATTTAGTTTATATGTTTTATATAACTATTACCTATTATTAATAGTAAAAACTATATATTAAGGTTTAGTATATATTTATATATTAATTGATATAGCTTAGCTAATATCTTTTTAGTAATAAAAGTATAACGTAATGTATTATTATATAAAAGTATCTTTTTATGATAATATTGATAGTTTTAGTGATAACAAAATAATAATTTTATAAGAATGATAATAATGATAATAAGTTTAATAATAATAATGATAGCAAAGATGTTATTTTTAATGATTCTATTAGTTTTTAACAAAACGACAAGTTTGAAAATAATGCTACTTTTAGTAGTAATGGTATTGCTAATAATACTAACACTGATAATAATAGTAATTATAATAATTTTACTACTGATGATATTAGTGGTAATGATAATAATAATAATAATAATAATAATAATAATAATAATAATAATAATAATAATAATAATAATAATAATAATAATAATAATAATAATAATAATAATAATAATAATAATAATAATAACCATACCTAAATCATAATTACATTTATACTTATAATTATAATTATGTTTCTTGTTATCACCATTAAACTCATGATCGAGATTGTGATCATAATCATAATATTTTTATAACCTTACTTATGTCCATAAGCATTTCTATATATTTATTATTTTTATTCTTTTAACCGCAATTATATTTATTAATCTCTTAGTGTATATAATTATACTTAAATCAAAAGCACAACGAGTTTAATATCATTTTATTGTCATCCTAACTATTTTCGTAGTAGTATAATAATAATAATAATAATCCTACTTGTAATTATAATTATGATACTAGTACTAAAAGGGTAATTACTACTTTTATTGATAGAAATAATGATACTAACAACTAATATACTAGTAATTATAACAATAACTAATAACAACAAAAATATTAACAATAATAATAATAATAATAATAATTAAAATGATAATAATAATAATAAAGAAGGTAGACAACCTCTTATGGTTAAAAAAAAATTGACAGTCCTTGGAGGGACTCGAACCCGCGACCCCTCGTAACACACAACATGCCTTAACCATTGATCCATTACGGCTTTTCTGATTTAGTACCCATATTACTTTTATTTATTATGTTTTCTGTTTCCATCATCTTCTTCCTACTTAACCCAAACTCAATCATCCAAGGTTTTCTCAATATTCAAAAACAGAGACTAAAATAGTGACCAATCAATATCCTTTGTTTATATTTAATTGAAAACGAAAAAGAAGAGAAAAAAAATATGAAAAAAAATGCTGCTGTTACCGTCGCTGCTCAAGAGAAAAAAAAATGATTTCGTTTTTGAGTACGTTCTGGACCATAATTATAAAACGAAATACATTTAAAATCAATCCCTAAAACTATTGAAATCGTTAATTTAAATTAAATCATCACAGAAAACTCGAATTTGTTTGATGAACATTTGTTGACTTTTTGATTCATAAACTTTGACTTCGAAATTCAAACCTGATAAAAGGAATTGATACTTCAAATTTTGCAGAAAGTTTACCTAGATGAATCCTAACCTAATAGCATTTTTAGATTTCAGCAAATGATTTGAAATTGAACTTTTGCCTAAACAGTTCGTGAAGCTAAGAACCGAATAGGTTCTTTAATTTCTTGGGTTGATTCTTCCAGTAGCAACAACGATTAGCTGTGAATATATGATAATAATGATGATAGTCGAATGATTGAAGTAAAGAACATGAGAGTAGAAGCTCACGGGTACGCAGAGAAAAAGGGAAGAAAAAATAATAATGGTGGAGATGATAGTGATATCCGAATTTTGGATCTCATGTGTATATATCAGATAATCATCTATATTCCTTAATTTATATTTATAATATACATAGTAATAAATAATAAATAATAAATAATAATAATAATAATAATAATAATAATAATAATATTGATAAAGTTATTAATAATAATAAATGTTAATAATAACAATATGATAATATTAATAATAATAACTAATAATAATAATATTTGTATTATAACTAAATTATAATTGTAATCATTCTTATAATAATAATCATTATAATCATAATAATAACTATTCTGTTAAATAAACAAGTCATATGTGTTTGTTGTACTCCACCAAATAAAGTTGTTTTCTAGTAAAAAGATAAACGACATGCATATCTATCTATACTCATTTACACTTTAATTATTGCAACATGTCAAGACATTAACTATTTATTATTCCACTATTATTATATACCGAGACCTATATCATATAATTTGATTTATGATAGTGATCAAGTTGATGTAAAGTGAGTTAACATTATTAATTGTAACTTTATCATCTAAAGTTTCGATTTTTGAGATGGAAAGTAAGAACGAGTTTGATTGAAAGTTGCATATTTCATTACCACAAGTCTATTAAGAGCTCGATTTAAAGTCCATATACAACTAGAAATTATATGTTAATAACGAACTAAACCATCAATTATTCACTTTAATTTAATTATCTTTAATATAAGTGTTCAAAACTATCTAAATATGATTTAATATCTTATATTATTTTATAAAAATTAATTTTAATAATTAAATAATATAATATTTTAAATTATATTTTGAATTAATATATATATTTATATCTTTAAATATATATATATATATATATATATATATATATATATATATATATATATATATATATATATATATATATATATATATATATATATATATATATATATATATATATGTATGTATGTATGTATATATCTATTTACATTTAGTTGTTCATGAATCGTCGGGCACAGTCTAATGGTAATTGATTACATGAACCCAAATTCAAAATTTTTGAGACTCAACATTACAGACTTTGCTTATCGTGTCGGAAACATATAAAGATAAAGTTTAAATTTGGTCGGAAATTCCCGGGTCGTCACAGTACCTACCCGTTAAAGAAATTTCGTCCCGAAATTTGAGTGAGGTGGTCATGGATAATAATAGAAATGTTTTCATGACAAATATGAGTTGATAATAGAGTTTTATCATTATTGAATAATATAGATAAAACGATTCGATTATGCAGAGCGTACGAGTGAAGCTATCACAAAATAGTGAAATGAAAGGATAAAGATTTGTCTTATCTTTTGACAGAGTCAGGGTTGAATTTAGAAAATAAGGTTCGTCTTAACTTCTGACGTCGTCTTGATTGAATTCCAAAATTCAAGGGATATAAAGAAAATCTTCGAAATTTAAAAGATTTGATTCTTCGGCGAATTAAGATCTTTATAATTAAATAAAGTGATCTGCCTCGATTACTCTGTCTGATATTTCCATTATAAATTTACCTTTTCCGTTCCATTAGTTTCCACCACTTCTATACCATCTTTCTCAGTTCATATATCCAAAAGATTATAATAATGCTTAATCCGGTTCTAATCCTTGTTCTTATTCTAACTATCGTAATGATCGTTCTTCTTTTCCAACTCCCACCTGAAGAATCAGTTTATTTCTATTATGTTCTAGGGATTATTGTATTTATAATCCTCCCGTGTCTTTATATTACCATACGTACTGATATCCACGGTTTGTAATTTCGGTGTTGTCATTGGGTTTTATATTCTCTCTTATATTTTGGACCTCTTTGCCTTTTTAAAATCCTCTCGACCTCTAGTAAAGCGAGCAACGGTCCAGAACTCATAGATATGAATTTCGAAATGGACATAGTTAATGTTCTAAGAAATAAATGATAATAGCACGATCTTGATTCGTCAAATTACCAGAATATCCGGGAAAGATAGAACTATCAAGAAAATATGTTCTTGATATGTTTATATATCAGATAAAATGTAAGAGTCGTGTAACATGGCACATGATGACGTTATAATTTGTGAATCATCATGTCCCATTTAGAAACTCAGCATGACTTACTGTAATATAATCACGTTGATCAAGTGTCATTATATTATACTAACTTATGCATCAGTTCCCAACATTACTTCAATAACATTCATATTTTAAGCTCAAAATTTTATAGAATATAGAAACTAACAGTTTCTATATAATGTAACACTGATGGCACAATGAGTTTAATGATTTCAGATAAGAATAGTTATGAAATATCTTCAGAAATATGGAGGATATTTATAATGAAAGATGCAATAATATCTCGGAATATCTAAGATCAGAGGATGATAGAAACTATTGTCTGCAAGGGTTTAGAGTAAGGAGCAAGATATTCACTAAAGACTTTAGCAGACATTGAATCATTTGGATTCTTTGAAGTCAAACTTATTCTTTGTGATTTGTCCACGGCTTTCTTCATAGTTTCGCATAATCTGTTTTTCGGTACTAAATTTTCTATTGAATGTTTCCAATATAATGATACACAGGAAGTACGAAGAGGTATATAATCTCGGACGAGAATATTTATGAAAATATTGATGTTTCGCGAGGTGTATATAAAATACTATTAAATTTTACAAGGAAATACTATTAAATACGATACAATTTTACACAAGATATTTATTTATTTATAGAATGGATATACTTAAACCTTGCTACAACACTTATAGGCAGTGTACCTAATCGTACAGTAGTGTAGTTTTTAGTAAGTCCGGTTCGTTCCACAGGGAATCTTTTTTAAACAAAGCTCAACGCTATATTAGTTTACTTTTATAAAAATACAAATATATATATAAGTAATATTATTATTATAAAGGGGAGTTTTTACCGTTTAATGACCGGTTTGTCGATTTTAAAACTTTAGTCGCAGTTAAAACCTAATGTAAAATATTAAATAAATAAAAGACTTAATTTAAAGCGTAAAATAAATAACGATAATGAAATTGCAATAAATAAAAGTGCGATAAAATAAAATTGAGATAATTAAAAAGTATGATAATTAAAAGTGCGATTAAATAACAATAAATAAAAGTGCGATAATTAGAAGTGCAATTAAATATAAAATAAAGGAAATTAAATATGAAATAAAAGAATTATGCTTATTTAAACTTCCGTAATCATGATGTTTGACGTGTTGATTTTAGTTTTATGCCCATGGGTTAATTGTCCTTTGTCCTGGATTATTTAATATGTCCGTCTGGTTTTTGTCCATAACAGTCCATCAGTCATAAATATAAAGTGCGAGTATCCTCATCAAATTATCCTTTTACCCGAAGTTAAATATTCCAACTAATTGGGGATTCGAATTGTAACAAGGTTTTAATACTTTGTTTAATGAATACACCAGGTTATCGACTGCGTGTAAACCAAGGTTTTACTACTTTGTTAACAATTACACCAATTACCCTTGAATGTAATTTCACCCCTGTTTTAATTATTCTAGTGGGTATTAATCCATTCCCGTGTCCGGTTAAATGAACGGTTATTCGTACATATAAATACCCCGCCCATCGTGTCCGATCGAGTGTACATGGTAATTTATAGGGACGCCCAATTGTAAATCTTTATGTTAACATTAACAAACTATCATTTAGTTAAACAAATATAAAGCCCATTAATAGCCCATAGTCTAATTTCCACAAGTGTCGTTCTTTTATCCAAACCCCAATTATGGTACAAAACCCAATTACCCAATTTTAGTAATTAGCCCAACATCATGATTACTTCGTTTTAAATAAGCATAATAATAACTTAGCTACGAGACATTAAATTAAAAAGGTTGAACATAACTTACAATGATTAAAAATAGCGTAGCGTTACACGGACAGAATTTCGACTTACACCCTTACAACATTCGCTAACATACCCTTATTATTAGAATTATAATTAAAATTAAAATATAAATTAAAAATATGTATATATATTTTACGTATGAATGAGGAGAAGAAGAAAAAGATGATGAAAAATGCTCAGAATTCGGTTGGCTTTATAGGCAGTTTCTCATTTTGGGGGTCCGCGACTCGCGGCCAATTTTGCCTTCAAACTCCGCGAGTCGCGGAGTTTGAAATTACAGCTCAGAGGAGTTTGGCTCTTTGTTTACCGACGGTTTTAAATAAATATAATATATTAAATAATTATAAGAATTATTTAAATATTATATTATATTTATGTGCATAGTTAACTTGTAATTTTTAGTCCGTTGCGTCGAGCGTTGAGAGTTGACTCTGGTCCCGGTTCCGGATTTTCGAACGTCCTTGCGTACAATTTAATATCTTGTACTTTGCGTTTTGAATCTTGTACTCTTGTAATTTCGAGACGTTTCTTATCAATAATTGGAACCTCTTTGATTGTCTTTTGTACTTTTGAGCTTTTTGGTCGTTTGCGTCTTTAATTCGTCGAATCTGTCTTTTGTCTTCACCTTTTATTATTTAAACGAATATCACTTGTAAATAGAACAATTGCAACTAAAAGCTTGTCTTTCTTGAGGAATAATGCTATGAAATATATGTTCGTTTTTAGCATTATCAAATATTCCCACACTTGAGCGTTGCTTGTCCTCAAGCAATATCGTCTTGAAATACTAGAATCACTTCTTTATTCTTCACACTTTGTACATCAGTGATTTCTATACGGTGGTATAAACAATGGTAGTAACGATATGGTTTACAGTCCCACATGACTATAAAAATTTAGATCCATTAAGGAAATTGGATCTTTATGAAAACATTTGATCTTTTAAAAATTAAATCTAGTTTTTACCCTAGATAAGTTTTCCGGAATAACCCTTTACCGGTGTTTGCAAAATATTTTTGTGGGTTTGGTGGGTTTCAGATTTGAAAATTTTAGCTCAAAACTTATGGTTTTGTGTCACCCACTTGCTAACCTTGTATTTGGAAAGCAACACGTCCAGTTTACTTGTCCCGTATATTACCTTTCGGTAAACTACCGTCCGGTTGTAAAGGAAAGCGTTGAACAAGCAACTGTTAAGGCAATGTCCCCTGACATGCTTTTAATTATGGTCTATAACGTGTCGGACGCAATTACTATCCTTGGTAGGAGCAATAGTAAAGCTCACCCTTATAATTTTTCGGTATGGCACAAGGTCCTGTCTTTGACCACTATGCAACCACCGTTCTTACGGTTGACACCCGATTTAGTTCAGGTGACCTAATGAATTCCAGGTGAATTCCTAGGATTTTACGTTCAATGGTAATGAACGCATTGAAAATAGGGTTTTCAGAAAACAAATCGGTTTGTAATTTTGATCAAAATATTTTCTCGTTCAAGCTCGAGTTTAGATATCATTGAATTCCATGAGTTTGAATTCTCAATCTTTAAGGTCAATCTCTAGGATTGAGTAATATCAGTCTTAAAAGCTGATTTTTAATCTTTAAGGAGATTATCCTTTCTGGGGATCTGATTCATTAGTCTTATCCAGCTAATTTGCATGGTGCCCCCCCATTTTACAAGATAAATCCTTCTCATGGTTAGGATAAATCTGACCACTTGGCGACCCTGTTTAATGCCGAGGTCCGTGGATTTCCTGCTGATTTTAGTGATGACTTTTCTAGATTTTTTGTCAACCTACAGCTGGTCTGGACGACAACTTCATGACCTAAATCAAGAAGCGCGTTTCTTTTTTCGGAAGACTTTACTTCCTTTTAATGATGGAATTGATTCATCGTGTAGATCCATCTTTCTTTTCTTTCATCGGGTAAAACAGTTTAGTTTAGTCCAAAGCAAAAGTATTTTCAGTTATTTGTTACAGATATATGTGACATATTGGTAAATATTCCCACACTTGGCTTTTATTTTCCTTTTTATCGTCCTCTATTCCATTTTAAATGAATTTTAACATTTTAGTTTGTTTCTCAATTTATGTCCTTTCCGAGGTAACAATAATTTCGGTATTAACACCTAGTTTTATCGTTCATAAATATGTATAAACATGATTTTGAGTTCATTTAATTGAAAAAAAAAAAATTTTAAAATTTTACACTAGAATTGGGTAGTCAGTATATAAGACTAGGGCTGTTCTTTATTATCAGAGAGCACTAGATTCTAATACAACTACTGCTTTACTAGTATTTTTAATGGTAACCAAGTGTTTAAGATAAAAATTTTAAAATCCGAAAGAATTTAACCCCTTCCCACACTTAAGATCTTGCAATGCCCTCATTTGCAAGAAATCAGTAACAATTTAAATTATTGAGGGTGATTTTTGTGAAAATGATTAAATTTTTACCAAAGTTTCCAAATATATTGGCGTTTGTTTGCTGAATGATAAATGGTGCACATCATTTGTTCATTCCGTCTTGTTGTTATTTCACATATATTTTGCATCTTGTCGTCAAAATTAGTTGCTTTTGCTGAACTTAATGCCAGTCTTTGAAAATGCGTTGTTTTACCCTGTTGTGTACATAAGATAAACTGCAAACATATATACATATTTTTGAAGTTTGGTATATTACCCCACATTCAAAAATTATTAAAATCTAAGAATAAAAGTTAGACAATTATAAAAACTATTACAATATTAACAAAAGTATTAAACGTATCAATCATTACAAATTACAAAAAAAAAAAAAAAAAAAGTAGACTAGGGATGATATTGATACCAATAGGGGTTCCAGGCATAACCATAGGTGCTATAAAATGCTTCGGCAGGGTTATACATAGGATATGGTGGCTGCATCTCTATAGACCAGGGAGGGAAGATGGGTTTCGGTGTAGAAATATAGTTTCTACCTATATGTTGGCAATGAGCTATGATTTGGTTCTGATGAACTTGCCAATCTTCAAATGCTCTCTGTCTAGCATTTTCGTACTCCTGAGAAGCTATAAACCTTTGCATTTCTTGCATCTCATTCCCCCCTCCTACATTACCTTGCTGTTGGTTTCTCTCAACCTGTGGATGTCTACCATGGTATGGTACTGCGGCGTTATTTCGCCTCTTCAAAACTTTCGCACCATGGTATACATTTAAACCTATAGTATCGCGGGGTTCTGGTTCTTCTACTAATAATCCCCCCCGACTTATATCCACACCGAGATATTCACCAATCAAAGTAATAAAAATACCACCTCCTATTATGCTATGCGGTCGCATCCCCCTAACCATAGCTGATAAATAATAACCCACACAATAAGGTATACTTACAGCGCTTTGTGGGTCTCGAATACACATATGGTAAAACAAATCCTATTCATTTACCTTTTCCTTGTTCTTACCTCTTTGTGTAATCGAATTAGCTAAAAACCTATGAATCACTCTTAATTCGGCTCTATCTATATCCAAATAAGAGTAATTTCCCCCTTTGAAACGGTGATGGCTTGTCATTTGACTCCACACACCGTGTGTATCAAAATTTTCATCTATCTTTCTACCGTTTAGTATCAACCCTCTACAATCGGCAGATGCTAACTCCTCAGGCGTATATATACGTAAAGCCTGAGCCATGTCTAGTAAAGACATGTGGCGCATCGAACCGCCTAACAAAAATCTAATAAAAGAACGATCGGTTAAACTAGCTACCCGATCATTCAACTCTATACTACACAACAATTCTTCACACCATACTTTATATACAGGTCTACGCATGGTGAATAAACGTACCCAGTCATTAAAAGTAGAATTACCATACCTCTGTACAAGTAATTCCCTAATTGGCTCGGCCAATTCTACAGCTTCTAAGGGTCCCCATTCTATGACCATCGGTACCTCAACAACCTTAGAATGAAGAGTATGCAAACCCCTTTGGTATTTTGGATAATCTATCCAAAGTCTGTCAAATCTCAGGTTCGGGTGCAACTCTTCCAAGTGCATATCAGAAAATGTCATGACCGGATGAGGTATAACCTGCTTGTAGTAGTTATCCACCTCCTGTTGTTCTGCATTCTCAGTAGGAGCATTGCGAGCTTGGGATGAAGATTCACCCCTTTCAGTCTGCAAAACACATCAAACACAATTTTTGTGCATCCAAATATGCATTAGTGTCAGCAAAATCATCAATCAAAATAATTACAATGACATGATCAATTTATATCAAACTTAAGCTTATTTTCATATTTTCATCAAATCTACACTTTTTCAAATAAGCATATACGAAAATGTTCGCCAAGTTCATAAGCATTCAACTCAAATAACATGTCAAAATAATCATTACTAGCAATTAAACAAGTTTCAAATGGCATTATCTTTCAAAAATCAAGTTCATGAATTTTAGACTTGAAAAAGTCCACTTTAATTCTCAAAATCATGTTTAGGCTCAAAGTTTGGATCATTTAACTACCTAGACATGTTACACTACTCAATTTAGCAACAATTCATGACAAAAATCGGCCATAACCTGTTTATATCAAAAAGCCCCAAATTTGCTCAAGAACACAAACCCTAGATTACTCAAAATTTGAAGTTTAAGGCTTCTAATCATGTTAAACAGCATCAATCTAGGTTATACAAGCATAATACATAAACAATTTAAGCCTAATTACATTAAAAAGCATCAAAATCAAATTGGGAAAAAAAATTGCTCAAGAACACTAATTTCGGATTAAATGGTGTTTAGGTGTAGAAATTTACCGTTTTTCTTGAGTAATTCCTAGATAGCATCCTTCTCAACATGATTTTAGTGAAAGATTTGATGATTAACGGTTAAAAATTGTGATTTTGGGGGTTTTTTTTCGTGTATTTTCGCAGGTTTTTCGCTGTGTTTTTTGTTGTGGGGAGTGAACTGATCAGTTTCAGCTCTTTATTTTTTTTTTCTGATTTTTGGTCCTCCCGCGACTCGCGGTGTTTGGACCCTTCAAACTCCGCGAGTCGCGGAGTTTGCTTTTTTTTTTTAAATTATTATTAACTTATAAAACAATTAAGTAAATAATTTTTTTAAAATTTTGTTTCCCTTATTATTGAGGACGAGGTCGTTTCGGATCGATGTCCTAGTCTGTCACTCGACAAAATTTTAAAATTTGTCTTTTTGTAGCGATTGTTTTAAAAGCTAAGATTTTTGGTTTTTTAATGTTTTTGGCATACTTTAATTCAATAAGATTAAAAATAATGATAATAAAAGTTCTCGTCCCTCCCTTGGGTAAAGCAATTTCGGTTCAAAGACCTAGTCTTCAACTTACGACGAATTTTAAAAATCATATTTTTTTACTTAATGAGATAAAGTAAATTTTTGTTTTTAAATTCACACAATTTAAAATGCATAAAATTAAAAATTCATATTTTAAAAATTCACACCAAACTTAATTTAAAAATTCAAATATTATAAATTCACACCAAACTTAATTTAAAAATTCAAATATTATAAATTCACACCAAACTTAATTTAAAAATTTCAAATATTTACAATTTTAAAAATATTGTTTTTATAAAGTTTACAATATTAATTTAAGATTTAAATATTAATTTTAAAAACATGGTAAAAATAAAATTAAAAATCTTTTTGGCTTTTTATCCCACTTTAATCAATCAAATATTATCAAAAATATGCGCCCCTCTTTTCGGTAAAGTAATTTCGGTTCCAAAACCTAATTTAACTCATGACGAATTTTTGAAATATTTTGGGTTGATTGATTAAAGATATTTATACCTTAAGAATAAACGTTAAATTTCGCAGTGATGTAATAAATTTTTGTATGATATCAATAATTTCGGTCGCCAAACCTAATTTTATTCAATACCAATTTAATACTTTTTAGCGAATAAATTAGCGTTTATTATCAAAAGGTTAAAAATAAAATAAAAACTGTACAGACTTACCTGTGAAATAGATTTCTTAGTTATATGATCTATCCCATTCATAAGATAGTCGGTTTAATTGGTTTTTCATGGCTACATAGGCGTAACCTCGAGCATTTAGTGTCTTTTCTTTTAAACATATGAACGGTCCGTCTCTGCATAAAGTAACAAATTCGGTATTTGAATAGGTTTGATTATTTGAACATTTACCTCCATGTGACCATTTTCCGCATTTGTGACATCTTTCTAGGTGTCGTGCTCTTCTTTTCGCTGCGGATTTTGATTTTCCTTTACCAAATTGTAACTTATTATCTTCACATTTGGATTCTTTTCTAACTCCGTCCATTCTTTCTCTGATTACTGATACTAGTTCACTCGGTAGTATGTCATTATTACGTTTAGTGATCAAAGCGTGTAGCATTAGACCATGGTTTAGTTCACAGGCAGTCTTCATTTTGTAAAAACCTAAAAAAAATAAAAATTCAGAATGGGGGAGAAGACTAGTTCTTTAGGGTCTGCTAGGGAAAGACCATTCGGGTTCCATTTTCGAGAACTACACGAAAACAGATAATCTAACTCTAACAGAAATACATATTATCCTTTAAAGACTTGATTCTCCCCACACTTAGTTAGCTGTGGTGTCGAAATTGTGATTAACTTCGTTGTCAACTTCCATCGGACCATGTATGTAATGTTTAACTCTGTGACCATTAACTTTAAATTCAATCCCTTTTGAATTTATTAATTCTATCGTTCCGTATGGAAAAACTCTTTTGACTATGAATGGTCCAGACCATCTTGATTTCAATTTTCCAGGAAATAGCTTGAATCGTGAATTGAAAAGAAGAACTCTGTCTCCTTCTTTAAATTCTTTTGAACTTCTGATTCTTTTATCATGCCATTTCTTCGTTCTTTCTTTATAGATTAACGAATTTTCGTATGCTTCATGTCTTAATTCTTCTAATTCATTTAGTTGACTTAATCGTAAACGTCCGGCTTCATGTAAATCAAGATTACATGTCTTCAAAGCCCAAAATACTTTGTGTTCAATTTCTACTGGAAGATGACATGCTTTTCCATAAACAAGTCTAAAAGGTGTGGTTCCAATTGGAGTTTTGTAGGCTGTTCTAAAAGCCCAGAGTGCATCCTCCAATTTAATGGACCATTCCTTCAGATTTGATCCTACGGTTTTCTCTAGAATACGTTTTAAAGCTCGGTTTGTATTTTCAACTTGTCCACTTCTTTGTGGATGATATGCGGTGGAGATTTTATGAGTTACTCCATATCTTTTAAGAACTTTCTCAAGTTGATTATTACAGAAATGAGTACCCCGATCACTTATTAAAGCTTTCGGTGTTCCAAACCTTGCAAAAAGACGTTTTAAAAAGTTGACTACAACTCGTGCATCGTTAGTTGAGAGAGCTTGTGCTTCCGCCCATTTAGATACATAATCAATGGCTACGAGTATATATAGATTATTATGAGATTTTGGAAATGGACCCATAAAGTCAATACCCCAAATGTCAAATACTTCACATACTTGGATGACATTTTGTGGCATTTCATCACGTTGACTTATTTTTCCGGCTCTTTGACATGCATCATAGGATTTGCAAAGAAGGTGTGCGTCTTTGTAAATTGTAGGCCAATAGAATCCAGCTTCATAAACTTTTCTTGCTGTTAGTTGAGGCCCATAATGCCCTCCTGTTGGTCCTGTGTGACAATGGTTTAATATTTTACTAGCTTCATCTCCAAATACACATCGGCGTATTATTCCATCGGGACAACTTTTAAACAGATGTGGATCTTCCCAGAAATAGTGTTTTATATCACTGAAGAATTTCTTTCGTCTTTGGTACGATAATCCTTTTTCAAGGAATCCACATACTAAATAGTTTGCATAGTCTGCAAACCATGGAATTTCTTTATAATCTATCTTCAATAGATATTCATCAGGAAAGTTGTCTTGTATGGCTGATTCATTTAGAACTTCTAATTCGGGATTTTCAAGACGAGAAAGATGATCAGCGGCGAGATTTTCTGCTCCTCTTTTATCTCGAATTTCAATATCAAACTCTTGTAAGAGTAAGATCCAACGGATTAATCTTGGTTTAGCATCTTGTTTTGAAAATAGGTATCTAAGAGCAGAATGGTCGGTATAGACCATCGTTTTTGCTAGAACGAGATATGATCGAAATTTGTCAAAAGCAAAGACAATAGCAAGGAGTTCTTTTTCAGTAGTTGTATAGTTTGTTTGTGCCCCTTGTAACGTCTTACTAGCATAATATATAGGTTGAAATCGTTTTTCAATCCTTTGTCCTAAAACGGCTCCCATTGCAAAATCACTTGCATCGCACATTAGTTCAAATGGTAGATTCCAATTTGGTGTTATCATGATCGGTGCATTAGTGAGTTTTTCTTTAAGAATATTAAAAGATTTGATACACTCATCTGAAAAGATGAATGGAGCATCCTTTTCTAGGAGTTTATTCATAGGAGTGGCAATTTTAGAAAAATATTTTATGAAACGTCGGTAAAAACCGGCATGCCCTAGAAAACTCCTAACTCCTCTAACATTGGTGGGATGTGGAAGTTTAGCAATTACATCTACTTTAGCTCTATCCACTTCAATTTCTTCTTTTGAAATTTTATGACCAAGAACGATGCCTTCTTTAGCCATGAAATGGCATTTCTCCCAATTAAGTACTAGATTTGATTGTTCGCATCTAAGAAGCATTCGTTCAAGATTAACTAGACATGATTCAAATGTATCACCGAAGACTGAAAAGTCGTCCATGAAAACTTCCATGCATTCTTCTATCATGTCGTGAAAAATCGCCATCATGCACCTTTGGAAGGTTGCAGGGGCGTTGCAAAGTCCAAATGGCATGCGTTTGTAAACAAAAGTACCATAAGGGCACGTGAATGTGGTTTTCTCTTGATGTTCGGGTGCTATTGGAATTTGAAAATATCCGGAAAATCCATCTAGAAAACAATAGTAACTGTTTTCGGCTAATCTTTCCAACATTTGATCTATGAAAGGTAAGGGAAAGTGATCTTTTCTGGTGGCGTCATTTAATTTTCTATAATCAATACACACACGCCATCCTGTTACAGTCCTAGTAGGAATAAGCTCATTTTTCTCATTTGTAATGACAGTCATGCCACCTTTCTTAGGCACGCATTGAACTGGGCTTACCCATGGACTATCAGAAATTGGATAAATTAAACCTGCATCTAGCAGTTTAATAATCTCTTTCTTAACTACATCTTGCATATTAGGATTTAGTCTTCGTTGGCGTTGCACATACGTTTTATGACATTCTTCCATAAGGATTTTATGTGTGCAATACGAAGGACTTATTCCTTTAATATCATGAATCTTCCATGCAATGGCTGGTTTATGAGCTTTCAACACAGAAATGAGTTGTGATTTCTCATTTTCAGTAAGAGAAGACGATATTATTACAGGTAATTCAGATTCACCATGTAAATAAGCGTATTCCAAATGGTTTGGAAGTGGCTTTAATTCTAATTTCGGAGGTTCTTCTATCGATGATTTGTATCGATATCTGTCTTCTTCTTTTAGCATTCGAATTTCTTCTGTTGTTGGTTCATATCCATTAGCTATAAGTGTAGCTAACATTTCAGCTTCATCAATTGATTCATTACCTTCTCCTAAAGAACATTCTCCTGTTCCTTGTAATTCTGGAAATTCTTCTAATAATTCTGCATGTGCATCTATAGTTTGAATATAATAACATGTATCATCTGCAGATTGTGGTTTTTGCATTGCTCTATCAACTGAAAAGGTAACACTCTCATCCTCTATACTTAGGGTCAGTTTCTTACCGAACACGTCTATCATTGCTTTAGCCGTGTTTAAGAATGGTCTTCCTAATATGAGAGGAACTTGAGAATCTTCTTCCATGTCCAGAACAACAAAATCTACTGGAAATACTAAAGTACCAACTTTAACTAGTATGTTCTCCATTATCCCTCTAGGATATTTTATTGATCTATCGGCTAGTTGTATGCTTATTCTTGTTGGTTTCAATTCTCCAAGGTCTAGTTTAGCGTATAGTGAATACGGCATTAGATTTATACTAGCACCTAAGTCTGCCAATGCTTCTATTGAACTAAGACTACCCAGAAAACATGGAATTGTGAAACTTCCTGGATCAGATAGTTTTTCTGGTATCTTATTCAACAGCACTGCTGAACAATTAGCATTCATAGTAACAGCCGAGAGTTCTTCCATTTTCTTTCTATTTGAAATTAGATCTTTCAAGAATTTAGCATATCTAGGCATTCCTGAAATCACATCAATGAAAGGAAGATTTACATTTATCTGTTTAAACATATCCAAGAATTTGGATTGCTCGGCTTCAAGTTTCTCTTTCTTCATTTTACTCGGGTAAGGAAGTGGTGGTTGGTATGGTTTAACATAAGGTTTAGCCTTAACTGTGTTATCTTCATTAACCTTTTCAACTACCGGTTCTTTTTCCTTATCTTGATCAGGTTGTGGTTCTTGTGGAGTAGGAATAGCTTCATCAGAAGTTACAGGTATTTCAGGTGGTTTAAGTGTTGTACCACTTCTTGTGGTAATGGCTTTAGCTGTTTCATTTCGGGGGTTAGCATTTGTATCACTAGGTAGACTTCCCGGTTTTCTTTCACCTATTAACCTTGCTAGGTTACTTACTTCTTGTTCCAGATTTTGAATAGAAGCTTGTTGATTTCTAAATGCTTGAGCATTTTGTTCATTAGTTTGTTTCTGAGATGTGAAAAACTGCGTTTGAGTTTCAACTAGCTTCGTCATCATATCTTCTAAATTCGGCTTTTTATCATCGGTTTGTTGTGGTGGTTTGTTTTGAAAATTAGGTCTTTGCTGATTGTAAGTATTATTGGATACTTGTTGATTGCTAGGACCTTGTTGGTTGTTGTATGGAATATTTCGGTTATAATTCTGGTTTTGATTGTAAATCGGTCTTGGCGGTTGATAATTATTCTGATAATTATTTCCAGGCCTTTGGTTTATGTATGAAATATTCTCTCTTTGTTCCATTGTTAATTCAATACTGAGACAATTTTTTGTCAAATGTGGTCCTCCACACTGCTCACAACTAATTCGTATTGAGTGAATATCTTTAGTCATCTTTTCCATTCGTCTCTCCACAGCATCTATCTTTGCGGAAATGGAATCTAAGTCATGGCTAGAATCGGCTCTAGCTGCTTTAGATGATCTAACGATATCTTTTTCTTGGTGCCACTCATGTGAGTGGGAAGCAGTGTTATCAATAATTTTGTAAGCATCAGTTTCGGTTTTCTTCATAATAGAACCACCAGGTGCTATATCTATGTCTTTCCTTGTAGTGATGTCGCATCCTTGGTAGAATATTTGTACTATTTGACAGGTGTCTAAACCATGTTGCGGACATCCTCTTAAAAACTTTCCATATCTTGTCCACGCCTCATATAGAGTTTCATTCGGTTTCTGTGTGAACGTAACAATTTCTGCTTGAAGTCTTACTGCTTTAGATGCCGGAAAGAATTGTTTAAGAAATTTGTCAACTAAAACATCCCATGTATCGATCGCCCCTTCAGGTAACGATTCCAACCAATCTTTGGCTTCTCCCTTTAAAGTCCAGGGAAATAACATGAGATATATCTGTTCATCCTCCACTTCTCGGATTTTAAATAGTGTGCAGATCCTATTAAAGGTACGTAGATGTTCATTTGGATCTTCCTTCGGCGCACCACTAAATTGGCATTGATTAGTCACCATGTGTAGAATTTGTCCTTTGATTTCATAATCTGGCGCATTAATGTCTGGATGAGTAATTGCGTGACCTTGGCCAGTGCGTTTAGCTCTCATTCGGTCTTCCATACTTAAAGGTTCCAGATTCTCCATAATTGAATTTGTTGAATCGGAATCACTAGAGGATTCTGATTTAATGGTTCATTCCTCAACAATCTCTGTTTGAATGATTGGTGGTTCCGGAGGAAAGTTTAGTGGTTCAGGATCTACGAACCGTTCCTGAATATTTTCCGGATTCTCAATTGTGAGGTCGGGTTCAAAAAATGGATTATCGGAAATTTGAACTGAAGTACTTGGTCGACTGGATGACGATTCTAAAGAAAAATCAACGGCAGTAATATTTGCTAAATGTCTTGATCTATTACAGGTGGTGAACGTACAAAAGGTGGTGAACGTCTTGCTCGGTGCATTCACTGAATATCCTATTAGTTTTTAAAAGGAAAGAAATATTATAATAAGTTATCCAATCAATAGACTTTTCTGATTTTGCCCACGTTTCGAATAGCCAAAAGATGCAGCAGAGGGGCAGGATTCGTTTGGTCTCAATATAATTGAGGACTGTTTGGCTCCAATAACCCGGTCCACGTACAAATTCAACTATTACTACGAACCAGAAAATTTTTGATGTCTATCAATTTAACCACTTAAAATAAATTTTCGTAATTTTAAGAAAATTTAGATAAGAAGTAGAATAAAAATCTATGTCCTAAAACTAGAATAGCGAGAAATAAGAAAGAAAAAGAGTTCGTCGAAAAAGAAAAATGGTTGAAAAATAAAAGGTGACGGAAAAATAAAATAAACTTATAAAACTTAAAAATACTTGACTAACCTAACCTTATTACTACAACTAACTTAAAATTATAATCGCAAATTGAGATTACTAATTGGAATGATAATTGATACATAGTAAAAGGTGTCTAAAAATATTAAAGCTTACAGGAAAAACTATATCCCAAATGGAAATAACTTAAAAAGAAACTAAAACTTAAAAAGGCGTCGCAAAATTCTAAAGCACCTAAATCTTAGTCTAAATAAAAAGCACTTAAGAAATTCTACGGCGAAGCCTAAAAATCTAGAAATAAAAATAACTATGGCAAAAACTAAGTTTAAAACTAAATATGAGCTAAAAATACAAATATTACGTTAAAACGATTGAAAAGGGACAAAATATAAAAATATACAAAAAGTTGTAAAAAGTATAATTTTTATAAAAATATTATTTTTATATTATTTATTTATTAAAACTACTAATTTTATAAATTAATTAAACTAATTAACACTAAATAAAACAAATTAAATAAAAAGAAACTAAACTAATTAATAAATAAATAAAACCTATTTTAGGGTTTTTAATTAAATAATAATAATAATAATAATAATAATTACACCGTAATTAATGCCTGATTAGGGCTTCTGTCGCGTGTCAGAGTACCTCCACGAGTCGCGGTAATCAATGCAGAAAACCCCGCGAGTCGCGGGGTTCAGAAATTCAGATGACAGCTTATTTAAATTCGACGCGTTTTTCTTTATTTAATTTTTTTATTTTTTTTTCTGTTTTTAATTTTTCTGTATATAAAAAAAAATATGTGTATAATAAAAACTTATATTTAAAACTTAAATAAAAATAGAATTACTTTATAATTTTATAAAAAATCTTAAAACTAGATTTATATATATATATTTTTTTATATGTTTTTAAATAAAAACAAAATACTTAAATAAAACTTATATAAAAATAAAGAAACTTTATAAAACTTAAATATTTAACAAAATCTTAAAAATACATAAATTTTTTTTTTTTTATATTAGCGTTGCGCTTCCGGCTTTTAAGAGATTCCCGGCAGCGGCGCCAAAAATAACTTGATGTTTCGCGAGGTGTATATAAAATACTATTAAATTTTACAAGGAAATACTATTAAATACGATACAATTTTACACAAGATATTTATTTATTTATAGAATGGATATACTTAAACCTTGCTACAACACTTATAGGCAGTGTACCTAATCGTACAGTAGTGTAGTTTTTAGTAAGTCCGGTTCGTTCCACAGGGAATCTTTTTTAAACAAAGCTCAACGCTATATTAGTTTACTTTTATAAAAATACAAATATATATATATAAGTAATATTATTATTATAAAGGGGGGTTTTTACCGTTTAATGACCGGTTTGTCGATTTTAAAACTTTAGTCGCAGTTAAAACCTAATGTAAAATATTAAATAAATAAAAGACTTAATTTAAAGCGTAAAATAAATAACGATAATGAAATTGCAATAAATAAAAGTGCGATAAAATAAAATTGAGATAATTAAAAAGTACGATAATTAAAAGTGCGATTAAATAACAATAAATAAAAGTGCGATAATTAGAAGTGCAATTAAATATAAAATAAAGGAAATTAAATATGAAATAAAAGAATTATGCTTATTTAAACTTCCGTAATCATGATGTTTGACGTGTTGATTTTAGTTTTATGCCCATGGGTTAATTGTCCTTTGTCCTGAATTATTTAATATGTCCGTCTGGTTTTTGTCCATAACAGTCCATCAGTCATAAATATAAAGTGCGAGTATCCTCGTCAAATTATCCTTATACCCGAAGTTAAATATTCCAACTAATTGGGGATTCGAATTGTAACAAGGTTTTAATACTTTGTTTAATGAATACACCAGGTTATCGACTACGTGTAAACCAAGGTTTTACTACTTTGTTAACAATTACACCAATTACCCTTGAATGTAATTTCACCCCTGTTTTAATTATTCTAGTGGCTATTAATCCATTCCCGTGTCCGGTTAAATGAACGATTATTCGTACATATAAATACCCCGCCCATCGTGTCCGATCGAGTGTACATGGTAATTTATAGGGACGCCCAATTGTAAATCTTTATATTAACATTAACAAACTATCATTTAGTTAAACAAATATAAAGCCCATTAATAGCCCATAGTCTAATTTCCACAAGTGTCGTTCTTTTATCCAAACCCCAATTATGGTACAAAACCCAATTACCCAATTTTAGTAATTAGCCCAACATCATGATTACTTCGTTTTAAATAAGCATAATAATAACTTAGCTACGAGACATTAAATTAAAAAGGTTGAACATAACTTACAATGATTAAAAATAGCGTAGCGTTACACGGACAGAATTTCGACTTACACCCTTACAACATTCGCTAACATACCCTTATTATTAGAATTATAATTTAAATTAAAATATAAATTAAAAATATATATATATATTTTACGTATGAATGAGGAGAAGAAGAAAAAGATGATGAAAAATGCTCAGAATTCGGTTGGCTTTATAGGCAGTTTCTCATTTTGGAGGTCCGCGACTCGCGGCCAATTTTGCCTTCAAACTCCGCGAGTCGCGGAGTTTGAAATTACAGCTCAGAGGAGTTTGGCTCTTTGTTTACCGACGGTTTTAAATAAATATAATATATTAAATAATTATAAGAATTATTTAAATATTATATTATATTTATGTGCATAGTTAACTTGTAATTTTTAGTCCGTTGCGTCGAGCGTTGAGAGTTGACTCTGGTCCCGGTTCCGGATTTTCGAACGTCCTTGCGTACAATTTAATATCTTGTACTTTGCGTTTTGAATCTTGTACTCTTGTAATTTCGAGACGTTTCTTATCAATAATTGGAACCTCTTTGATTGTCTTTTGTACTTTTGAGCTTTTTGGTCGTTTGCGTCTTCAATTCGTCGAATCTGTCTTTTGTCTTCACCTTTTATTATTTAAACGAATATCACTTGTAAATAGAACAATTGCAACTAAAAGCTTGTCTTTCTTGAGGAATAATGCTATGAAATATATGTTCGTTTTTAGCATTATCAAATATCCTCAGAAATATCGAAGATATTGATGATGATATTTTTGGAGTTTCTAAGTTTGAAGGTTGACGAAGATAAATTTTCTGCAAGATTTTAACATGACTTCAGAGCAAGATATTCTCTAAAGATTTCAACGGATCTAGAATTACCTGGATTTTTTGAATATAGGGTATGGTCCTTGTATTTTTCCTTGGTCTCCTTAGTGGTTAGCTCAATCCGTTTTCCAGTTCCAACTTTTCTGAGCTTTTCCAACATACTATTCTTTATCATCAAACTTCTGATGATTAAGGTCGTTTACGGTTGTCTACGGTTTTTGCTGCTTCATTCAGCTTTTTCAACATTCAGATTATTGATTTGTAGACTGAGTGCTTTTCAAAATTTCAGAATGAAAGATCATAATTTTAAGAAATAAATGTTATACATATAACTGTTGATGTAGATATGCTGTGAGTTTTCAAAGTACTGATTGCTGATTCCCGATAATTGGTATGGCAGTTCTTGTTACAAGATGCGGATGAGTATATGATAAGGATTCAATAGATAAATATAGTGATTTGTCAGAGAGATTTAAGCCAAGGAGCAACGAGGTTGCTGGTACGTCTACTGGTAATATGGTGGAATATAAAAGAATTCTCTGGTATCAAAAGGGTAATCGTATATATCAGGATTATAGTAAGGCTACTTCAAATGACAAGTCGAAGTTGACTTGCTGGAGCTGTGACAAAATTGGCTACTTTGAAAAGGAATCGTAAAGTTATTTTTGCTAATAAATGCCAAAGGATCTGACGCGGCTGCGTGTTAAACTTTTACTCAGTTGCCGAGATTTTCTCAGGTGCATAACTATATGCATAAATCTTTCCTTCCGTAGATGAAGTGCGGTTGATTCATCCTATCGATTGAGGTGTTTTCAAGAATCATGAAAGGTTTGAATGCAGAATGTAATCGTGAAGATACAAATGAGGTTTAAGACGAAATCAAGTGGCAAACTTGAAGAATTGTTTAGTTTCATATGTTATAATCAATATTTTAATTTATTTTAATTGTCCAATGTTATTAGTCCACAGTCGATAGCCCAGAGTCGACAGTCCAATAATTCATATATAGTTTAATATAATATTCGAATTAATTAATACGTGTCGTGACCCGTATACATCTCAGACTCGATCACAACTCAAAGTATATATATTATTATAGAATCAACCTTAACCCTGTATAGAGAACTCGATCATTACTGCATATAGAGTGTCTATGGTGGTTCCAAATAATATATATAGATGCGTCGATATGATATGTCAAAACCTTGTATACGTGTCCCGATATTTAAAGTGCGTAAAATAAATAACAGAAATTAAATAACGATAAATAAAGTACGTAAAGTAAATAACAGAAATTAAATGACGATAAATAAAATTGCGAGAATGTAAATTGTGATAATTAAATTGCGATAAATGAACTGCTATAAATAAATTACGATAATTAAATTGCGATAAAATAAAATGTAATATGGAATTAACAGTTAGCTAGGAACAGTTAGCTAGGATTTTGCTAGCGTGTATTCTTAACAAAATTTCTCATAATTAATTTGTTTGTTTCTAACAAATTTTATTTTGTCAAATGTTTTCTTCGTTATGCCACTTGTTGGATTCTGATAGATCGAAATCCAAATATGAAATTGAATGTAAATGGTTATTCTGCGGTGAACGGATACGTATATCTGTGAATGTAAGTAGAATAGTAAATGACCGTTGAATCAGATTCGAAGAATGTACAATGTAACTTATTAATGTGAAATTTAAATATCCCTCGGGTATTACCTACCCGTTAAAATATTTTCACCATTAACAGTTTGTACAAGAGAATTTTTAATTACAATCTTTATGAAAACATATATACATATATATTTTCTTCAAATGTATTCATGGATTTAATGAGTTAATATGATATTAAACTCATTTGCTTTTCGGTTGGAACTAGAATAAATAATCTCTAAAACTTTAGAGATTACATATTCGCCATGTCGAACGAAGATAAATGAGGTAGAACGATACGTAGAACGAAGATCATACTCAAAGTACAAATGATGATATTGAAGCATGGATTGTTGATGGTACTGGTGCTGTTATTGATGGTACTGTTGGTGCCGGTGATGTTGCAGAAGCTGGTACATTTTGCACCATATTTTCCGAATTGATTATTCGAGCGCGAAGTTCGTTGACTTATTACTCCAGGATGATTGTCGGTCGGAACGAGCGGATGAATAAGGTTCAGAATTGTGGATAGAATATAATCTTGTCGAGTTACCCTGGAAATGAGACTGAAAATAGTGTCTCGAACAGGTTCGCCGGTAAACGCTTCAGGTTCATTGTCAAGAGGTGAATTCGGTTGGTGGAAGGGATTGCCTTCTACGCGTTTCCATTAATTAAGTCGACTACGAACCCATCAGATGAATTGATAATGGCTGATTGGTTGATTCATGTCGGTGACGCTGTTTTCGGAGCTTAGGTGAACATCTATGTCGGAATAGCTGTCAGAATAACTATCAGAATAGATGTCGGAATCTGAGGGACTCGAACTGGTTGCAGGATTCATCTCGTACGATCAGATGAAGGATTTTCGATAAGAAATAGATTATAGGATGTAGATTAGTACCCTGCAATACATAATTTACATATGCATATATAATACTAAAATTCCATAAGTTACGGAGGAATCTACGGAAGTTGTCAGGAAAAGTTACAGTAACAGATACGCTAAGATATGAATTGTCAGATACGCTAAGATATGAATTTTGTCTATACACTATTCATGCAATCATTGCAGTAAGATGTATCTAGACTAAGAATGATAAGCAGGTAATTTCTTAAGGATGATAAGCAGATGATTTCCGCTATAAAATGATAAGCAAAATTTTTGACATGCAGACACGGTCGAAGTCCAGACTCACTAATGCATCCTAACGACTTATCAGTTAGACACACTAATGCAGACATGGTTCGCTAAGACCATCGCTCTGATACCAACTGTGAAGACCCGTCCTAATCCATTCGGACGAAGTCCATATCGATTATAAACGATTCACAACAGTTGATTACATCGCGAGATACTTGACCCCTATATGATACATTTTACAAACATTGCATTCGTTTTTGAAAAGACAAACTTTCATTACATCGAAAGTTGACAGCAGGCATACCATTTCATAATATATCCAACTATAATTGACTAAATAATAATATTGACGAACTCAACGACTTGAATGCAATATCTTTGGAAATATGCCATGAATGACTCCAAGTAATGTCTCTAATATGAGTTAATGCACAGTGGAAGATTTCTTTCGTACCTGAGAATAAACATGCTTTAAAGTGTCAACTAAAAGGTTGGTGAGTTCATTAGTTTATCATAAATAATCATTTCATAATTTTAATAGACCATAAGATTTCATATTTCCATTTCTCATAAACATACGTCCTATGCATAGAGACAAAAATATTATTCATATGGATTGAACACCTGGTAACCGACATTCACAATATGCATATAAGAATATCCCCATCATTCCGGGATCCTCCTTCGGACATGATATAAATTTCGAAGTACTAAAGCATCCGGTACTTTGGATGGGGCTTGTTGGACCCAATAGATCTATCTTTAGAGTTCGCGTCAATTAGGGTGTCTGTTCCCTAATTCTTAGATTACCAGACTACATAAAAAGGGGCATATTTGATTTCGATCATTCAACCATATAATGTAGTTTCAATTACTTGTGTCTATTTCGTAAAACAGTTATAAAAATAGCGCATGTATTCTCAGTCCCAAAAATATATATTGCAAAAGCATTTAAAAAGGGATTAATGAAACTCACGCATATAAATATTATAAAACAGTTAATAAAGCATTTGCATGTATTCTCAGCCCAAAAATGTAAAGAGTAAAAAGGGCAAATGAAACTCACGCATATAAATATTGTAAAACAGTTAATAAAGCATTTGTATGTATTCTCAGTCCAAAAATATAAAGGGTAAATGAAACTCACCTATTGTATTTTGTAGTAAAAATACATACAACGACATCGAACAAATGTAGGGTTGGCCTTGGATTCACGAACCTATATCATTTGTGGATATATTAATACACGTAATTGTAATCGATCAATTATATATATTTTTGTTATTAATAATATACTTGTTATACTATATATTGTTTAGATAAATTTAATATATTTAGTTTATATGTTTTATATACCTATTACCTATTATTAATAGTAAAAACTATATATTAAGGTTTAGTATATATTTATATATTAATTGATATAACTTAGCTAATATCTTTTTAGTAATAAAAGTATAACGTAATGTATTTTTATATAAAAGTATCTTTTTATGATAATATTGATAGTTTTAGTGATAACAAAATAATAATTTTATAAGAATGATAATAATGAGAATAAGTTTAATAATAATAATGATAGTAAAGATGTTATTTTTAATGATTCTATTAGTTTTTAACAAAACGACAAGTTTGAAAATAATGTTACTTTTAGTAGTAATGGTATTGCTAATAATACTAACACTGATAATAATAGTAATTATAATAATTTTACTACTGATGATATTAGTGGTAATGATAATACTAATAATAATAATAATAATAATAATAATAATAATAATAATAATAATAATAATAATAATAATAATAATAATAATAATAATAATAATAACCATACCTAAATCATAATTACATTTATACTTATACTTATAATTATGTTTCTTGTTATCACCATTAAACTCATGATCGAGATTGTGATCATAATCATAATATTTTTATAACCTTACTTATGTCCATAAGCATTTCTATATATTTATTATTTTTATTCTTTTAACCGCAATTATATTTATTAATCTCTTAGTGTATATAATTATACTTAAATCAAAAGCACAATGAGTTTAATATCATTTTATTGTCATCCTAACTATTTTCGTAGTAGTATAATAATAATAATAATAATAATAATAATAATAATAATAATAATAATAATAATCCTACTTGTAATTATAATTATGATACTAGTACTAAAAGGGTAATTACTACTTTTATTGATAGAAATAATAATACTAACAACTAATATACTAGTAATTATAACAATAACTAATAACAACAAAAATATTAACAATAATAATAATAATAATAATTAAAATGATAATAATAATAATAAATAAGGTAGACTACCTCTTATGTTTAAAAAAAATTGACAGTCCTTGGAGGGACTCGAACCCGCGACCCCTCGTAACACACAACATGCCTTAACTATTGATCCATTATAGCTTTTCTGATTTAGTACCCATATTACTTTTATTTATTACGTTTTCTGTTTCCATCATCTTCTTCCTACTTAACCCAAACTCAATCATCCAAGGTTTTCTCAATATTCAAAAACAGAGACTAGAATAATAACAAATCAATATCCTTTGTTTATATTTAATTGAAAACGAAAAAGAAGAGAAAAAAAAATATGAAAAAAAATGCTGCTATTACAGTCGCTGCTCAAGAGAAAAAAAATGATTTCGTTTTTGAGTACGTTCTGGACCATAATTATAAAAAGAAATACATTTAAAATCAATCCCTAAAACTATTGAAATCGTTAATTTAAATTAAATCATCACCGGAAACTCAAATTTGTTTGATGAACATTTGTTGACTTTTTGATTCATAAACTTTGACTTCGAAATTCAAACCTGATAAAAGGAATTGATACTTCAAATTTTGCAGAAAGTTTACCTAGATGAATCCTAACCTAATAGCATTTTTAGATTTCGACAAATGATTTGAAATTGAACTTTTGCCTAAACAGTTCGTGAAGCTAAGAACCGAATAGGTTCTTTAATTTCTTGGGTTGATTCTTCCAGTAGCAACAACGATTAGCTGTGAATATATGATAATAATGATGATAGTCGAATGATTGAAGTAAAGAACATGAGAGTAGAAGCTCACGGGTACGCAGAGAAAAAGGGAAGAAAAAATAATAATGGTGGAGATGATAGTGATATCCGAATTTTGGATCTCATGTGTATATATCAGATAATCATCTATATTCCTTAATTTATATTTATAATATACATAGTAATAAATAATAAATAATAAATAATAATAATAATAATAATAATAATAATAATAATATTGATAAAGTTATTAATAATAATAAATGTTAATAATAACAATATGATAATATTAATAATAATAACTAATAATAATAATATTTGTATTATAACTAAATTATAATTGTAATCATTCTTATAATAATAATCATTATAATCATAATAATTACTATTCTGTTAAATAAACAAGTCATATGTGTTTGTTTTACTCCACCAAATAAAGTTGTTTTCTAGTAAAAAGATAAACGATATGCATATCTATCTATACTCATTTACACTTTAATTATTGCAACATGTCAAGACATTAACTATTTATTATTCCACTATTATTATATACCGAGACCTATATCATATAATTTGATTTATGATAGTGATCAAGTTGATGTAAAGTGAGTTAACATTATTAATTGTAACTTTATCATCTAAAGTTTCGATTTTTGAGATGGAAAGTAAGAACGATTTTGATTGAAAGTTGCATATTTCATTACCACAAGTCTATTAAGAGCTCGATTTAAAGTCCAGATACAATTAGAAATTATATGTTAATAACGAACTAAACCATCAATTATTCACTTTAATTTAATTATCTTTAATATAAGTGTTCAAAACTATCTAAGTATGATTTAATATCTTATATTATTTTATAAAAATTAATTTTAATAATTAAATAATATAATATTTTAAATTATATTTTGAATTAATATATATATTTATATCTTTAAATATATATATATATATATATATATATATATATATATATATATATATATATATATATATATATATATGTATCTATTTACATTTAGTTGTTCGTGAATCGTCGGGCACAGTCTAATGGTAATTGATTACATGAACCCAAATTCAAAATTTTCGAGACTCAACATTACAGACTTTGCTTATCGTGTCGGAAACATATAAAGATTAAGTTTAAATTTGGTCGGAAATTCCCGGGTCGTCACACATGAAACCATATCGACAGCATGGATGTACCCTTCAATTCCTCTTTTGCGAAGGCAGTCGGTAATGGTGCATCAACTTACTTATGGGAAGACGTGTGGATTGGCAGTCAAAGTTTAAAGTCAAAATTCAAAAGGTTATACCATCTTGAGGCGGATAAAAATGCGACGGTACAGATGCGAGTGGTTCAATCAGGAAGTGCTTGTTCGGGATCCTGGAGCTGGATTAGATCACCTTCTGGTCGGGCTTTAGGAGAACTTGAAAATTTAACTAATTTGATTAAATCTTTCGTGTTCAATAACAGAGAGGCAGCAGATTCATGGACGTGGAAGGCGGCTTCAAATGGGAGGTTCACAACCATATTGCTTAGTGAAAAAAATTGAAGATGTCAGGAACATAGGGAGTTCGCTTGGGTTCGAGACGCAAAGAAACTTTCTTGTACCAAAAAAAAAATCGAGATTTTCATTTTGTGACGACCCGGAAATTTCCGACCAAATTTAAACTTAATCTTTATATGGTTTCGACACGATAAGCAAAGTCTATTAAATCGAGTCTCAAAATGTTGGAGTTATTTTTCATAGATGTATTTGACCTTTGACCATTCCCGACGATTCACAGACAATTGTTTGTAAATAAATTGTATATATTAAATGTAAACACAAGTCAAGAATATAGTCGTTATAAAATCTTTATTATTGTTTTCATTATTAATACTAAAACTAATATCAGAATTAGTTTTATGTATATATTATAATTGTAATTTAAATATTATCAGTTATTATAATGCTTATGTATTGTATTATAATTGTGGTTAATTATTATTAAGAATTATAAATTTAATGATTTTTGTTATCATTGTTAATATCATTAGTATATTATAATAAGTAGTAAAATTCTGATTAAGATTATTATTATTTATAATTACCATTATCATTTAAAATCATTATTATCATAAATATTCTTAGAAAATAATAAAATTTATTATAGGTATCATTAACAATATTATTATTATTCTTATTAACTATTATTAATAAACTTATTAAAATTATCATTTTTATGATTATTAGTATCATTATTATTTATTATTATTATTAATATGTTTATTATAATTATTGATATTATCATTATTATTAATTTATTTATTATTATTAGTTCCATTATTATTATTAAAATAAATATTAAATATTAAGGTTGTATAATTAATATCATTATATTTTCTTTACATATTTAAATACAGATATTAATATAGTCGACATATAACTATATATACAAATACAGATATAACCAGATATACACATGTTCAGATAAATATACGGATATAAAATATGGATATACACTGATTATATATATATACAGAGATATATACATATATAAATACATTAAATACATATAAAAATATATATAGAAAGTAAGTATTCTGTTGTAAATCACTTTCAAGCTGTAGGTAATTGATTTCCTATCTGCAATCTAGTACAAATTGATTCCCAAATAATCAAACACGAACAAGAACAGTTGGAGGTCGATTTCACTTTTAATTTTTTCTTCTGACAGCTTTAAAATTGTCGATCCAATTCAACTACAAAACAATTGTTAATTGAATCATTTTGGGTATAATAACGTCACTGGCCCTTTATATAACTCCCTACTAGTACAATTCCAAAAGAAAAAGATAGAAATCAAAATGCAATACAAACAATTACGATCGAATCTTGTGATGTAGTAATTGTACACTTTAACTCTATATAATACAAACTGCAATTGAGATTTTAAAAGAAGATAAAAATAATAATAATAAATATAAATATACGAATTTGTTACCTATATCTATCACACTGTAAGTGATTTTGTTTTTGGTTAAAGTTTGTTATGAATCACTTTCAATCACAAATCAAAACAAGAGAACGTTCATTATATGTATTCTCATCATCTACATTCATCAACCTCAATACCATTGTTGTTGCTAATATTCTTGCTCGACAACCTTTAACCACCTTCACAAACCATCCAAGGCCGCCTACAATCTTCACCCCAACCCGTCACCACATGCTCGATATTTCTGTTTAAAATCAAACCCACCATCTATCACCTTTTAGTTGTTGTTATCGTTTGGAGGTTCAAACACAAAAACGGCTACCACTCGACACCATCCCTTGTTTTCTTTTTTTGCCCCGGTTTAACTACACAAACATTAACCAACATCAACCCACCACCTATATCATCTTGATCAATCATTTAACCCCCTCCACGACACCACCTTATCACCTTCATCATGAACTTGATCACCATCACCATCTTTCATGATTATTATGGTTCAACTAAAACACCACCACCGCTGCCATTTTCCTGCTGTAGCTATACCGTTTCTGTTTTTGTTTCAAAACATGAACCACAAGTCACTTAATTGTGTTTCTATCTCAACCAAAAAGGGATGAAAATGATAAATAATATATGAAAAATGATGGGTCACAGTTTATATATATCGTAAATTTTACTTTGCAAGTGAGACTAGCTTCAAGTAAATGGTCGACCATTCAGCAAATTGATTATAGAATTCAAAAAGAAAAAATTCCACTCAAAGCCACTTTATTTGAAATCAATCGAAGCATATAATTGTTTGGACCACCATGTACGCGTTTTATTTTGAGTGGTGGAACATATGGGCCACAATATGCTATAGTCCTCGTCTTTTTCTTTGGTTCCTACCCGGTAAACAACAAATTTCAATCATCACTTAATTATTAATGATATTATAATTATGATGAAGACAAGATAATTATAATTAAGATGATAATGAAAGTATGATGATGATTACGAATCGGTGATGATAACGAGTTGAAGCTGTTAGTACGTGTTCTTTATCCCTCTTCTTAGCCGACACCAACTAACCCTACCTCCCCCACTTGTGATATAATATCGATGTCTAAGGTTCTGTAAATCCATTTAATTATTTCCTGACTACGTGGTTTTACAATGCATGGGCCGTAATCGTTATTGGGCTGTGACCCAATTAAGATAGTAATCGAGGAGAAGAAGCAAACAGACGGTATGGTTATATAATCGTAATTCGGGAATAATGCAGAAAGACGTAAGTAGAGCAATGGTTTAGGTGTTTGGGTTTAAGGGGAGGTCGCGTGTTCGAGACTAGGCGACTGCATAAACATTTTTTTTTACTGTCGTGAGCCTGTTGGGCTTGTTGGGCTTGGACATGATTAAGTGGGTTTAGCTATTGGACTTGGACATGCAAGGATTATGATGGCACCATTAAGCCTACTTGTTTGTTTTAAAGGGTATAAATTTTATTATTATTATTATTGTTATTATTATTATTATTATTATTATTATTAATATTATTATTATAATTATTGATATTATTCTCATTATTATTTTAGGACACTTATTATTACTAATACAAGTATTACTATAAAGATCATCAATTATTATTATTATGATTATAATTACCATTATGATTATTATTATTACAATTATCATTAATATTATTATCATAAGTATTATTATTGTAGTTATTATCATCATTAATATTAACACTAAGATTATTATTACTAATATTACTTTTATTATTATTAGTATTATTATCAAATCTATTAACATCAATATCATTACTAAAACTACTCATTTTTAGTATTATTATTATTATTATCATAAAAAGATACAAATTGTTATTTATTATTAGTAATATTATTTTACCAAATAAATAGCTATATAAGAATATAATTGATATATATATCACATAACAACATTAATATTTTCGTAATAAATACTAATTATTTACCTAAAGTATATAAAATAAATATAATTAAAATAGATATTAATGAAACATACAAGTTATTGAAATAACAATTAAAAATAATATCTAAACTTGTTCGAATACGATTATATGTTTTAATATATATAATTGATATAGGTTCGTGAATCCGAGGCCAACCCTATACTTGTTCAATGTCAGTATGGTGAGTTCATTTGCTCCCTTTTACTCTTTACATTTTTGGGACTGAGAATACATGCGCTGATTTTATAACTGCTTTATTAAATGCTTTTGAAATATATTTTGAACTAAGATTACATGAAATGCTTTTATAAATGTTTGACGAGATAGACACAAGCAAAACATTCCTTGAATGAATTATTATGAAGACAGAAGTTCTGTGGATTATTATTGAATTATGTGGACATGATAATTGCCACCAATTGATGTGAAAATTTTTCCCCTGATTATTATTGGTTGGTAACCTAAGAATTAGAATAGGGTATGGCCCTAATTCACGCGAATCCTAAAGGTAGCTACCGGGTTTAACACCCCCACCCAGAATGTTCACTAGACGGAAGAGCTAGTGGGCGTGGTGTTTAGTACTTCGAAGTTTATACGATTATTATACAGACGAGATGTTCTGTTTTGAGGATATTATTTATGCGCATTATATGTTAAGGTCGGTTACCAAGCCAAGCTATGAAATCAAAGTGAATGTTATATATCGAGAGAATGATTTTATACGCAGGTTATGTGTATGATATTTTGTACACGAGATATGTGTACGGTTACTAAGATTTATGAAAAATGGATTTCGTACACGAGAAAAGTGTACTGTATTTAAAAGATATCGCATATACATTACAGGTGGGTGTAGGATTCGGGCCCATTTGTACCATGCAGCATTTAAATCTTGTGGTCTATCAAAATGATGAATTTTATTGTTTTATGATAAACCTATGAACTCACCAACCTTTTGGTTGACACTTTAAAGCATGTTTATTCTCAGGTATTAAAGAAATCTTCCGCTGTGCATTTGCTCATTTTAAAGATATTACATGGAGTCATTCATACCATATAGAAGTCAGTTCATCGTGATGGTACCAGATGTTATTGTATTCGTTCAGAAGAATTTGGACGGAGTATGACACATTTGGCGTGCTAGTTTGAGAAGGTTACCCGTTCAAGTAGAGCTAGACAAACGAGGTGTGGATCTTGACTCGGTACTATGTCCCTTGTGCAACAATGGTATTGAGTCGGTGGAACATTCACTAATCTTATGTCAACAAGCTTTAGAAGTATGGAATAGAGTTTTTAAATGGTGTGGCTTCACACATGTGTCAAACCTTAGCATTGGTGAAGCATTCATAGGAAGATCGACACAACAATTGTCATCAAGTCAAAAGGAAGTATGGCAAGCGGTGGAGTGGACGAGTGGATACCTTATTTGGAAAAATCGGAATCAAAAGATTTTTAAAAACAAATAGTGGAATGGGGCGTTGGCGTTTGATGTGTCAAGACGTAACCTTTATAATGTAGACAATATGCTCAATAATTAACACATAATACAGGCAACTAAACCCGATCATGTAGTAACTAGTAAGTAAATTGACCAGTTCAATCCACAAGGAGAAGTTTGTTTGAATGACTTTACCACGATTAATTATTAAAAGGGGTTTTGTATTTGAAGTTGTATTTTTGTTTAACGAAACAGTAAACAAATATAATGAATAACAAGAATGAGAATGCGGTGTTTACTTATATGCTTGATAAACGACAAGGATTGTTCTTTTATAATTAAAACCGTTATGTGATAGTTACAATAGAGGAGTTTATATTAATTTCACAATTTCTATAAACTTAAGAACTATGTTTAATTGATGTTAAAGCGAAGGGACACAAAATAGTAGTATTTTTGCTGCGAAATGCTATTAAATACGATATAATTTTACACAAGTTATTTATTTATTTATAGAGTGGATATACCTAAACCTTGCTACAACACTTATAGGCAGTGTACCTAATCGTACAGTAGTGTAGTTTTTAGTAAGTCCGGTTTGTCCACAGGGAACTCGCCAAGTTTAACGCTATATTTTTAAAACAATATTTGTATAAATATAAATATATATATAATGTAACATCCCGCATTTTTCGTTAAATTATTTTAACGTCCGTCTTTTTTATTTTTATTAATATCCTTCGTATCTAGATTCGTACCCTCCGTTAGCTAGCGTTCTTAATATTTTCGTTATCGGATTATAATATCTCCCGTACTCGCTTGTAATTTAAAATAATTCGTTCGGATAATTTCCGCACCCGACTACAAACACGAAGGACTAGTTTTGCCATTTAAATAAAAAGGTGACTAGTGGTTGACTTAGTCAACCACCTCCCACCTTCCTCATCCATTCATTCACTCATCCTCTTTCTCTCCTACTTCCTTGTTTTCTCTCAAGAACACAAACCATAATTCATCATCTAAATTCGGATTTGGAAGCTAGCAACAAAACAAATTATATTTTCGTGATCCTCTCTTCATTCTCTACATTTTGGTACCAATTTCATCAAGTTTGGGTAACTTTCTAAAAACATTAAATTTCTCTAAATTCATTTTATATACTTGAAATGATGATAGTTAGTGTCTATGGCTTGTGTATAACATGAATATATGTTTTGTTTGCTCGATTTGTTGTTTTGGAGTAACTAGCATGAACTTGAAAATGGGTTTGCTTAAACTTTGATTTTGGATGAGTTAATGTTGTTTGAATGCTAAAGTCCATGTTTTAATTGTGTTACTAGTATCACTAGCTTCGTTTTGATGCATAGGTTGATTAAGAAAACTTCAAATACATGATTAGTGATTTTTGTGAATTTTGATTAGGGTTTGATAAACTTGAAATGAACCTTTGATGCTTTGAATGCCATGAAATGTTGTTAGTAAGTGTTTAATTGTATGGTATGTTTAATTACCTTAGAAACGGCATATAATATGTGTAAATTGGTTTCCTGACTCAAGAAAAGCATTTTATGAACTTAAAACTTTGATTTTGAACGTTTAATGATCATTTATTGAGGTTTTTCATTGTTGTTAATGATGAGTTTGATTTATGAAATGTGTTTAGTTATATTCCTCTTTAAATTACCTTTCCAACGATATAAGATACGTGTTTTGAATGTTTACGGTTCATAAGTTACGTTTGTTTGAAGTTTTGATCGAGCCTACACTTAAAATCAGCACAGGTGTCCTGTCATGCTTTAGCCCGCGGCGCGGCTCCTCTTGCCGCGGCGCGGCTTAACACTAACTCAGATGTCTGAAACCATCAAAATTCTCGACCTTCAAAACTAGTGTTAGCCCGCGGCGCGGGTCTTCCAGCCGCGGCGCGGCTTAAAGTGTGGGCAGATGGTTATTCACTTTTCAACTTTCATTTGAATTCTAACTATGCTACGCACCTCCGATTGACATGAAACTTGGCCAACATGCTTATATATGATTTCTAAACTTATAAAAATTGTCCGAGACCCGACCCAAACACGTTGACTTTTTTGTTGACTTTGACTTTGACCAAGTTTGACTTTTAGTCAAACTTAACCAAATACGTATGCAATCGTTCTAAATTGCTTTTATACTTGTATTATGCATGAAACTTGACAACGTGATTCACATGCTATATAATTGAGTCGTAACGAGCCATAGGACTAATTGAACATCTTTGACCAACCGTGTTTACCATTATTGATACAACCTATTTGTTTAGGTCAAGACTAGCATTGTTCTTTGCACTTTTACTTGTTGAAGTACTGCTACACTCTTGCACTCAAGGTGAGATCATAGTCCCACTTTTACTCTTTTGAACTTACATTTGGGATGAGAAAACATAAACATTACTTTTAAACTAAGTGAACACAAGTAGAGGAAAACAAACATTCTACATACGAGTTTAGAACGAAATCCTCAATTCGATTATCATTGGTTACTCTTGCATTGTGTAAGTGTAGGTGTGAACTTATGTTGTATGGACATATGGGTTTGACAAACCCTCATCTAGGACGGTTCTCTACCGTCTTCGGATGAAATATATTTTCGGGAAACAGTGTTGTTCTAGCACTATTAATGTGGTATCAACGGACGGAATGTTAAGCCTTGATAATTGGGTGCTCGTGAATATTAACTTTTAGAATGTATTACTATTTTATCAATGTTGCAAATCTTGTGGTTCGACTTACTTTTACTCACTTACTTATTTAAACCTATGATTTCACCAACATTTTCGTTGACAGATTTCTATGTTTTTCTCAGGTCTTTGAACGATATGTGAAACATGCTCCCGCTCATTATTTGATACTTGCATTGGATGTCGAGTATATGTGCATACATGGAGCGTCTATTGACTTTATTTAAAACTGTGTCGCCTAGATTTCATTTGTACTTATAACTTTGTAACGAAACTTTTGGTTGAACAATTATTGTAAACTTGGGAACAATCTTTATTTAAGAAATGAAGGCGACATGTTTTGGTCAAACGTCATTTTAAAGACTTACGACCACGCAATGGGACCTAAGTAGTCGGCGCCGTCAATGACGATTTGGTCAGGTCGCTACAGATGGTATCAGAGCCTTGGTTATAGGGATTTAGAGTTCATTGGTGTCAACCCCGAGTCATAGGGTACATTAGTGAATCTAGACTACAACCGGCATATAGACTTGAAGTAGGAATTACTTGACTATTTGTGCATTTATGCTCGAACGTTTCTACTCATATTTAACTCTTGCTTCATCTTGATCTCATGTTGTTTAATTTGATTGACGCGCCACCTTGACTTTGTGAAATAATGTCGAATGCACATATGAATTAGGGTAATATAATTGCCGGGATTATATTACGGTGACTCATATGAACGTTCCGACATTGTGACATAAAGAATTTAAGGTGAGTCAAGGAAAATTTTCTCTTCATCATTATTCCATATCACGATTAGTATTGTTAAGAATACTAATCAACGATATTCTTGTGTCATGAAGGAACAATGGCTCACCAAGGTCAACACAATACTTCTTCCGAAACTCTAGAACATGCTTTTCAACGAATGATAACCACCGCCGTAGGTGCGGCCGTGGCCGATCACTTCTCCAACCACAACAACAATCGTGGGCCCGGTAATTCAAATGAAGGTTGCTCCTACAAAAACTTCATGAAGTACAATCCTCCTACTTTCGATGGAACCGGGGGACCGGTTGCTCTCACCCGATGGTTTGATCAAACGGAATCCATTTTTAGCATAAGCGGTTGTCGGGACCAAGATAAGGTCAAGTTTTCCACCCTCACTTTCACCGACATCGCTCTTTCATGGTGGAACAAGTACGTACAATCGGTGGGTATCGATGAAGCCCACACACTCTCCTGGACCGAATTAAGAGAAAGAATGATCACCGAATACTTCCCTCACGACGAGACTCGAAGGCTCGAACAGGGGCTAAGAAATTTAAAAACGGTCGGGAATGACCTCGAAGCTTATAATCAACGGTTTGCCGAACTAGCCTTAAGTTGTCCGAACCTCATGACTCCCGATTCCCTAAGAGTTGAACTTTACATGGATGGCCTTCCTAAGAGCATTCAACCCGGGGTAATGTCATCCAAACCCGCCAACCTACAAGAGGCTTTAACGATGGCCCGCCAATCTATAAAAACGTTGGAGGAAAATGAAGCGCCGGCACCAACGGCCGAGGACCAACCGGGTAACAACAAAAGAAAATGGGAAGCCTCTCCATCGAGCAACTACAACAACAACTTCACCAAGAAGTCCTTCACCTCCGATGGCAAGAAAGGTTACGCCCGGTACCTACCTTATTGTAACAAGTGCCACAAACATCACTTTGGTGAATGTGGCAAGCTAATTTGCCGCCGATGCCAAGGAAGGAGTCATATGGCCAAACATTGTGGAAGTGCCACCCCCGTCACACAAAAGGGACCCAACACACAAAAGTCGGTCACTTGCTACGCATGTGGCCAAACAGGTCATTTTAGGAATGCGTGCCCAAAGAAGAAACCCAACCCCAACGCACGCCGTTAAACTTTCAACATCGACACCTAGGATGCCCGAGACGACGATGGACTAGTCACCGGTACGTTTCTTCACAACAACCCGCATATTTCATACTTATTCGATTCGGTTACCGTTAGACGTTTTATAACCAAGGCTTTGACTCGTACTCTTTGCACTCCACCTTTTCCCTTAGATACTATTTAGGCAATTCAAGTGACCAACGGAAAATATATTGAGTACCTATAAATTTTATCGGAGGATATACGTTAAACTTATTGTGTGGATAATTTGAATTTTGACTTGACACTTATAGAACTAGGGAGCTCAAAACCTATTCGTTAAGGAGAAATTGTTTCCCTACAATTATGTATAGATTATTGTGAACTAAGTAATTTTCGGTTGGAAACCGATACCCTCTTCCTCGTATCCATGACCTCATGATTATTTACATGAATCTCGCGTATATTCCAAATCGACCTCTGTTTCGATTATTATCAATTGAGAGATCAGGGAGAAGATGTCTCCTAACCCGCTTTTAGAACTCGCTACGATAGTTGTAAACTTCTTTTAGTACCGTTCGATTAGCTAGGCCTCCGCCTGTATTCATAAGCCTCCTGAACAGTGTTTGTAAACTTATCTAGATGAACCCGTTATCGTGTTTATAGATGATGTCTAAACCTATTCAAGTAAAGAAGAAAACAAACGACATCTCCGTCTTACGCTCGAACTCTTGAAAAAAGAGCAACTCTACGCCGAATTCTCCAAGTGAGAATTTTGGTTAAACGAAGTCCAATCTTTTGGCCATGTTGTTAGTGGTCAAAGTATTTCAATACGTCTCACAATCGGAACCACACGTAATCAGGAAACCCTCATGACTCTGACTTGTATTCATAAAATCTTAGACCTCGCCGGTTGTTACAAAAAAATTCATTTCCGACTTTTCTCGTGTTGCTCGTCCTTTAACCTCGTTAACTCACTAAGGGAAGAATTAAACCTCTCTGTGTCCGAACTTTGAACGTGATCATTCACACCAACTTTACTAGCCAAATTTGTGAAGCACAAGATGGAACTCAAATATGGAAATATTTCTACGTGAACGCCTGAAGGGCATACTCTCTCAACTCGAAATCAACGAAACTGAATTTCGTTATTTTGGCACGAAAAATTTGAATACTAAATCATGGACCTGATCAACCTCCTCGTCATCACATGCCATGTTACATAACTCTGTTATCTCACCGTTACCGTCTGATATTACTGGAACTTAAGATAACACCCAATCCAAGGATACTTCTTTCTTTTTTTGACTTATCGTCCTCATGCTCCTGATACGGCCAACTACTACTCAACCCCGAACTATACAACTACGTGTACTATCTCTTTTCCCACCCAGTCTCAACATTTGACCACTAGATGCGCGATATGGCTACCTCAAGGTATAAACTCATCCTGTTCTAAGTCCTCATTTCACTCCTATCTTTTTCGTTCGTACTTTCGTATAAGGAAATCTTTTATTCTAAATTATCCATGGAGGGAGAGACTCTTCAAGTTACACTGGTATTCGCCACAAGGGTGAATAGACCTAACGAACATTTCCAGAACCCGATAAGAAACTTGCTGTAGCGAACGTTTTCAAAAATTGATAAATTTTCTGCGGCGCGGGAATCCTTGAGAACCAAAAACTTGTCCCAATCAACATTTTCGAACCCTAACTAACTTGTTCGAGCATATCTTAAGAGATACTACTCCAACACGGTGTACCATTGTCAATTACCTCGGATCAAAATACACGTTTCACTTCTAGTTTTACAAGAAGCCTTAGGAACACGTTTAAACAGGAGTACCACGTATCATCCACAAACTGACGGAACAAGCAAACGTACGACTCAAATCTTGGAAAGACATGTTACAAACTGGTATTGTTACCTTTAGTAGTTCCTCTTACAATGACAGTTACCATTCGTGTATTAACGCCGCACTTCCGAAACCCTATATGACCGCAAATGTCATACCCCTATTCGTTGGACTAAAGCATGTGGCAAGCAAATCACCGAATCCGAACTCATTCAAGAAATAACAGTTGAGATCGTTCAAGTCCGAGAAGGACTCAAGACGACCCGTAGTCGCCAAAAGAGCCATACCAATATGAGATGAAAACCTCATGAAATCCGCACCCTGGAAAGGTGTAATCCGATTCGGAAAAATCGAGGAAAGTTATATTCACAATATTGATCCTTTCAAAATTTTGGGGCGTATTGGAACCGCTTCCTACCGTTTAGAACTTCAAACTCAATTAAGTATCCGATCACCCTACGTTCCATGTAACAAACTTAGAGACGTATCCTGCGGAACAGGAACGTGCTACTCTCCTAGATAAATTTACTATTGATGATAAACTCCTCTTCATAAGGAAAACCGGTTGGACTTGTGGATCGTAAAATCAAGCCTTAATACGACGTGAAACCCCGACTATCCAAATTCGTGGAAATGCCCAAGGACATATCTTCACCTATTCATAGCATCGACAACGTAAGGTCTCGAGTAAGGGACATCAACTATTACTTCCAACTAAATTTCGGGACGAAATTTCTTTTAAGGTGTGGGTAATGTAACATCCCGCATTTTTCCGTTAAATTATTTTAACGTCCGTCTTTTTTATTTTTATTAATATCCTTTGTATCTAGATTCGTACCCTCCGTTAGCTAGCGTTCTTAATATTTTCGTTATCGGATTATAATATCTCCCGTACTCGCTTGTAATTTAAAATAATTCGTTCGGATAATTTCCGCACCCGACTACAAACTCGAAGGACTAGTTTTGCCATTTAAATAAAAAGGTGACTAGTTGTTGACTTAGTCAACAACCTCCCAACTTCCTCATCCATTCATTCACTCATCCTCTTTCTCTCCTACTTCCTTGTTTTCTCTCAAGAACACAAACCATAATTCATCATCTAAATTCGGATTTGGAAGCTAGCAACAAAACAAATTACATTTTCGTGATCCTCTCTTCATCCTCTACATTTTGGTACCAATTTCATCAAGTTTGGGTAACTTTCTAAAAACACTAAATTTCTCTAAATTCATTTTATATACTTGAAATGATGATAGTTAGTGTCTATGGCTTGTGTATAACATGAATATATGTTTTGTTTGCTCGATTTGTTGTTTTGGAGTAACTAGCATGAACTTGAAAATGAGTTTGCTTAAACTTTGATTTTGGATGAGTTAATGTTGTTTGAATTCTAAAGTCCATGTTTTAATTGTGTTACTAGTATCACTAGCTTCGTTTTGATGCGTAGGTTGATTAAGAAAACTTCAAATACATGATTAGGGATTTTTGTGAATTTTGATTAGGGTTTGATGAACTTGAAATGAACATTTGATGCTTTGAATGCCATGAAATGTTGTTAGTAAGTGTTTAATTGTATGGTATGTTTAATTACCTTAGAAACAGCATATAATATGTGTAAATTGGTTTCCCGAGTCAAGAAAAGCGTTTATGAACTTAAAACTTTGATTTTGAACGTTTAATGATCATTTATTGAGGTTTTTCATTGTTGTTAATGATGAGTTTGATTTATGATATGTGTTTAGTTGTATTCCTCTTTAAATTACCTTTCCAACGATATAAGATACGTGTTTTGAATGTTTACGGTTCATAAGTTACGTTTGTTTGAAGTTTTGATCGAGCCTACACTTAAAATAAGCACAGGTGTCCTGTCATGCTTTAGCCCGCGGCGCGGCTCCTCTTGACGCGGCGTGGCTTAACACTAACTCAGATGTCTGAAACCATCAAAATGCTCGACCTTCAAAACTAGTGTTAGCCCGCGGCGCGGGTCTTCCATCCGCGGCGCGGCTTAAAGCGTGGGCAGATGGTTATTCACTTTTCAACTTTCATTTGAATTCTAACTATGCTACGCACCTCCGATTGACATGAAACTTGGCCAACATGCTTATATATGATTTCTAAACTTATAAAAATTGTCCGAGACCCGACCCAAACACGTTGACTTTTTCGTTGACTTTGACTTTGACCAAGTTTGACTTTTAGTCAAACTTAACCAAATACGTATGCAATCGTTCTAAATTGCTTTTATACTTGTATTATGCATGAAACTTGACAACGTGATTCACATGCTATATAATTGAGTCGTAACGAGCCATAGGACTAATTGAACATCTTTGACCAACCGTGTTTACCATTATTGATACAACCTATTTGTTTAGGTCAAGACTAGCATTGTTCTTTGCACTTTTACTTGTTGAAGTACTGCTACACTCTTGCACTCAAGGTGAGATCAAAGTACCACTTTTACTCTTTTGAACTTACATTTGGGATGAGAAAACATAAACATTACTTTTAAACTAAGTGAACACAAGTAGAGGAAAACAAACATTCTACATACGAGTTTAGAACGAAATCCTCAATTCGATTATCATTAGTTACTCTTGCAGTGTGTAAGTGTAGGCGTGAACTAATGTTGTATGGCCATATGGGTTTGACAAACCCTCATCTAGGACGGTTCGCTACCGTCTACGGATGAAATATATTTTCGAGAAACAGTGTTGTTCTAGCACTATTAATGGGGTATCAACGGACGGAATGTTAAGCCTTGATAATTGGGTGCTCGTGAATATTAACTTTTAGAATGTATTACTATTTTATCAATGTTGCAAATCTTGTGGTTCGACTTACTTTTACTCACTTACTTATTTAAACCTATGATTTCACCAACGTTTTCGTTGACAGATTTCTATGTTTTTCTCAGGTCTTTGAATGATATGTGAAACATGCTCCCGCTCATTATTTGATACTTGCATTGGATGTCGAGTATATGTGCATACATGGAGCGTCTATTGACTTTATTTAAAACTGTGTCACCTAGATTTCATTTGTACTTATAACTTTGTAACGAAACTTTTGGTTGAACAATTATTGTAAACTTGGGAACAATCTTTATTTAAGAAATGAAGGCGACATGTTTTGGTCAAACATCATTTTAAAGACTTACGACCACGCAATGGGACCTAAGTAGTCGGCGCCGTCAATGACGATTTGGTCGGGTCGCTACGTATAAGTAATATTATTATTATAAAAAAGGGGGTTTTTACCGTTTAATGACCGGTTTGTCGATTTTAAAACTTTAGTCGCAGTTAAAACCTAATGTAAAATATTAAAAATAAATATAACTTAAATTAAAGCGTAAAGTAAATAACGATAATGAAATTGCGATAAATAAAATGACAATAAATTAAAGTGCGATAATTAAAAAGTACGATAATTAAAATGACAATAAATTAAAGTGCGATAATTAAAAGTGCAATTAAATATGAAATAAAGGAATTATGCTTATTTAAACTTTCGTAATCATGATGTTTGACGAGTTGATTTTAGTTTATTACCATGGGTTAATTGTTCTTTGTCCTGGATTATTTAATATGTCCGTCTGGTTTTTGTCCATAACTGTCCATCAGTCATAAATATAAAGTGCGAGTGTCCTCGTCAAATTATCCTTATATCCGAAGTCAAATATTCCAACTAATTGGGGACTTAAACTATAATTACACCAAGTGTCCTTGTATATAATTCACCCCTATTTTAATAAGTCCATTGACTATTAATCTATTCCCGTGTCCGGTTAAATGAACGATTATTAGTACAGATAAATATCCCGCCCATCGTGTCCGATCGAGTGTATATGGTTATTTATAGGTATGTCCAATTGTAAATCTTTATATTAAATTAACAAACTATCATTTAATTAAACAAATATAAAGCCCATTAATAGCCCATAGTCTAATTTCCACAAGTGTCGTTCTTTTGTCCAAACCCCAATTATGGTACAAAGCTCAATTACCCAATTTTAATATTTAGCCCAACATCACGATTACTTCGGATTAAATAAGCATAATAATAACTTAGCTACGAGACATTAGTTTAAAATGGTTGAACATAACTTACAATGATTAATAATAGCGTAGCGTCACACGGACAGAATTTCGACTTACACACTTACAACATTCGCTAACATACCCTTATTATTAAAATTAAAATTATAATATATATATATATATATATATATATATATATATATATATATATATATATATATATACGTTTGAGAGATGGAGAAAGAAAAAGATGTGTTTTTGTTCGACCAAAACTGCGAAATTTATAGATGTGGCCAGCATATTGGGGCTATGTGATCGCATGGATTTTCTTATTCCTGGCCATGCGATCGCATGGCGTGGGATTCCAGCTCACATATTGTTGTTTGCTTCTTGCCGACGGTTTTATTAAATATATATAATATATAAATAATTTTAAGAATTATTTATATATTATATTATATTTATGTGCATAGTTGACTTGTAATTTTCGCTCCGTTGCGTTGCGCGTTGAAAGTTGACTTTGGTCCCGGTTCCGGATTTTCGAACGTCCTTGCGTATAATTTAATATCTTGTATTTTGCGTTTCGCGTCTTGTACTCTTGTAATTTTGAGATGTTTCTCATCAATAATTTGAACCACTTTGATTGTACTTTGTACTTTTGAGCTTTTTGGTCGTTTGCGTCTTCAATTCGTCGAATCTATCTCTTGTCTTCACCTTTTATTATTTAAACGAATATTACTTGTAAATAGAACAATTGCAACCAAAAGCTTGTCTTTCTTGATGGATAATGCTATGAAATATATGTTCGTTTTTAGCATTATCAAATATTCCCACACTTGAGCATTGCTTGTCCTCAAGCAATATAGTCTTGAAATAAAAATACTAGAATCACTTCTTTATTCTTCACACTTTATACATCAGTGATTTCTATACGGCGGTATGAACAATGGTAGTAACGATGTGGTTTACAGTCCCACATGACTATAAAAATTTAGATCCTTAAGGAAATTGGATCTTTATGAAAATATTTGATCTTTTGAAAATTAAATCTAGCTTTTACTCTAGATAAGTTTTCCGAAATAACCCTTCACCGGTGTTTGCAAAATGTTTTTTTGTGGGTTTGGTGGGTTTCAGATTTGAAAATTTTAGCTCAAAACTTATGGTTTTGTGTCACCCACTTGCTAACCTTGTATTAGGAAAGCAACAAGTCCAGTATACTTGCTCCGTATATTACCTTTCGGTAAACTACCGTCCGGTTGTAAAGGAAAGCGTTGAACAAGCAACTGTTAAGGCAATGTCCCGTGACATGCTTTTAATTATGGTCTATAACGTGTCGGATGCAATTACTATCCTTTGTAGGAGCAATAGTAAAGATCACCCTATAGTTTTTCGGTCTAGCACAAGGTCCTGTCTTTGACCATGCTATGCAACCACCGTTCTTACGGTTGACACCCGATTTGGTTCAGGTGACCTAATGAATTCCAGGTGAATTCCTACGATTTTATGTTCAATGGTAATGAACGCATTGAAAATAGGGTTTTCAGAAAACAAATCGGTTTCTAATTTGATCAAAATATTTTCTCGTTCAAGCTCTAATTTAGATATCATTGAATTCCATGAGTTTGAATTCTCAATCTTTAAGGTCAATCTCAAGGATTGAGTAATATCAGTTTTAAAAGTTGATTTTAATCTTTAAGGAGATTATCCTTTCTGGGGGTCTGATCCATTAGTCTTATCAAGCTAATTTGCATGGCGCCCTCCCCATTTTACGAGACAGATCCTCTCATGGTTAGGATAAGTCTGACCACTTGGCGACCCTGTTTGATGCTGAGGTCCGTGGATTTCCAGCTGATTTTCGAGAAAACTTTTCAAGGTTTTCCGTAGACTCTACAACTGGTCTGGACGACAACTTCTTGACCTAAATCAAGAAGCGCGTTTCTTTTTTGGAAGACTTTACTTCCTTTTAATGATGGAATTGATTCATCGTGTAGATCCATCTTTTCTTTCAAATATATTATAAGAAATTGGGTAAAACTGATAAAATTGTCCAAAACAAAAGTATCTTCAGTTATTTGTACAAAAATATGTGATATATGTTTTAAATAACTTGGTAAATTTTTCCCACACTTGGCTTTTATTTTCCTTTCTTTGCCTTTTTATTGTCCTCTATTCTATTTTAAATGAATTCTAACATTTTGGGTTGTTTCTCAATTTAAGTCCTTTCCGAGGTAACAATAATTTCGGTGTTAACACCTAGTTTTATCGTTCATAAATATGTATAAACATGATTTTGAATTCATTTAATTGAAAATTTTGAAAAATTTTACTAGAATTGGGTAGTCAGTATATAAGACTAAGGTTGTTCTTTATTATCAGAGAGCACTAGATTCTAATACAACTACTACGTTACTAGTATTTTTAATGGTAACCAAGTGTATAAGTTAAATTTTAAAAATCCGAAAGAATTTAATCCCTTTCCACACTTAAGATCTTGCAATGCCCTCATTTGCAAGAAATCAGTAACAATTTAAATTATTGAGGGTGATTAGCGTAGAAAAATGATTAAATTTTACCAAAGTTTTCAAACATATTGGCGTTTATTTGCTGAATGATAAATGGTGCACATCATTTGTTCATTCCGTCTTGTTGTTACATCACATTTGTTTTTCATTTTGTCGTCAAAATTAGTAGCTTTTGCTGAACTTAATGCCAGTCTTTGAAAATGCACTATTTTACCCTGTTGTGTACAATTGACAATATACATACATACAAATAACATGCATGGTAATTTAAAATGGGACTTAAAATCCCACTTTCAAATCAAATATGAAATATTAGTACAACATAATAAAAATATTAAACATTACAATAAAAGTATCACAATATTATATTATATGTTTAAACATAAATAAATAGAAATAATAAATAATAAAAAGATAAAAATCATAGAAATCACCAACGGGAACTATATCAATCTGGATAGGGGTTCCAGTTCATGTCGTCGGTCGGGTTCCATGGTTGGTGATAGGTGTACTGGTAGGCCTGGTTAGGGTCGTAGAGAGTAAATGGTGGTCTCATCTCGGGCTGGTGTGGAGGATAGTAAGCGGGTCGGGTCGGTACGTAGTGATCCTGAGGTGATAGCCTACTCATGATCTGACGCTGATGATAGTCCCATCTATCATGCTGTCGTTGCCTAGAATGCTCGTACTCATTCCGGGCTTGCCACTGCTCGTATCGATTATGTCTATCCTGGTTTGTCATTTCTACCTCATCTATACGCTGGTAGACGTCAGTCATAGCCTCCCTAATGACATCCCTAATGTCATCTACTTCCTCCATTTCCTCATCTGAACCTCTCTCTACCTGTGGATGACGACCAACATATGGTACTGCCTGATTGCGTCTGCTCTTCAATACCTTAGTACCCTGATAGACCTTCAAGCCTAAAGTATCATCCTGTTCCCTACATACCATAAGTGGACCCCTTGATCCCTATCTACACCCAACTACTCTCCAATGAGAGTAACAAAAATACTTCCTCCTATTATTCCCCCTTCCTGTATTCCTTCCACTATCTTAGACAAATAAAAACCAACACAGTAGGGGATATTAACAAAGCCTCTTGGGTCTCGAATACACTTAAGGTAAAATAAATCATGTAAGGTCATTTTCTCCTTGTTGTGACCTCTCTGTGTAATCGAGTTAGCCAGAAATCTATGAATTATACGAAGCTCGGCTCTGTGAATATGTAAGTAGGAGTGTGTTTCTGCCCACCCAAAAATATTATAATCTGACATACGCCTCCAGACGGCGTTAGCATCAAAATTCCTATCTACCCTTTCACCATGATAAATCAAATTTGTACAATCGGGTAATAGTAATTCAGCGGGCGTATATATCTGTAAAGCCCTAGCCATGTCCAGCATGGACATCCTATACATCCTACGGCCAAGTATAAATCTAAGAAAACTTCTATCATCTAATCTAACTACATCCGCATTTAATGCTATAGTACTCATAAGCTCAATGCACCATTCCTTATATACAGGCCTACGAATGGTGAATAAACGTTCCCAATCGGGAAAAGAAGAGCTGCCATACCTTTGGATCAAATGCTGTCTAACTGAGTTAACTAGTTGGACCCTTTCCAAAGGCTCCCAATCGATTACCCTCAGCACTTCTACATTTTTTGTTACTAGTTTGAATTTGTTACTTTGATATGTTGGGTAATCTCTCCAACTCCGATCAAATCTCAAATTGGGATGCAACTGTTCTTCATGAATCGTCGGGTGTTGTACTATCGGATGCATTGGAAATACTACGTAGGCATCAACATACTCTTGTTGAGGATCATAATAAGGTACGTGTTGATCAAGTTGTTGTTGTTCCTATTGTTGCTCCGGTTCATATTGCATTTCTGGTTCAGGTTCTGGAGCAGGTTGTCTAGATGATGATGATGCACCATCAGTATCGGTAAATCTCTGCAAAACATATTAAACACAAAATTTGTGCATCCAAATATGCATTAGTGTTAGCAAAATAACAAATTAACACAATTACAATAACATGTTAAATCAAAATTAAACTTATACGCATTTTCATAATTTTAACAATTCTACACTTTTTCAAATAAGCATATATGAAAATGTTTACAAAGTTCATAAGCATTCAACTCAAATAACATGTTAAAATAATCATTACTAGCAATTAAATAAGTTTCAAATGGCATTTACATCAATTTAATCAAGTTCATGAATTTCATACCTAAAAAGTCCACTTTAATTCTCAAAAATCATGTTTAGGATCAAAGTTTGGATCATTTAGATACCTAAACATGTTACACTACTTAATTTAGCAATAATTCATGAAAAAAATTGGCCATAACCTGTTTATATCAAAAAGCCCCAAATTGCTCAAGAACACAAACCCTAGATTCCTAAAAAATTTGAAGTTTTTGCCTTCAAATCATGTTAAACAGCATCAATCTAGGTTATACATGCATAATATACTAACAATTTAACTCTAATTACACTAGAAATTAACAAAATCAAATTAGGTAAATTATAGTTCAAGAACACTAAAAATCAAATTTAAAGAGGTTTAGGGGTGAAATCTTTACCTTCTTTGAAAAGCTTCTGAACAATTTCATGATGAGAGCGGATTATAGCAAGAAATTTGGTGAATTATGGTGAAAAATGGCGAATTTTAGAGGTGTTTTTGAGAGGGTTTCGTGTAAATGTGTGTGTGTTGGAGTGGAGACAGAAGCAGCGAGCTGCTCTTTTTTGTATCTGACCAGAAATTGGCCTCCATGCGATCGCATGGATATACAGGCCAAACCCCATGCGATCGCATGGGGTCCTGGGTTTTTTTTTAATATAAAAACCTTATACTTTTTTTTTAAACAATTAATTAATTTATTTTAAAATTTTGTTTCTTTTACGAATGAGGGCGTTTCGGATCGTTGTCCTAGTTCGTCCCTTGACAAAGTTTTAAAATTTGTTACTTTTTAAAAGCAAATATTTTTGGGTTTTTTAAATGTTTTTGGCATACTTTAATTCAATAAGATTAAAAATAATGATAATAAAAGTTCGCGTCCCTCCCTTGGGTAAAGCAATTTCGGTTCAACGACCTAGTTTTCAACTTACGACGAATTTTAAAAATCATATTTTTAACTTAGTGAAATAAAGTACATTTTTGTTTTTAAATTCACACCAAACTTAAACTTAAAATGCATAAAATTAAAAATTCATATTATTAAAATTAAAAATTCACACCAAATTTATATTATATTTTTGTTTTTATACATACAAACTTATATTAAAAATATCAATTTTTCAAATATTTACAAACTTAATTATATTGATCTTAAAAAGTTTACAATATTAATTTAATATTTATATATTAATTTTAAAAACATGGTAAAAATTAAAATTAAAAATCTTTTTGGTCTTTTATCCCACTTTAATCTAGGGGTGTTCACGGTCCGGTTTGGTCCGGTTTTGACTAAATCTCAAACCAAACCAGCGTTTACGGTTTCAGGATATGCCAAACCAGACCAGACCGAGAATGTTGTCTTGTTGGACGGTTTGGTCCGGTTTGAGCAGTCCGGTTTGGGGCAGTCCGGCTTGACCGATTTAACAGTTTAAAGTTCTTTTTATCTTTCTTTTATGGACGACTTTGATCTTCTCTTACTCATGCTCTGATTACCAAGGATATATTATGACCTATATATTTAAAGTTTAACTTACTAATATAAAGCATTAGTTACTTGGCAAATCTATATAGTCTAATAAACCTCTAAAATGATGATATCATCATTAAGCTTAATTTTCATAATGATGATGTCATAATTATATATTGATTTAATTTAAAAAATAATACAAAATCTTTTATAAAAGAAAATATTAATCTCTCATAAATTGTAATTTTATTTTTCTAAAAAAATTTAAAAAGCATTTATTATTATTAATTATTATTATTATTAAAAATATAAATATAAATATAAATACTCAACTTTGAGCGAACTTTATGTTGTAAAATCAACGACAATTTCACGGGGCAATAAACTAAATACGTAAAACATATCATTAAACTGTTTCGTTTAAACAAACCCGTATTTCCACAGGTCATTTCACTAGTAAGTACATATACTTTGAATCGTTGTTAGAAGGCTTGAAAAAATTGTACATGACTCAGTGAATCTTTAAAATGAAGTAATGTAATCAATTTGCTTTTATATTATGTTAATATGTAACATACGATATGTGACCTGTTAAGTCGTTAACACATAATTTTGTTGAGAATGTCACATATACTAATTACATAATCATATTGTGGAACAATAACAGTACAAATATGTGATAGAATCATGATAAATCGTTATAGCCAGAACTGTAATTCAATTACCAAACACACACTTTCAGAATTTGATGGTGAAGTCACACATTCAGAACTTGGTGGTGATGTTCTTCTAGAAGGATCTTTGCTCACTGATCATGAAGGACTCAACCTAAAACTCTAGATTCACCGTATTGGTTAGTTCGGTCCGGTCCGGTTTAACCAGTCGGTGTCCTAATAAAACCGTAAACCAAACCGAGTTTCACGGTTTGCGGATTTTTAAACCGGCGACTGGACCGCTAATATTCAAAACTGGACCGAACTAACTTAATCAACACGGTCCGGCCGGTTTTTACGGTTTGATGGTTTTTTGAACACCCCTACTTTAATCAATCAAATATTATCAAAAATATACGCCTCTCTTTTCGGTAAAGTAATTTCGGCTATATTACCTAGTTTTACTCCTGACGAATTTCTGAAATATTTTAGGTTGATTGATTAAAGATATTTATACCTTAAGAATAAACGGTAAATTTCGCAGTGATGTAATAAATTTTTGTATGATATCAATAATTTCGGTTACGCATACCTAATTTTATTGAATACCAATTTAATACTTTATAGCGAACGATTCAGCGTTTATTATCAAAAGGTTAAAAGCAATAAAAAGTAAAAATAAAAACTGTACATACTTACCTGTGAGATAGAATTCTCAGAGACCTGCTTTAGCCAACTCATAGGAGAGTCGTGTGATTTGGTTCTCCATAGCTATGTAAGCATAACCTCGATTCTTCAATATCTTTTCTTCTAAACATATAAACGATCCTTCTCTGCATAGAGTAACAAATTCGGTATTTGAATATGTTTGATTATTTGAACATTTACCTTCGTGTGACCATTTTCCGCATTTATAACATCTTTCAAGGTGTCGTGCTCTTCTTTTTGTTGCGGATTTTGATTTTCCTTTACCAAAATGTATCTTATGATGATCTTTTCTAAGTTTTTTTCTTACTCCGTCCATTTTTTCTCTTATGAATGATACCAGTTCACTCGGAAGTGTGTCATTATTACATTTAGTAATCATAGCATGTAGCATTAGACCATGGTTCAGATTAAAGGAATTCTTCATCTCGTAAAACCTAAAAAAAATAAAAATTCAGAATGGGGGAAGAAGACTAGTTCTTTAGGGTCTGCTAGGGAAAGACCATTCGGATTCCATTATCGAAAACTACACGAAAACAGAATAACTAACTCTAACATAAATATATATTACCCTAAAAAGATTCAAACCTTCCCACACTTAGTTAGTTGTGGTGTCGAAATTGTGATTAACTTCATCTTCAACTTCCATTAGATTATCTATGTAATGTTTAACTCTGTGACCATTAACCTTAAATTCAACCCCATTTGAATTTATTAACTCCACTGTTCCGTATGGGAAAACTCTTTTGACTATGAATGGTCCAGACCATCTTGATTTCAATTTTCCAGGAAATAGCTTGAATCGTGAATTGAAAAGAAGAACTCTGTCTCCTTCTTTAAATTCTTTTGAACTTCTGATTCTTTTATCATGCCATTTCTTCGTTCTTTCCTTATAGATTAACGAATTTTCGTATGCTTCATGTCTTAATTCTTCTAATTCGTTTAATTGACTTAACCGTAGACGTCCGGCTTCATGTAAATCAAGATTACATGTCTTCAAAGCCCAAAATGCTTTGTGCTCAATTTCTACTGGAAGATGACATGCTTTTCCGTAAACGAGTTTAAAAGGTGTGGTTCCAATTCGAGTTTTGTAGGCTGTTCTAAAAGCCCAAAGTGCATCCTCTAATTTCATGGACCATTCCTTCGGATTTGATCCTACGGTTTTCTCTAGAATACGTTTTAAAGCTCGGTTGGTATTTTCAACTTGTCCACTTGTTTGTGGATGATAAGCGCCATATCTTTTGAGAACTTTCTCAAGTTGATTATTACAAAAATGAGTACCTCGATCACTTATTAAAGCTTTCGGTGTTCCAAACCTTGCAAAAAGACGTTTTAAGAAGTTGACTACAACTCGTGCATCATTAGTTGGGAGAGCTTGTGCTTCCGCCCATTTAGATACATAATCAATGGCAACGGGAATGTAGAGATTATTATGAGATTTTGGAAATTAACCCATAAAGTCAATACCCCAAATGTCAAATACTTCACATACTTGAATGATATTTTGTGGCATTTCATCACGTTGACTTATTTTTCTAGCCCTTTGACATGCATCACAGGATTTGCAAAGAAGGTGTGCGTCTTTGAAAATTGTAGGCCAATAGAATCCAGCGTCGTAAACTTTTCTTGCTGTAAGTTGAGGCCCATAATGCCCTCCTGTTGGTCCTGTGCGACAATGATTTAAGATTTGACTAGCTTCATCTCCGAATACACATCGGCGTATTATTCCATCGGGACAACTTTTAAACAAATGTGGATCTTCCCAGAAATAGTGTTTTATATCACTAAAGAATTTCTTTCGTTTTTGGTACGACAACCCTTTTTCAAGGAATCCACATACTAAGTAGTTTGCATAGTCTGCAAACCATGGAATTTCACTATAATCTATCTTCAATATATATTCATCAGGAAAGTTATCTTGTATGGCCGATTCATTTAGAACTTCTAATTCAGGATTTTCAAGACGAGAAAGATGATCAGGTGCGAGATTTTCTGCTCCCTTTTTGTCTCGGATCTCAATATCAAACTCTTGTAAGAGTAAAATCCAACGGATTAATCTTGGTTTAGCATTTTGTTTTGAAAATAGGTATCTTAGAGCAGAATGGTCGGTATAGACCACCGTTTTAGCTAGAACGAGATATGAACGAAATTTGTCAAAAGCAAAGATGATAGCAAGGAGTTCTTTTTCAGTAGTTGTGTAATTTTTTTGTGCTCCTTCTAACGTCTTACTAGCATAATAAATAGGTTGAAATCGTTTTTCAATCCTTTGTCCTAAAACGGCTCTCATTGCAAAGTCACTTGCATCGCACATGAGTTCAAACGGTAGATTCCAATTTGGAGTTATCATGATCGGCGCATTAGTGAGTTTCTCTTTAAGAATATTAAAAGATTTGATGCATTCATCTGAAAAGATGAATGGAGCATCCTTTTCTAGGAGTTTATTCATAGGAGTGGCAATTTTAGAAAAATATTTTATGAAACGTCGGTAAAAACCGGCATGCCCTAGAAAACTCCTAACTCCTCTAACATTGGTGGGATGTGGAAGTTTAGCAATTACATCTACTTTAGCGCTATCCACTTAAATTCCTTCTTTTGAAATTTTATGACCAAGAACGATGCCTTCTCTAACCATGAAATGGCATTTCTCCCAATTAAGTACTAGATTTGATTGTTCGCATCTAATAAGCATTCGTTCAAGATTAACTAGACATGATTCAAATGTATCACCGAAGACTGAAAAGTCATCCATGAAAACTTCCATGCATTCTTCTATCATGTCGTGAAAAATCTCTATCATGCACCTTTGAAAGGTTGCAGGGGCGTTGCATAGTCCAAATGGCATGCGTTTGTAAGAAAAAGTACCATAAGGGCACGTGAATGTGGTTTTTTCTTGATCTTTGGGTGCTATTGGAATTTGAAAATATCCAGAAAAATCATCAAAAAAATAATAGTAACTATTTCCGTCTAATCTTTCCAACATTTGATCAATGAAAGGTAAGGGAAAGTGATCTTTTCTGGTGGCATCATTTAATTTTCTATATTCAATACAAACACGCCATCCTGTTACAGTCCTAGTAGGAATAAGCTCATTTTTCTCATTTGTGATGACATTCATGCCACCCTTCTTAGGTACGCATTGAACTGGGCTTACCCATGGACTATCAGAGATTGGATAAATTAAACATGCATCTAGCAGTTTAATTATTTCTTTCTTAACAACATCTTGCATATTAGGATTTAGTCTTCATTGGCGTTGCACATACATTTTATGACCCTCTTCTATAAGGATTTTATGTGTGCAATACGAAGGACTTATGCCTTTAATGTCATGAATCTTCCATGCAATAGCTGGTTTATGAGCTTTTAGCACAGAAATGAGTTGAGATTTTTCATTTTCCATAAGAGAAGATGATATTATTACAGGTAATTCAGATTCACCATGTAAATTAGCATATTCCAAATGGTTTGGAAGTGGCTTTAACTCTAATGTCGGTGGTTCTTCTATCGATGATTTGTATCGATATCTGTCTTCCTCTTTTAGCATTTGAATTTCTTCTGTTGTTGGTTCATATCCATTAGCCATAAGTGTAGCTAACATTTCAGTTTCATTAATTGGTTCAGTTCCTTCTCCTAACGAACATTCTCCTGTTCCTTGTAATTCTGGAAATTCTACTAACAATTCCGCATGTGAATCTATAGTTTGAATATAATAACATGTATAATCTGCAGATTGCGGTTGTTGCATGGCTCTATCAACTGAAAAGGTAACACTCTCGTCCTCTATACTTAGGGTCAGTTTCTTACCGAACACGTCTATTATTGCTTTAGCCGTGTTTAAGAATGGTCTTCCTAATATGAGAGGAACTCGAGAATCTTCTTCCATGTCCAGAATAACAAAATCTACTAGAAATACTAAAGTACCAACTTTAACTAGCATGTTCTCCATTATCCCTCTATGATATTTTACTGATCGACCGGCTAGTTGTATACTTATTCGTGTTGGTTTCAATTCTCCAAGGTCTTGTTTAGCGTATAGTGAATACAGCATTAGATTTATACTAGCACCTAAGTCTGCCAATGCTTCTATTGAACTAAGACTACCCAGAAAACATGGAATTGTGAAACTTCCTGGATCTAAAAGTTTTTCTGGTATCTTATTCAATAGCACTGCAGAACAATTAACATTCATAGTAACAGCCGAGAGTTCTTCCATTTTCTTTCTATTTGTGATTAGATCTTTCAAGAATTTAGCATATCTAGGCATTCCTGAAATCACATCAATGAAAGGAAGATTAACATTTATTTGTTTAAACATATCCAAGAATTTGGATTGCTCGGCTTCAAGTCTTTCTTTTTTCATTTTACTTGGGTAAGGAAGTGGTGGTTGGTATGGTTTAACATAAGATTTAGCCTTAACTAGGTTATCTTCATTAACCTTTTCAACTACCGGTTCTGTTTCCTTATCTTGCTCAGGTTGTGGTTCTTGTGGAGTAGGAATAGAGTCATCAGAAATTATAGGTATTTCAGGTGGTTTAAGTGTAATACCACTTCGTGTGGTAATGGCTTTAGCTGTTTCATTCTGGGTGTTAGCATTTGTATCACTAGGTAGACTTCCCGGTTTTTCTTTCACCTATTAACCTTGCTAGGTTGCTTACTTCTTGTTCCAAATTTTGAATAGAAGCTTGTTGATTTCTAAATTCTTGAGCATTTTGTTCATTCGTTTATTTCTGAGATGTGAAAAATTGCGTTTGAGATTCAACTAGCTTCGACATCATATCTTCTAAATTTGGCTTTTTATCATCGGTTTGTGGTGGTTTGTTTTGAAAAATAGGTCTTTGCTGATTGTAAGTATTATTAGGTACTTGTTGGTTGCTAGGACCTTGTTGGTTGTTGTATGGAACATTTCGATTATAATTCTGGTTTTGATTGTAGATTGGTCTTGGCGGTTGATAATTATTCTGATAATTATTTCCAGGCCTTTGGTTCATGTATGAAACATTCTCTCTTTGTTCCATTATTGGTTCAATACTGAGACAATCTTTTGTCAAATGTGGTCCTCCACACTGCTCACAACTAATTCTTATTGAGTGAATATCTTTAGTCATCTTTTCCATTAGTCTCTCGACAGCATCTATCTTTGCAGAAATAGAATCAAAGTCATGGCTAGAATCGGCTCTAGCTGCTTTAGATGATCTAACGATATCTTTTTCTTGATGCCACTCATGTGAGTGGGAAGCAGTGTTATCAATAATTTTGTAAGCCTCAGTTGCAGTTTTCTTCATAATGGAACCACCAGCTGCTATATCGATGTCTTTTCTTATAGTGATGTCACATCCTTGGTAGAATATTTGTACTATTTGACAAGTGTCTAAACCATGTTGCGGACATCCTCTCAATAACTTTCCAAATCTTGTCCACGCTTCATATAGAGTTTCATTTGACTTTTGTGTGAACGTAACAATTTCTCCTTGAAGTCTTATGGCTTTAGATGCCGGAAAGAATTGTTTAAGAAATTTTTCAACTAAGACATCCCATGTATCAATCGCCCCTTCAGGTAACGATTCTAACAAATCTTTGGCTTCCCCCTTTAAAGTCCAAGGAAATAACATGAGATATATCTGTTCATCCTCCACTTCTCTTATTTTGAATAAAGTACAAATCCTGTTAAAGGTACGAAGATGTTCATTTGGATCTTCCTTCGGCGCACCACTAAATTGGCATTGATTAGTTACCATGTGTAGAATTTGTCCTTTGATTTAATAATCTGGCGCATTAATGTCTGGTTGAGTAATTGCGTGACCTTGGCCAGTGCGTTTAGCTCTCATTCGGTCTTCCATACTTAGAGGTTCCAGATTTTCCATGATTGAATTTGTTGAATCTGAATCACTAGAGGATTCTGATTTAATGGGTTGTTCCTCGACAATCTCCGTTTGAATGATTGGTAGTTCCGGAGGAAAGATTAGTGGTTCAGGATCTCTGAATTTCCCCTGAATATCCTCCGGATTCTCAATTGTGAGGTCGGGTTTAAAAAATGGATTATCGGAAATTTGAATTGGAGTACTTGGTCGACTTGATGACGATTCTAAAGAAAAATCTACGGCGACAATATTGGCTAGATGTCTTGATCGAGTTACAGGTGGTGAACGTATAAAAGGTGGTGAACGTTTTGCTCGGTGCATTCACTGAATATCCTATTAGTTATAAAAGATAAAAATTATATAAGTTATCAAATTTAATCGACTTTTCTGATTTTGCCCACGTTTCGAATAGCCAATAGATGCAGCAGGTAGCCAGGACCCTTTAAATCGGAAGCCCACAACTCGCCACTAACAAATCCAACTATTACTACGAACCAGAAAATTTTGGATGTCTATCAATTTAACCACTTAAAATAATTTTTCGTTGAAATTTAAAGAAATTTTAAAGAAGAAATAGAAAATTCTATGTCCTAAAAACTAGAGCGTCGAAAAATAAGAAAGAAAAAGATTGCGTCGAAAAACGTCGAAAAATAAAAGGTCGAAAAATAAAAATAAGAAAGTAGCTCGTCTAAACTTAAAAGTCCAAAAACTAAAAATTAAAAGTTACGTCTAAAAGTATTAAAGCTTAAAAAGAATTCTATATCCAAAACGGCAATTACTTAAAAAGTTACTAAAATTTATAAAATGGCGTCGCAAAATTCTAAAGCACCTAAATCTTAGTCTAAAGAAAAAGCACTTAAGGCATTTTACGGCAAAGCCTAAAAATCTAGAAATAAAAATAACTATGGCAAAAACTATGACTTAAAACTAAATACGAACGAAAAATACAAATATTACGCTAAAACAAATAAAAAGATACAAAATATAAAAATAAACTTAAAGTTGTAAAAAGTACAATTTTTATAAAAATATTATTTTTATATTATTTATTTTATAAAAGTATTAATTTTATAATTTATTAAAACTAATTAAAACTAAAAATACAAATTAAATAAATAACTAAAACTAAATAATTAAATAAGTAACTCTAATTAGGGTTTTAATGCAGAAGTGGGTCAACTCTGGCGTATCAGATCCCTTCATGCGGTCGCATGAATTTTGGTCTACGGATCCATGCGGTCGCATGAATTAAAAATTCGGGCCAGATTATTTGGGCTGCTACAGTGTAGCCCGAATATAATTTCTTATTTTTTTTTTTCTGTTTTTATAATTAAATAAAGTATAATAAATAAAAACTTATATATATATATATAAATGTGTATATATATATATATATATATATATATATATATATATATATTTTCTTTTTTACAAACTAAAATAGAAATAGAAATATTTTATAATTTATATATTTTAAACAAACTCTTAAAAATATATATATTTTGTTTTTTTCTTTTTATATTTTTATATTTTCAATATTTAAAACGTATTTTTTCAAAAGCGTATTTTTACAAAAGTAAACTAATTTTTTTTTATATATATAGCGTTTCGCTTTCGACGTTGTTTTTCCCCGGCAGCGGCGCCAAAAATACTTGATGTTAAAGCGATGGGGTACAAAATAGTAGTATTTTTACGGCGAAATACTATTAAATACGATACAATTTTACACAAGTTATTTATTTATTTATAGAGTGGATATACCTAACCCTTGCTACAACACTTATAGGCAGTGTATCTAATCGTACAGTAGTGTAGTTTTTAGTAAGTCCGGTTCGTCCACAGGGAACTCGCCAAGTTTAATGCTATATTTTTAAAACTATATTTGTATAAATATAAATATATATATATATATATAAGTAATATTATTATTATAAAAAAGGGGGTTTTTACCGTTTAATGACCGGTTTGTCGATTTTAAAACTTTAGTCGCAGTTAAAACCTAATGTAAAATATTAAAAATAAATATAACTTAAATTAAAGCGTAAAGTAAATAACGATAATGAAATTTCGATAAATAAAATGACAATAAATTAAAGTGCGATAATTAAAAAGTACGATAATTAAAATGACAATAAATTAAAGTGCGATAATTAAAAGTGCAATTAAATATGAAATAAAGGAATTATGCTTATTTAAACTTCCGTAATCATGATGTTTGATGAGTTGATTTTAGTTTATTACCATGGGTTAATTGTCCTTTGTCCTGGATTATTCAATATGTCCGTCTGGTTTTTGTCCATAACAGTCCATCAGTCATAAATATAAAGTGCGAGTGTCATCGTCAAATTATCCTTATATCCGAAGTCAAATATTCCAACTAATTGGGGACTTAAACTATAATTACACCAAGTGTCCTTGTATATAATTCACCCCTGTTTTAATAAGTCCATTGACTATTAATCCATTCTCGTGTCCGGTTAAATGAACGATTATTAGTACTTATAAATATCCCGCTCATCGTGTCCGATCGAGTGTATATGGTTATTTATAGGTACGTCCAATTGTAAATCTTTATATTAAATTAACAAACTATCATTTAATTAAACAAATATAAAGCCCATTAATAGCCCATAGTCTAATTTTCACAAGTGTCATTCTTTTGTCCAAACCCCAATTATGGTACAAAGCCCAATTACCCAATTTTAATATTCAACCCAACATCACGATTACTTCGGCTTAAATAAGCATAATAATAACTTAGCTACGAGACATTAATTTAAAAAGGTTGAACATAACTTACAATGATTAATAATAGCGTAGCGTCACACGAACATAATTTCGACTTACACACTTACAACATTCGCTAACATACCCTTATTATTAAAATTAAAATTAAAATTAAAATTATAATATATATATATATATATATATATATATATATACGTTTGAGAGATGGAGAAAGTAAAAGATGTGTTTTTGTTCGACCAAAACTGCGAAATTTATAGATGTGGCCAGAATATTGGGGCCATGCGATCGCATGGATTTTCTTCTTCCTGGCCATGCGATCGCATGGCCTGGGATTCCAGCTCACCTATTGTTGTTTGCTTCTTGCCGACGGTTTTATTAAATATTGTTGAGTCCCCAAAATAATTAAGGATTTAATTATGACAAAACAATATTTATTTGCACTAAAGTGTTATGTGCAGCCAGCACACGTTTGTTTATGTATAGTCAGCTAATATAGCTGTGTCGAGTGTTTAGTATGCTGCCTAGTCTATCAGCACAAGGTAGATATGTATTCTTCGAATCAGCACAGGATGTGCACCCAGCAAATCAAGAATATCAAGTGACTCAGCACATGAAGGACCAGTAAGTCTGGATATTAGCATACAACACAAGACAGCCATGCTCCATTACAAGCATGGTAGTTTCCCAGAGTGGTCTACATCAACGCACTATTCAACAGAAGTCGAAGACAAAGTTGAACAGAAAAGGACAGGAGTCGGCGGCTGACAAGTGACCTTACAAGACCACGTGGGAATGCAGAAGTGGAACGCATGTGCAGACATGTGTTATACTTTAATCATACCTAGGGAACACAACATTCCATTTGTTTAAATCAAATGGTAGTGCCAAACCGAATGGGTGTGTTCCAGCAAATAGCTACCTAAGAGGAAAGAAGGAAAGCACGCCTTCTGACACAATTGTCCCCACAAGTACAAAGCATCCAATGTACTAGTGGACAATAGACTAATTACACAGTTAATAGAACTACTATATATATTGTAGTATCCACTATTGTAAAAAGTAGTGGTGTGGGTTTATCTGTTAGAGTCAAAACCGTGTAATAGCTTTAGTTTATCTCTTAGCTATAATCTAGGTAATCTGTATCAACCAACTATCATTTCCGCCAAGGATAGTTGTGATTCTTTCTGATTTAATCAATAAAGAATAACAGTTGAAAATTACCTGTGACTCTATCTTATTTACTACAGAATACTAAACGTGATTAACTGACTAGTTAATTAAGAAAAGAATTGTATTCACCCCCCCCCCTCTACAATACTCCTGTTGTTATTAAGGGACCAACAACTGGTATCAGAGCTTCAGTCTTGATAATTAATATCTTGGATCTGAATTCTCTTATGGCTTCGTATTCAAACTCAGCTTACCTTGAGAATGGCTCGTCTAACAGACCACCTAAGTTTGATGAAGATGAGTATGAAACCTGGAAGGCAAGGTTCATGCTCCATCTTGAGTCTGTGGATTCACTCATGCCTGGAATTGCCAAAAATGGCCCTTTTGTTCCCACTGAGACAGTTGGTAGTGCACCAGCAACAGCTGACACTCCTGCCATCCCTGGCAGAGAGGTTATTCTCACTCCCTCTAGATGGGATGATGAGGATAAACGTCGAGTTGGTCTTGACCCTAAAATCAGAACCCTGTTAGCCATAACTTTGCCTAACCCACTGTTCAAACTGATCAAGGGAAAAGAAAATGCTAAGCTTATGCTTGACTACCTGGATGTCACCTATGAGGGTATGGGAGAAGTTAGGCAGAACAGGATGATTGCTCTTAAAAGAGAATATGAAATGTTCTTTGCCTATAAGAATGAAACCCTTAAGCAAACCTTCATTAGGTTTAATTCTTTGATAGCAGACCTGACCACTTTAAATGTAACCTACACTGAATTTGAACAAGTGAACAAATTCATTGATGCACTGCCATCTAAATGGAAACCTGTTACTGACCCATTAAGAACCACACAGACCCTAAAGAACTTTAACCTGTCTTCTCTCTACAGTTCCCTTTGGAATCATGAGAAGGCAGAAGCCAAGTTTGAACTTAACATGAAAGAAAACTTTAGGTCTGCCCCCACCACTTCAAAATCATCTAAAAATGATGATGCTGCTCTTATTGCTGCTGCTAAATGGAAGAAAGCTCAAAAAGCTTTACTGGTTCAAAAGTTACTGGCAGAACAAGAGTCAGCTGATAGTGTTGAGGAAAGTGGTACTGGGTCTGAAGAAAGCAGTACAGATGAAAGTGATGTAGAAGGGTTTGCTGAAGGTATGGCTCTGCTGGCTAGGCAGTTCAAAAGGTTCAATCGTAGTAGAACCAGCAAGTCATACAAATGGAGCAAAAAGCCAAATGCCAGGTACAACAGCAAGTCAGTCAAGGGTCCTAAATCTGAGTGCTTTAATTGTGGGAAGGTTGGACATTTTGCTGCTGAATGCATGTCCAAGAAACCTTCCACGTCACATGCTAACACTTTCTCAAAAGCTGATAAGTACAAAAACAAGTACAAAGCTATGAAAGCTCAGATGAAGGAAAGTGCAAAGACTGACAAGAAGGGTAAACAGCCAGAAAAGGTTCTAGTTGCTGAACATCATGACTGGGATGAAGCCAGCACGTCCTCATCTTCTGATAGTGATACTGATGATGATGGTGCTGGTTATGCTACTGGTAAAAAGCTGTGTTTGATGGCCAAAGAGGTCGAGGAGTCTGATGAGGATGATGGTAGTAGTACGTTTTTGGCTGATATGAGGGAAGCTGATCAAAACAGAGACTCTCCTCAATGGAAAACTGAAATGATGTATAAGGTTGATAATTTTCGAACTTATACTGATGATGAAAAAGCTGAAATGTTTGACTACCTAAGAATTGATTTATGCAGAAGCTGCAAACGTGAAGAGAGTTTGAAATCTAATAACAAATCTTTAAATGAAAAACTCAAAGGCAAAAATGATGAAATTAAGATCTTAAAAGATACAATTTCCAAACTTGAAAAACAAAACTTTGCTTTAGAAACTCTTCACGTTGAGGCAGCAGAAGTCAAGACCCAGCTGGACAATCTCAAAAGAGTTGTTGCTTCATGGTGCACATCTGCTCAACGCACAGCTAAATGTGTTAATGAGCAGGTGCCTGCCCAAGTTCAAGCCTTCTTTGCTGGTGACTATGCTGCTGCTGCTGCTATTGCAGAAGTTACTTTCATGGACCCGACTCTTGAAACTGATCCTGAAGCTGTCTTGCCAAACACTTTTGCCAAGATAGTTGAAGGTAAAAAGGTTGTGACAAACAAATTTGTTAGACCTACTGTGTCCCCACCACCTGCCATGAAAGAAATTTTGGAGGATGAAGTTAGAGCAAGAGAAGCCAGTAACTCAATTGATGAGACTACTGACCCCTCAAGCATCCACTACATGACTCCGAAAGAAAGACGTATTAAAAGGGAAATCACTGAAAACAATTTGAGAAAAGTTAAACCAACTGATTCCCCTTCGTGTTCGAGTTCTACCAGTGCTAAGCCAGCTGATGACCAATCTACTGGTCACCCAGTAGCTGCAGACAAGCCAGTGAAACGAAATACTGGCAAATCTAAGGCAGCAGTTAAGATACCTACTGGTTCATCAGCATCAGAAGACAAGCCAGCAACTTCCCACGCTAACTTGTCAAATGATAAAGAAAAGACAGTTCGCCATGGTCATGGTACTGGTTCCAAAAGGAAAGCTGCCCATAAGGGAAAAGCAAAAATTGACTCGACTGATGAGCTGTCTATCACTGAGATAATGACAGCCAAGCTTGACCAGCTAATTGAGGCAGTAATTAAAAGTCGACCCGATCCTACTGCCCTTATTAGATCTGTGAATGACCAGCCACAAAAGCCAAAAGTGAGAAAATGCTACAAATGTGGCAGCAAAGCTCACCTGGCTAACCAGTGTACTCAAACCCAAACCCCATCTGCTGCTTCTTCTAGCAAGCCAGTAGAAAAGAAGAAGTCATCAAAGGTGACTCCTTCAGAACCCATCCTTGGATGGGTTCCCAAAAAGAACTAATCTCTAAGTTATTGTGCAGGGCATTCAAAACAAGCAAATCTGGTATCTCGACAGTGGTTGTTCGAGACATATGACCGGAAGTAAGTCCCTGCTGATGGACTATCAGGAAAAGGATGGTCCAGTTGTTTCGTATGGAGATAATTCGTTGGGTTACACAAAGGGTTTTGGTACTTTGACAAATGGGAATGTCACGTTCTCAAATGTTGCATATGTAGTTGGGCTTAAACATAACTTACTCAGCATAAGCCAACTGACAAGCAAGAATAAGATAGTCCAATTCAGAAAGAAAATTGGTACTATTTTTGATAAGACAGGGAAGCCACTGCTGACTGCAAAACGTCATGAAAACATGTATCAAATTGACATGAACACAGCAGTCACAACAACTGATACTTGTTTCTATTCGAAGGCAGCAGACAACCTGAAGTGGTTATGGCACAAGAGACTCTCACATCTCAACTTCAAAGATATTCACAAATTATCCAGTAGAAGTTTGGTGTCTGGGCTACCCACAATGTCTTATGTGAAGGACAGATTGTGTCCTGGTTGTGAAAAGGGGAAACATCACCATGCCTCGTTCAAATCAAAGCAAATCTCATCTGTTGAGAAACCATTTCACTTACTTCATATGGATCTATTTGGTCCAGTGAATGTGGCCAGCTGTAGTGGGAAGAAGTATACACTGGTTATTGTTGATGAATACTCGAGATACACTTGGGTGTTCTTTCTAAGGCAAAAGAGTGAAGCTGCTGATGAAATCATCAATTTTATCAAAAGAATGGAGCTTTTGAATGGGCAACTGGTGAAGCAACTAAGAAGTGATCATGGTACAGAATTCAGAAATGCTACATTAGAAGAATTTTGTGCTGACAAAGGTCTTTCCCAAAATTTCTCTGCTGTGAGAACACCTCAGCAAAATGGTGTTGCAGAAAGAAGAAACAGAACTCTCATTGAAGCAGCAAGATCTATGTTGGCTGAGTCTGGGTTGAAGAATTCCTACTGGGCAGAAGCTGTGAATACTGCCTGTTTTACCCAGAATAGATCTCTTATTGTGAAAAGACATCAGAAAACTGCTTATGAAGTTCTCAAAGGAAGAAGACCCTCAATTTCATTTCTTCATGTATTTGGCACTCCCTGTTACATTCTAAATAATAGGGATCAGCTGGGCAAATTCGATGCTAAAGCTGATGAAGGTATATTCCTTGGATATTCCAACATGTCAAAGGCATATAGGGTCTACAACAAAAGAAGAGGTTGTTTTGAAGAATCCATTAATGTTACATTCGATGAAACTGCCTCTGCTTCATCTACTGATCGTGAAGATGAAGTGTTACTGTTTGAAGAGCCTACTCAGCAAGCTCTTGATGATGAAGAGCCAGCAGCACAACCCTCACCAATCCATGCTGCTGGGTTCTCTGATGATGAAATGGAACATTCTGTTCCATCTGTGTCTAAACCAAGTGGACCTACTGGCTCTACTGAAGTGCTGCAACTTGAGCCTTGGTCTGCTGGTTCTGAGAGATCACAAGCTGGTACTGTTTCTACTGATATTGATCAGCAACCTTCTGTTGCTGCTCACTCATCTGAACCAGCTGATGATCAAGATGCTGTGTGTTCTACAACCAGCTCACCTGTTCATAACACCAAATGGACAAGGGAGCATCCGATTGAGCAGATTATTGGTAATCTTGCGAGTGGTGTTAAAACACGGAGGCATGCTACCAGTAACTTTTGTATGCATGTTAATTTTGTGTCTACCATTGAGCCCACGTGTCCTGAGGAAGCACTTCAAGATCCTAGCTGGGTTGGTTCAATGCAAGAAGAAATTACTCAGTTTGATAGGAACAAAGTGTGGACATTGGTACCTGAACCTGAGGATAAGACAAAGAAGATCATTGGTACTAAGTGGGTGTTTAAAAACAAGATGGATGAAGATGGTGTCGTTATCAGAAACAAAGCAAGATTGGTTGCTCAAGGGTTTAGACAGGAAGAAGGATTGGATTATGGGGAAACTTATGCACCAGTGGCTAGGATGGAAGCTATCAGATTGTTCTTAGCATATGCTGCTAGGATGAACTTTAGAGTATTTCAGATGGATGTTAAATCTGCATTTCTGAATGGGAAGCTGCAAGAAGAAGTTTATGTCAAACAGCCTCCTGGTTTTGTAAGCAGTAAATATCCAGACCATGTCTACAAGCTAGACAAAGCTCTTTATGGCCTTAAACAGGCTCCAAGAGCATGGTATGAGACACTTCATGTGTATCTCACTGGTATAGGTTTTAAAGTTGGAACAATTGATACCACTCTATTCTCAAAAGAGATAGATGGTGATCTCTTGTTGGTACAGATATATGTGGATGATATTATTTATGGTTCTAAAAATGAAAAACATTGTCAAGATTTTTCAAAACGTATGTCAAAGGCATATGAAATGAGTTTACAAAGAGATCTGCAATACTTTTTAGGATTGCAGATCAAACAACTTGATGATGGAATATTCATAAGTCAAGATAAATATATCAAAGATATGTTAAAGAAATTTGGTCTGACCTGTTTAAAAGACATAGGGACTCCAATGGCAGCATCCATTAAAATAGATGCTGATCCAAATGGTGAACCAGTCAATATCACTGAATATAGAGGTATGATTGGATCCCTACTTTATCTCACAGCCAGCAGACCAGATATTATGTTCGCCACATGTCTCTGTGCCAGATATCAAGCTGATCCTAAAGAGTCACACTTGCTGGCAGTAAAAAGAATATTCAGATACCTAAAAGGTACTGCTAAACGTGGTCTTTGGTATCCCAAAGACCAGGATTTTGAACTAATTGGGTATTCAGATGCTGACTTTGCAGGGTGTAAAATAGACAGGAAAAGTACTACTGGTGGGTGCCAGTTACTGGGTAGTAGGCTAGTCAGCTGGACAAGCAAAAAGCAAAATACTGTGTCCACATCCACTGCTGAAGCAGAATATGTCTCTGCTGGTAGTTGTACTGCTCAAGTACTGTGGATGCAAAGCCAGCTAAAGGACTATGGTGTTCATGTTACAAAAACTCCAATCTACTGTGACAACACCAGTGCAATTGCTATCACCAACAATCCTGTGATGCACTCAAGGACTAAGCACATCGATGTTCGGTATCATTTCATAAGGGATCATGTTCAAAAGGGTGATGTTGAGTTACATTTTATTTCTACAGACCAGCAATTAGCAGACCTATTTACAAAGCCATTAGATGAGAAACGTTTTAACTATCTCATCTCTGAGCTGGGTATGCTTGAGCTTTAAATAAAAGACAACTTTTGTTGGTGTGCTGGCTCTACAACGTGTAGGGCAAACCAGTAAGTCACATTTATTTACTTACTGCCTACATGTCAAACAACCAGCACAGCAAGGTCTTTTATATTTTGGTTACTTAAATGTTTTAAATGAAATAATAAATAGCTCTCCAAATTTAATGATTCCTTAAAACTGGAAACTCATTTACTTCCAATGATTTAAATTAAATTCATGACATATTAAATGTAACAAAAGTATTTTGTATTTAATACAAAAAATTATTTTTTGAGATTTTAAATCAATTTGTTTGAAATGAAATCTGATGCATTTAATGCTGTATGGGAGTAATGAGTGTTTAAGCCGTATAAATGTCATGTCAACCGTCTGTCTCCCTTTGAAAACGTGCCAGTCTGTCACATCTGCCCACGCGCCTGCAGATGACAGTAATCTTCTCTCTCCTTCACTTTTTCACCCACTCACAACGGATAAAAGTGTGTTTCATCTTACAAAATAACCTTCGGTTATTCATTTTTCAAAATACACACACTTTTTCTCTCAAAAATCTTTTCAATCTTCAAATCTTCATCCTACACTCATCAATGGCAGAACAACAACAGCAATCACCACGTGCTGCAAGCCAGCAAGAGGAACAACAGCAACAACAACAACCTCAATCAATCGAACCACAACAGCAACCACAACCTGCCCCACAACCGGCACCGGCACCGGAGGAACCGGTGGTTCAAGAACACGTCGTTCAAGGACCACTGTTCAATCTCCACCCCAACCTGATTAGGGCTCCCAATGCACCTGATCACTCCCTGATTCGCCTATCTAGAGGCAATGCTGCACATGCCCTCTCTATTCCCAAATCGAAGGTTAACAAAGGGTATGAGGCCCTCATCGAATACATCCGTCAATCACCTCTGGCAAGAGCCATCACCGGTGTACCTTCCCGATTCTATGCTGCCTGTTTGGCACGATTTTGGTATACTGCCACTGTTGCCACCACTCCCGGCAACGTTCCATGTATTCGTGGCATGGTGACTGAAACCCTAAATTGCTCTGTCACCGTCGAAGCTATTAGACGTGCTCTTCAATTGCCCGGTGGACCATTTGTTGCTTCACCTACTAGTGACGAATTAAGAAGGGAGGTGTTGGAGACCATTGGGTTTGCTGGACCAGTGGCACATACACCGTTGAGAAAGCATATGCCACCTCTGTGGTACTACTTCTTTGGGTTGATGACTCAGTGCATGAGTCAAAAGTCAGGAAGCTTTGACCAATGCTCAGATTTTGAGCTCAAGCTTGGTCATGGGTTGTTGTTCAACAGGAACATCGATTACGCCCTTGAAATTTATTTGAGGCTAAGGGAAATGGTGACTGCTAGAGTAAGAACCAACTTGATTCCATTTCCACGTTTCTTAAGCCTGGTATTTGAAAGTGAACTGGGTGAAGCTTATCAGCAAATTGCTGATCAATCATTTGAGGTCCCAGTAAAACAAGGGGGTATGCCAAAGGATGTACCTGCTGCTCCATATGCTGAGTTGACACCAGCAATGAACGAGTATCTTGCTGCTCGTCGTGGAGCCACCCAATCGACTACCTCTGGTTCTGCACCAGCTGAGGGGGAGGGTCCTCAGCGAAAGCCAGCAACGCGAAGGAAGCAGCCAGCTACCTCAACTAGTACAGCCACCGTCTCATATACTGGTAAAGCAGTAGTTGTATTAGAATCTAGTGCTCTCTAATCATAAAGAACAGCCCTAGTCTTATATACTGACTACCCATTTCTAGTGTTGGAATCCGTTGCTCATCTATTTCTTGGTAACAGGCAAACCTAAGCGTGCTAAAGCTGGCTCCAAGCGAACCACAGGGGAGATTGCACCAGTCTCAGCTGCTGCTCCTGCAAAGGATGTAGCTATGGAACCTGGTGCGTTTCTAGACCAAACAGCAGATCAATCTAACTTAATTGAAAATTTTTTAACTGCTGACTTAAAAAATGTTGAGGGAGTTAACGGTATAACCCTGGCTCCCAAGCTGACTGGTTTTAAAACTGGTGTCAAGAAGAGTAGCAACCCATACTCGTCTAACCAGGCACTTCCACATTTTTCTGAAATGAACTTATTGCAATACTCTCTGCTGACAGTACAACCAGCAGAGAACATTACTGACCCCCAAAGCAGGCTTGAGCTGGGTCTTCATCGTGTTGAACCAGCTCAGGTGACTGCACAGCCAGTATGTTACTCGGATACTGTTAAGAGTCGCACTCCTACATCATTACCAGCCAGATCTCTTACACTATCTGGGTCAACATGTGTTGCCAATGAGTCAGCAGAGTCACCGCTGTACTTACAGACACCTTCTTCTGTCTCATTCGAAGGGCTGACCAAATCACAAGTCTGTCCCCAGAGACCAAAAACAGATGCAATTGTTGAGTCAAATTTATTTGGTTCTACAGTTGCTAACATAACTTGTTCTATTGTTTCAGTTCTTAGCAGGGTAGATGCACAGGCAGAGGGGGAGCAAAATAAAGATGTTGTTATTCCTACTGGTGATATTGCTGCCTCTGCTACTGGTGTTGGTGCCACTGATTCTGTTACTGGTGGTGCTGATGCTAGTACTGTTGATTCTGCTGCTGCTGGTGTGGAAGATGTTATCATGGAAGAACCTCCTGTTCTTGAGAAGGTTATTGACAATATTGTCAAGGATGTTCTTCTTGATGAACCTGTCACCCAACCAAGAGTGGACCCTGCATTAATATCTGATGAGCCTGCTGATTCTTCTGATTCTTCTTCTATGGAACGTCAAGTTCTTACAGAATCGGCAGTTCGTCATCCTATTGGTCCGATTTTGGTTGCTACTGAGCCAGTAGCTGATGTTAAGGATGCTGGTATCTCTGCTGACACAACTACTGATTCGACTAAGGCTTCTGTTACTGAGGAACCAAAGCCATATGTTGTGCAGGTACCAGATCCTGATGAAGTTGTTCCTAACTTCATTTTCAAGGGAGCTTCGATTTCTCCCAAGATTGCTATGCTGGTCGATCAGCTGACCCTTGATCCCGAATCTGCGATAGTCTCAGCCAGCAGATTACCTCGTGAAGAGATGGTTGAGCTATTATCTCAGCTTGATAGACCAGCTAGAGAAGAAATTTATGAGAGGATAGCCCTGCTGGAGCAAATCAATGAACAGCCTTACTATCATGTTTTTGGTATGGCTCCAGCTGCTTCGCCATTTCCTGGTACATGGAGGCCTCTCAAGTTTGTCATCGATCCTGCTACTGGTAAGTGTGTTATGCAAAATGTCCCTGATTCGCCAGTACCTTCTTCTTCCTCAGCTTCTTCCTCCTCATCTTCTTCTGATGAGGATGCTGATGAAGGTACTGGTAAGGGCGAACCAGTCACTCATGATAACGTGACTGGTTCCAAAGACAAACCAGTGGATCTTACTGATGACAATGCTGATAGTAATGCTGACAAGGATATCAGTGGTTCTAAGCCTTCGGGCGAAGGTAAAAACGATGGTGATCATGATGATGAGTCAGCTCCTGACCTTCCATCTCCACCACCCCACGGTGATACTCCTCTGTTAGCTTGTGCTGACCAACCTTCAACCTCTGCATACTTAAAGTTCAATGCAGATGAGGTTGCTGATATTTCCACCTTTGCTGTCTATAAGACACTGCAAGGGATCACACCAAATTTGGAGGAAACTATTCGCAGAGCTATTGTTGATAGTGTCTCTGCTGCTGTCAGATCTGCTGGAGAGGCTGTTACAACTCCTATTGATCTTAAACTCCAGCAGCTGTGTGCTTTTGCTGATGTGGCAGTCGAAGCTATCACAAAGCACCATGAAGATGAAGAGGAGCTTCAAAGGCGAATCATCTCTCACAATGAATACTGTGAAAATATCACCCGACTCCAAGCTGATTTGGATGCTGCTAACCGCAGAAATACTTTCTTAAATGAGGAGAACAGGGTGTTACACGAGAGATTGGAATCGCAGGAAGCTCAAATGGCTAACATGATTCCTGCTGCTGCCTATGTTCAGATGGTTGAAAACATGCAACGAATGGCTGCTTTGCAAGGTGATGTTCGGGCCATCGTTGAACAAATGGCTATGGGTGTAGCAAGGAATGAAGTTAGATCCTCCAATCTTCTGCTACGACAATTTGGTGTGGATCCTGGTGCCCATCTTACTCCAGAGGTTGCTGAGTGGAACAATTTTGCCTTCTCTGCTCCTCAGTCAGACAGTGATCTTGATGCTACTGTCTCCCCTTATATTACTGCCCGTGCTGATGACAAAAAGGGGGAGAAAATGTCTCAAAAGAAATCTAAAAAGAGAAAACAGTCTGAGGGGGAGCATGAACATGAAAAGGCTCCTAAACAACCCAGGAGAGATGGAGATGGTGATGGTGATGGTCAAGACACTGGCCCTAAGCCCAGCAACGCTCATACTGAAGCTGGTGGTGCACAGGCAACTGGTGGTACTCAACCCAGTGTGTCTGCCACACCAGTGGATGATATTGGTTCTGGCAGTAAGCCCAGTGATGTTTCTGATATGGCTGTAGCTGAAGCTTTTGTGATGTCTCAATCTATTGAACGTAAAATGAAGAGGAAGTTAGAAAGACATCAAAAGCGACAGCAGGAACTAGATGATGCCTTCAATGCCAAGTTTGAGGCCTTTGCTGATCTTAAACGTCGTAAGATTATGCACAGAAGATGGCTGAGTCCAAAAGCATTGGAAGTCGATGATGACCTGACTGCCTTTGATAAACACAGAAAAGAGGCAAGAAAAAGAAATGCCAAGTTCATGGTCAAATTCGACAAACAGAAGGCAAAGCTGTATGCACAGAGAGCAGAAAGAATCAGGAACATGACTCCTGCTGAGATGAAGGATTACCTTGATTCTACTGCGTCAACTGGTGGAGTTAGAGCTGATATTTTCATGAAATGGGTTGATGCTATGTTAGAACCCAGCTCTACTCCTCAACCAGCATCTGCTGCTCAGCCAGCTACACAACAAAAACAGCCAGCAGAAACAATCATCCTTAGTGATGATGATGTTATTAGACAGGGGGAGCATCTTGCTATTGTTCCTTACCTGCCTCCTATTCAACCAGTACCAACACAAGAACCATCAGCTGAACCCATGCCTATTGACAAATACAGGGTGAAATCTGCTCCTAGGGACAATCAGCCCCTGAGGAAAGGACCCCTATTCGAGGCAGCTGATGAAGGTACTGATGTGGTTGAGCCAGCTGATACTAATCAGTCAGCTGGCATTGAAGACACAGCAAGGAGTGCTGTGATAGAAGACCCAGCCAGAAGTGTGCTGCTGGGTAGTACAAGTGTTGAAGACCCAGCAAAGTCGGTTGAGCTGGGTGCTAAACAAGTAGGTGATGAAACGGTTGATCCTGCTCACTTCACAGTCTGGGGAAGAGACGGCCAAACATTTGTTCTATCTCCTCTTCCTCCCCAGATTCAAGTTTACTTTGACAGAACACAGGATAACCGGGTCAATCAGCATCCAGTTAGTTCATCTGGCAGCTATGAATCATCTATGTATCCTCCATCTTCCCCAAGGGTTCATGACAAACATATCACTTGGGAAGATGACTCAGTAACCCTTGGTGAGCCAAACATCAGAAAAATGAATCCAGATGAAAGAGATGCCTACAGACTTCAGATCACTGTTCCAGAGTTGCTTGAACAAAGACAAATTGAACTTAATGAAAGAATTCGTCAAGTCAGGCTGCTGCATCACCCTCTTGATCAGCCACACTATATTGCTGCACTAAACTTTGGCGTTGACATTAGGGTGTACTTGAATAACAGTGGTCTCAGGCTCTCCACTACTGATGAAAGAATTCATTTTGAAGATGCTCTCCAGATGGGTATGGACATAAGGGAGTATTGTGCTGCCCTTAGTACTGAAGAGGGTAGAAAGATGGTTGAAGCAGTAAGATCCCTGAACATTTCATATGATGATTATCTAATGGGTTTAGCTGCTGAAAGGGAAGCCAGAGAAGCTGCTGATGCTGAACTTGCTGAACGTTCAAGGCTTCAGGATATTGAAGACAGATTGGCTGCTGACAGAAAGCAACAGGCTGAGTCCCTCAAACTAGCCAGAGCCATTGTCAAAGAACAGGATAAGGTTTTTGATAAGATAGAAACTGCTAAGGAAGTACCTACCACTGCTCCTGTAGTACCTGATCACAATATTGAGTTTCCTGATACTTACTATAAGAGCAGGTATGGTAATGTGATGAATAGAAGATCTAATCCCTGCAGAATTATCAAGGTAAACAGGGGGACAAAAAGGGCTTTTAATGTTGTCAGGGAGAACAATGTTCAAGAAAGGATTAGTTTTGATGACTTGAGAACTCTTGGATTCAGTGAATGGATAGAAATCTTGGAGTATTTCATTGGTAAAGGTGAGAGTGCTATCAAGAGTGCTCTTAAGACTGAACTCCAACAGCTGTTCAAGAAGGCAACTAAGTTTGGGAATGCACCAGTAGTTGATGTTGATGAATTTCTTGCTCAAAAGCCTAAAAGGAAGCAACCTACTGGTGAAGGACCAACTGGGAGTAGCCGAATTGTTCTACCTCCTTCCATCCCTGTTTTTGACCCTGCTGAATTACCTCTCCTGTTCCCTGAAGCCTGGAAGATTAAACAAGAGGAGCTATCTGATGAAGAAAGAGAAAGAGAAAGGGATAAAGATAGATAGTCTCCTATGTGCTCAACTTGTATCTTTGTAATTTACCTTTTATTTTTGAATTATCTTGTAATTATTGTATATATCTGTTGTAATGTAAGTAAAGTGAGTTATTCTTCAAAATCATATCAAATTATAAGATATAGATAACTCATCAAAAGATCCCAAAAACAAACTTAAAGGGACGAATTTACTGTCTACTCTCTCTAGGTCCCTAAGTGCTGGCTTTAGTGTTTTCTCTTCAAGTCATAGGTTTTGTCATCATCAAATAGGGGGAGATTGTTGAGTCCCCAAAATAATTAAGGATTTAATTATGACAAAACAATATTTATTTGCACTAAAGTGTTATGTGCAGCCAGCACACGTTTGTTTATGTATAGTCAGCTAATATAGCTGTGTCGAGTGTTTAGTATGCTGCCTAGTCTATCAGCACAAGGTAGATATGTATTCTTCGAATCAGCACAGGATGTGCACCCAGCAAATCAAGAATATCAAGTGACTCAGCACATGAAGGACCAGTAAGTCTGGATATTAGCATACAACACAAGACAGCCATGCTCCATTACAAGCATGGTAGTTTCCCAGAGTGGTCTACATCAACGCACTATTCAACAGAAGTCGAAGACAAAGTTGAACAGAAAAGGACAGGAGTCGGCGGCTGACAAGTGACCTTACAAGACCACGTGGGAATGCAGAAGTGGAACGCATGTGCAGACATGTGTTATACTTTAATCATACCTAGGGAACACAACATTCCATTTGTTTAAATCAAATGGTAGTGCCAAACCGAATGGGTGTGTTCCAGCAAATAGCTACCTAAGAGGAAAGAAGGAAAGCACGCCTTCTGACACAATTGTCCCCACAAGTACAAAGCATCCAATGTACTAGTGGACAATAGACTAATTACACAGTTAATAGAACTACTATATATATTGTAGTATCCACTATTGTAAAAAGTAGTGGTGTGGGTTTATCTGTTAGAGTCAAAACCGTGTAATAGCTTTAGTTTATCTCTTAGCTATAATCTAGGTAATCTGTATCAACCAACTATCATTTCCGCCAAGGATAGTTGTGATTCTTTCTGATTTAATCAATAAAGAATAACAGTTGAAAATTACCTGTGACTCTATCTTATTTACTACAGAATACTAAACGTGATTAACTGACTAGTTAATTAAGAAAAGAATTGTATTCACCCCCCCCCTCTACAATACTCCTGTTGTTATTAAGGGACCAACAAATATATATAATATATAAATAATTTTAAGAATTATTTATATATTATATTATATTATATTATATTTATGTGCATAGTTGACTTGTAATTTTCGCTCCGTTGTGTTGCGCGTTGAAAGTTGACTTTGGTCCCGGTTTCAGATTTTCAAACGTCCTTGCGTATAATTTAATATCTTGTATTTTGCGTTTCGCGTCTTGTACTCTTGTAATTTTGAGACGTTTCTCATCAATAATTTGAACCACTTTGATTGTACTTTATACTTTTGAACTTTTTGGTCGTTTGCGTCTTAAATTCATCGAATCTGTCTTTTGTCTTCACCTTTTATTATTTAAACGAATATTACTTGGAATTGAACAATTGCAACCAAAAGCTTGTATTTCTTGATGGATAATGCTATGAAATATATGTTCGTTTTTAGCATTATCATTAATCAACAGGATTCTTTCTTAGTTAAATTCACATAAAACCTAGTTTACTAAGATCACTCGAAGTTGACTACACGATTGTAAAACCTAAATATCATTCAATTATCATCTTACACTCACATATAGGTGACTAGATCACTAGGTGTTGAAGTACAAGTTATAGCCAATGATAAACTCACATAAATCAAGTCACAACTCGTATAATTGAACTAGGATATAAAGATTGTTACAACAATGGATTTCTTGAAAGAACATGGTGATTTAGATTGATTTAACTAACTAGACCCAACCCGGTTAAACTCACGTAAAACCTAAACTACAACAATCACTTGAGGTAATTTCATGACTATGTTGCTTTGAAACTTGTTCAATTACCGGATTAAACACATAACGAAATCACTTAAGCTTATGTATCTAACCGTCAAGATTACTAGGTGTATTGAAGAATATATTGTTCACCAAGTTAACTCACATTAATTAGTTTACTATTTACGTAATTGAAGTGAGAAACTAACAATCATAACTATGGTTCTTTTGGTTGGACTAGGTAATTTAATTAATCAACCATATATGTGACTATCATAACATTGAAATATAGAACAATCCCAAGCCATAAATCTTACATTGAAGTAAACACACAAGTCTTTTAGCCAAACATAATCATAGTAGAACTAATGAAACAGTAAATACAATTTGAATTCATGTATAAAAGATATAAACCGATAATACCGATTGCGATGAATAATCCTAGCTTAATCTTGATTTTGAAAGAATGGAGATTGACCCTATAACCTTCCTTGAGCCTTGAAAATCGTACTAGAACTGAGAGAGAATGTAATAGTGAAGGTGTATCAAGTATGTAACCAAAGCCTTCCTTAAATAGGCTCAAAAGTTAGGTATTTGGGCAGAAAGTGACCAGATGCGCCGCATTTACTTTGGATGCGCCGCATCCCTTTAAGGGTAGTGTAATCCAGCTCGTTTTGGCACTCGGAAATGTCAGCAGGGGACAGATGCGCCGCATCCATCTCAGATGCGCCGCATCTGCTGCTGTTTTGGTCCAGAATTCCTAATGCTCCGCATCTGAAACTGTCGGGATTTATTTTGTGCATAGATGCACCGCATCTAAGATAGATGCACCGTATTTGGACCTTTTCAGTAGTTTCGGGCTAATTTACGCGTTCAATCTTCGTTTTAACTTTGTTTTCGCTGTTGGTCTTCATTTATTCAATCACAATGGACTTTTACAAATGTACATGAATTACAATGCTTAAGTACAACAAATACATACAAATACATACAGAATTAGATCGAAATACCGACAATAAACATGTATGATTTTGGCGTTATCAAAATCCCCACACTTAAACCTTGCTTGTCCTCAAGCAAGACTTACAAGAAATCGAAATTTACTACAGGAAACACACTTATTTAATTGAGAACACAAAAATGGGAATCACACTCACACGATATAGTACACAAGTTATTTTGGCACACAAAAACTCACGCTATATGAAACACACACTTGGATCACACTTACATTTTTTTATTTATTTCACAAAGTAACACACGCACGCGTTTTGATTATGCACACACCTTTGGAGTACTCACGCGAATTGAAATCACAACAAAGTTGAAAGGTGGGTTTTAAAGTCCACATTTCTTGAAAATTTGGATCCTTAGGGAAATTAGGATCTTTGCGGTAAACCTTTTATGTTTTGAAAATTAGTCATGTTAGTTTTTTACACTAATCAAGTTTTCCAGTTTTAACCTCAAAGTCCGGTTGAGGGTAACTGAAAACCGAAGCCTCAGTTGGCGCTTAGCAAGCTACTCGCCCCCATGATTGAAGTATCATGGAACTTGAAACCGGATGTCCTAAAAATGGTTTTACACAATATAGTTCATAAAATAGTATAAGTTTTAGAAGAAACTACATCACGTCCAAATATCATCGGTGAGCCATGAGTTTGCACACCTCAATTTGTTATGGCATATGTATGTTGACCGTGGTTAACATAGATGCGGTTGATCTTTACGGAGATCATCCATCTGGGGATTAGATTCATTAGTCTTAAAAAGCTAATTTGCAATGTGCCCCCCATTGTACGAGACAGATCCATCTCATAGTTAGGATAAGTCTGACCACCGAAAACCCTGTTTGATGTTGAGGTGAGGTAGATTTCCAGCCGATTATAGGGATGACTTTTCAAGATTTTTCTTCAACCTACAGCTGTTCTGGACTACATCTTCTAACATAAGTTAGCAAATGTGTCATTTTGGAAGACTTGACTTCCTTCACAATCATTACATAGATGAGCATTGGATTAGATTGTTAGAACAACAAAGTACTTGATGATTCTTTCCATTAAAATGTGGTATAGCATGATAATTATCTCTTTTATATGACTACTAGTTTTATAATTTTTAACAAAATAAACTCAATCATTTGGTTGTTTCTTAATTAGTTTTGTGATAATAATTTCGGTTTATACACCTAGTTTTAAAATCTACAAATTTTAAACAAAATTTTGAATTTATGAGGATAAAAGTTCAAAAATTTTCACCATTTTAAGCCAATTTAACCAAAATCAAAACCCGAAATAATTTATAACTTCCTCCCCACACTTGAGTTCATGTATCGCCCTCGTTACATGAAATCAGAAAAATTAAATTCAAGAGGGTTAAATAGTGTATAAGAGAGTTATTACTTTCTAGGCTTAAAACCGAAGTGTACGGGATGATGGCGCTGAACTGAATGCCAGCATAAGAACATCATCCTCTTCTTGCTACCACAATTCATTCATTAATCAAGTATGTGCTGAACTTACTGCCAGTCTTTGAAAAGTTACAGCAATTAGCACAATGCTCACCTATCACAAACTAAACAAATATCTCACACAAACACATGGGGTGGTACTCCATGTATCAAAAACCCCACATTTAATTAACAAAATTATTCAAATTACAAACATCCAAAATATCATCAAGTTATTACACACCAAACGTGAAATAAATTATTTTTTTAAAACAAACCAACATCAATCAAACCTTTAACAACTTCGCGAATCATCCCGTCAACTAGAGAAAATTCCCCAAAAAGAGTTGCTCGGCCCAGCTTCTTCCTGGTTTTGGTCTGCCGAGTCGTCATGCTGAAAAACTGAGGTATGGTGCTCCTGATAAGTCAGATTGGCAGAGATGATAGCAGTTTCTTGATTAGGAGGGGGTATGCTGGAGGATAAGGAGGAGGATATGGATCACCCATTCGAACCCATGGGTCGTATGCAGGCCAAGGAGAGGGGTAGTAGTTAGCGGGATCTGCAGCATATGACACGGTCTGTTCATGATCCAGTTAAGCTGATTTTGCTGCCCTGCATGAGTGTACCAAGTTCTATCATTCCCCACATCAATGTGATGTCGTATATCCCGGTTACCTGCATCATAATAGTCCATTACCTTCTGAGCATTTTGATCTTGATGGAGACGTAATGCTGAAAATTGACGCTCCATGTATGCTTCCCAATCGTTTCCCGGACTCGAGCTACTACCAACTTGGGGCTGTGGATCTGGTTGCGGTTGTGGTTGTTGCGGTTGCCTGTACTCAGGATTAGAAGGCCGTTCGACCCCCTCATCAAGATATTTGCCCTTGTATAACTTACTTTATCAAAGGCAATCATGCGTTTCTCTTCTAAGCCACTTGTATTTACACGAAAATGTTCAGCAATTTTGGTTACATATTTCCCTCCCATAATTGGTGTAATCTTTTTCCTATCTTCGAGAAGGAAAGTTAGAATCATTCGTGGAATATGAACATGGGTGTGATTCATTATCGTGTGGATGTACCAGATATCCAAGTTTGTAACTTTTTCGCTACTGTCTTTTCGACAGTTTATCGTACTTGAAATGAATCTTTGGACGCATCGATGCTCGTAAGTAAGTAGCTTGCTACAAGTCTGCTTGCTAGAATTATATGCGCTATGGCTCATGTTCACCCACGCTTCTTGATGATTAAAAGAGGAAACATAGACTATACATTGATTAAAGTAAGTTTGCATCAATTAGTTTGGAAAACCTTCGTAGATATCCAGTGCCTTTACAAATTGTAGCAGTGTTAATGTCCGGTCTTGTCCTCCAAGCCGAAATCTCATAAAGGTATTTGATGTTGGCGAAGAATAATCAACCCTTAGTGAACCAATGAATTCCTTGGTTAAGAGTGGGTACACTTTTTCTTTCATTTGAAATAAGTTTTCCCATGCATGTATTCGATGGCCTTGATATGCTACCCGGAAAAGGTTACGAAAATTTTGCAATTCACCGGCTTCTTCCAACGATGACCAATCAATATATTTACCTGGATATACGTCTTTGTGCAAAAGTGTCTTCATCCGTTCATGATATTCTGGATGCCTCAAAACCGTGTTGATCCATGGATCCAGAGTGGTTAATCCACGAACATTTAGTTGTTGGTTGTCTATGTCCATTTCTTCTTCTTCAACAACATATTCTTCCTCACTTGTGTCCAGATCTCTAACTACCGGGCCCTTTTGTTTTTTTGATCTTGGGTTTGATGATGATGCTCTAGTCTACATAAAAACACAACAAAACCAAACAAACAAAATAACAAACCAAATTGATTAGCGTTAAAGAAATTCAAAACATCTTTCATATTGCACAAGTGAAAACCATGTAGATATGTTATATTTTAAGTTCAAATTAAATCTCAAAGTTTATGTTAAACAATATCCTAACATGGTATGAACTAGTTGCATTCTCAACAAATATTTCTAGCATGACTCTATATCACTTCATAAGTTCAATCATATCTAGCATAATTAGTTTCACTAAAACAAATATATGGAACCATTATCATTCATCAATAAGCATGTCAAACAATATGCAATCAATAGTTTTCATTCATTTAGCACATTTAAGCCAACTCAAGTCAACAATTTCATCAAAAAGCCTAAGCATACAATCCTTAACTTTCACAAATAATACTTTCAATTCGAACAAACACTAAGTTAAGGCATATATGAGTTTAGCATAATCAATGAATTGCTTTAATTCCACTTAGAACACTTACGAGTCAACAAAAGTCAAAATCCCCAATTCAAGAACCATAATTCTCAATTTATTCAAAATCATGTGTTTCAACAAGGGTTCAAGGCAAATTGCTAGTGTATGCTAGTAATTAAACTTCAAAACATCTCAATTTAATCAATTAATGGTCAAAAATTCGAAACCCCTAAATTCATGAAGAACCCTAATTTCTAAAGTAAAGAATTGAGCAATCAATCATGAAATTCGAGTATGAATAAGGATTAGTAACAACAATATAAGCATATAATGACCAAAAACATGAAGATTCAAACATCCCCACACTTAGAACAAGCTAAACCCGAATTTGAGAATGAAGAACACAAGAATCATGAAGAAATGAAGATTAATCTTACCTTTCTCATGTTGTTAGACGGATTAGATGCTCAAAGATGGGATTAATCGGTTGATTTAGTGTTTAGAGATGGAAGTTTTGAGAGAAAATGAGATGGGAGTCGGAGTTGTAGGTGAAAAAATGAGAATAATGGATAAAATCCCGTGTTTGTGCTTTAAAAATAGGCAGATTGCAACATTCAGACACAGATGCAGCGCATCTGGTGCAGATGCGGCGCATCTAGCTCAGATGCGGCACATCTGAAGCAGATGCGGTGCATCTGTTGGACAAAAGCGGTGCATGACCCAAACTCGGCGCATTTAAAACTTTAGGGCTTTTTCTTCTCTTCAGATGCGGCGCATCTATCATAGATGCGGCGCATCTGGCCCCGTTTCACCAGTTTTCGATGTTTTTCTGCGTTTTAAACATTGCGGAAAGTCGATAAACAACTTGGTTCGTACTAAAGCTCAAAAAATCACTCAAAACAATCAATCCTAAGAAATGAGACACACGAATGGGACTATTTACAATTTGTGAAGTTTATTAGCGATTCGTTCACGCGACTCCTTCCCAAGCTAATTAGCCTTGGGGAAGAAAGTGATGTCGTCTTGAATCGTGGTGTCAACTCTATCAAAATAGAGTTTCAATCGATGACCATTCACTTTAAAAGTGTTCCCGTTTCCAAACAATTCAACATATCCCGATGGGAATGCTTGTTTCACCAAATAAGGTCCCGTCCATCGGGATTTCAACTTTTCTGGAGAAAATTTAAATCGTGAGTTAAAAACCAAAACCTTGTCACCGGTTTCAAACTCTTTCACTCATTTTAGTCGGGCATCATGCCATCTTTTTGTTTTCTCCTTATACGAGCTTGAATTCTCGTATGCTTCCAATCTTAATTCTTCCAATTCATGCATTTGCAGGAATCGGTTTTCACCAGCCTTTTCCATATCCAAATTACAAAGCTTCAACGCCCAGTATGCTCTATGTTCCACTTCAACCGGAAGATGGCACGCTTTACCATATACAAGTCTGAATGGTGTGGTACCGATTGGTGTTTTAAACGCAGTCCTAAAAGCCCACAACGCATCATCTAACTTGCGTTGCCAAATCTTAGGGTTGTTATCAACCGTCTTCTCAAGTATACGTTTTAAGGCACGATTCGTGTTCTCCACTTGACCACTCGTTTGCGGGTGGTACAGAGTAGAGAAACGGTGAGTTACGCCATACTTCTTCAACACCTTTTCAAGAAGGTTGTTGGCAAAATGTGTTCCTTGATCGGATATGAGCGCCTTTGGAATTCCAAAGCTCGAGAAGAGATTTTTCAAGAAGTTTACCACCACCCTAGCATCATTTGTAGGCAAAGCTTTTGCTTCAGCCCATTTAGACACATAGTCAACGGCTACTAAGATGTACTTGCACTTATGAGAACTTGGAAATGGTCCCATAAAATCGATTCCCCAAATATCAAAGATTTCACAAACTTGGATGCCGGTTTGAGGCATCTCATCCTTTTTCGTGATGTTGCCCGTTCGTTGGCATGCATTACAAGTCCGAACGAAGTTATGGGCTTCTTTAAAGATCGTGGGCCAATAAAAGCCCGAGTCAAGGATTTTTCTTGCGGTGTGGTTTAGTCCGAAATGACCGCCGGTGGGCCCTTTATGGCAATGCTCAAGAATTTGTTGAGCCTCTTTTCTGTACACACAACGGCGAATCACTTGATCCGCACCAATATGAAATAGGTCGGGGTGTTCCCAGAAATAGGACTTCAAATCCGCAAAGAATTTCTTCTTTTGTTGATAAGAAAGTCCTTTTTGAAGAATGCCTGAAGCAAGATAGTTTGCAAAATAGGCAAACCATGAGATTTCAGATTCCTTGTCAACCCTCATTAGAGATTCGTCGGGAAATGTGTCCTTGATGATTGTATCATTGAGTTTATCTAATTCAGGGTTTTCAAGTCGGGATAGATGATCGACAGCTAGATTCTCGGCTCCTTTCTTGTCACGTATCTCAATGTCAAATTCTTGAAGCAAAAGAACCCAACATATGAGACGATGCTTTGCATCTAGTTTCGAGAATAAGTACCTAAGGGCCGAATGGTCCGTGTAAACAATGGTTTTGGACAACACCAAATATGACCAAAATTTATCAAACGTATAAACAACCGCCAAGAGCTCCTTTTTCGTGGTGGTATAATTAATTTGAGCTTCCGTTTGAGTTTTGCTCGCATAATAAATTGGACGAAAATGATTATCTGGGCGTTGTCCTAAAACAGCACCTAAGGCATAGTCGCTCGCGTCACACATAGCTCAAATGGCATACTCCAATCCGGAGATACGATAATGGGAGCTTGTGTGAGTTTTGACTTTAGAATGGAGAATGCATTCTCGCAATTAGAATCAAAGTCAAATGGAGCATCCTTTTCAAGAAGTTTAGTCATTGGGCGGGCAATTTTAGAAAAATCTTTGATAAATCGTCTATAGAATCCCGCGTAACCAAGAAATCTTCTAATGGCCTTAACATTCGACGGTATAGGTTGCTTAGAAATAACTTCAATTTTAGCTTTATCTACCTCTATTCCCGCACGAGATATCTTGTGGCCAAGTACAATGCCCTCCTTCACCATGACGTGGCATTTTTCCCAATTTAGGACCAAGTTTACTTTCTCACATCGGATAAGCATACGTTCAAGGTTAAAAAGACACGATTCAAAGGAGTCTCCAAACACGGAAAAGTCATCCATGAAGACTTCCATACAATCCTCTACCATATCATCAAAAATTGCCATCATGCATCTTTGAAAGGTTCCAGGTGCATTGCATAAACTAAATGGCATGCGGCGATAGGCAAAGGTACCGAAAGGACAAGTGAATGTGGTCTTTTCTTGGTCGTTGGGATCAATTGGAATTTGGAAGTAACCGGAGAAACCATCTAGAAAGCAATAATATTCTTTCCCCGCTAATCGTTCAATCATTTGATCAATAAAAGGCAACGGGAAATGATCCTTTCTAGTGGCATCATTGAGACGTCTGTAATCAATACAGACTCTTCAGCCGGTAACCATTCTAGTTGGAACGAGTTCGTCCTTTTCACTTAAAATAACGGTTGTACCCCCCTTTTTGGGTACTACTTGTACTGGTCTAACCCAAGGACTATCGGAGATGGGGTAGATTAACCCGGTGTCAAGAAGATTGACTACCTCCTTTTTAACAACCTCTTTCATGTTGGGATTTAGACTACGTTGTCTTTGTACTAGTGGTTTGAAGTCATTCTCAAGGAGAATTTTATGTGTATAATAAGACGGCTTTATCCCTGGAATGTCAGTCATTTTCCAGGCTATAGCCTTTTTATGGGTTTTCAAAACAGAGATTAACCTATCCTTCTCGTTACCGGAAAGATGTGAAGCAATAATTACCGGTAATTGAGATGTACCTTCAAGATAAGCATACTCCAAGTGTTTGAGTAGCTCCTTAAGCTCTAGTACGGGTGGTTCTTCTAAGGAATTCTTTATACGGAATCTATCTTTATTTTCGATATCTTCAAATGATTCCTCTTCCTTGGGAATTTCTTCTTCTATGGTCTCATCATCCGTGACCACCTTCATCAACTCATCAAAATCTTCATCAATATTGAAGTCTTCACTTTCACTTACCGGGGCAAACCCCGAGGTATCAATTTCAAGTAGCTCCTGCAATTCATCCTCAACACAAATATTTATAACATCAATTTGAAAACAAGAGTCATCGGTGGAAGTGGGTCGTTTCATGGCTTTGTCAATGTGACAAATTATTCTATCGCTTCCCACACTGATAATGCTAAAAACGAACATATATTTCATAGCATTATTCCTCAAGAAAAACAAGCTTTTAGTTGCAATTGTTCTATTTACAAGTGATATTCGTTTAAATAATAAAAGGTGAAGACAAAAGACAGATTCGACGAATTGAAGACGCAAACGACCAAAAAGCTCAAAAGTACAAAAGACAATCAAAAAGGTTCCAATTATTGATAAGAAACGTCTCGAAATTACAAGAGTACAAGATTCAAAACGCAAAGTACAAAATATAAAATTGTACGCAAGGACGTTCGAAAATCCGGAACCGGGACCAGAGTCAACTCTTAACGCTCGACGCAACGGACTAAAAATTACAAGTTAACTAGGCATATAAATATAATATAATATATAATTAATTATATTAATTATATATATATTATATATATATTATAAAATCGTCGGCAGAGAAAGACTCCAAGGGTGTGAGCTGTAAATTCATTCTCCGCGACTCGCGGAGTTTGAAGAGGATTTTGCCGCGAGTCGCGGAGCCCCAAAAATCGACTCTGCCTATAAAGCAAACCGAATTCTGATCATTTTTCATAATCTATTTTCTCTCTTCTCTCATATAAACGATATATATATATATATATAATTTATATTTTAATTTTAATTTTAATTCTAATAATAAGGGTATGTTAGCGAATATTGTAAGGGTGTAAGTCGAAATTCTGTCCGTGTAACGCTACGCTATTTTTAATCATTGTAAGTTATGTTCAACCTTTTTACATTAATGTCTCGTAGCTAAGTTATTATTATGCTTATTTAAAACGAAGTAATCATGATGTTGGGCTAATTACTAAAATTGGGTAATTGGGCTTTGTACCATAATTGGGGTTTGGACAAAAGAACGACACTTGTGGAAATTAGACTATGGGCTATTAATGGGCTTTATATTTGTTTAACTAAATGAAAGTTTGTTAATGTTAATATAAAGATTTACAATTGGGCGTCCCTATAAATTACCATATACACTCGATCGGACACGATGGGCGGGGTATTTATATGTACGAATAATCGTTCATTTAACTGGACACGGGAATGGATTAATAGCCACTAGAATAATTAAAACAGGGGTGAAATTACATTCAAGGGTAATTGGTGTAATTGTTAACAAAGTAGTAAAACATTGGTTTACACGCAGTCGATAACCTGGTGTATTCATTAAACAAAGTATTAAAACCTTGTTACAATTCGAATCCCCAATTAGTTAGAATATTTAACTTCGGGTATAAGAATAATTTGACGAGGACACTCGCATTTTATATTTATGACTGATGGACTGTTATGGACAAAAACCAGACGGACATATTAAATAATCCAGGACAAAGGACAATTAACCCATGGGCATAAAACTAAAATCAACACGTCAAACATCATGATTACGGAAGTTTAAATAAGCATAATTCTTTTATTTCATATTTAATTTCCTTTATTTTATATTTAATTGCACTTCTAATTATCGCACTTTTATTTATTGTTATTTAATCGCACTTTTAATTATCGTACTTTTTAATTATCGCAATTTTATTTTATCGCACTTTTATTATTCGCAATTTCATTATCGTTATTTACTTTACGCTTTAAATTAAGTCTTTTATTTATTAGGTTTTAACTGCGACTAAAGTTTTAAAATCAACAAACCGGTCATTAAACGGTAAAAACCCCCCTTTATAATAATAATATTACTTATATATATATTTGTATTTTTATAAAAGTAAACTAATATAGCGTTGAGCTTTGTTTAAAGATTTCCCTGTGGAACGAACCGGACTTACTAAAAACTACACTACTGTACGATTAGGTACACTGCCTATAAGTGTTGTAGCAAGGTTTAAGTATATCCATTCTATAAATAAATAAATATCTTGTGTAAAATTGTATCGTATTTAATAGTTTTTTCTAGTAAAATATAAACTATTTTATATACACCTCGCATAACATCAAGTATTTTTGGCGCCGCTGCCGGGGACACTCTTAAACGCCGGAAGCGCAACGCTAATATAAAAAAAAAAAAAAGGATTTTTTGTTTACTTTTATTAAAATTCGTTTTTGTAAAAATACGTTTTAAATATTCGAAAATATAAAAAGAAAAAACAAAAATATAAGCATTTTTAAGATTTTGTTAAATATTTAAGTTTTATAAGTTTCTTTATTTTTATTTTAGTTTATAAAAATATAAGTTTTATTAACTATCTTTTATTTATAGAAAAAAAAACAGAAAACAGATATAAAAAAAAAATAAATAAATAAATAAAGAAAAAACGCGTTGAAATTATAAGCTGTCAGCTGAAATTTGAAACCCCGCGACTCGCGGGGTTTGATGTTTTAAATACCGCAACTCGCGGAGCTTCTCTGACACGCGAACAGGAAGCCCTAATTCAGCATTAATTACGGTTTATTATTAATTATAATTATTATTTAACCCTAATTATTATTATTATTATTATTATTAGTTTTATTTTTACTTTTACTTTTTATTTAATTTATGTATTTAGTATTAATTAGTTTTATTAAATTGTAAAATTAGTAGTTTTATTAAATAAATAATATAAAAATAATATTTTTATAAAAATTGTACTTTTTACAACTTTTTGTATATTTTTATATTTTGTCCCTTTTTAATCGTTGTAGCATAACTTTTGTATTTTTAGCTCATATTTAATTTTAAACTTAGTTTTTGCTATAGTTATTTTTACTCCTAGATTTTTAGGCTTTGCCGTAGAATTCCTTAAGTGCTTTTTCTTTAGACTAAGATTTAGGTACTTTAGAATTTTGCGACGCCTTTTTAAGTTTTAGTTTCTTTTTAAGTTATTTCCATTTGGGATTTAGTTTTTCCTGTAAGCTTTAATTTTTTTTAGACACCTTTTACTATGTATCAATTATCATTCCAATTAGTAATCTCAATTTGCGATTATAATTTTAAGTTAGTTGTAGTAATAAGGTTAGGTTAGTTAAGTATTTTCAAGTTTTGATAAGTTTCTTTTATTTTTCCGTCACCTTTTATTTTTCAACCATTTTTCGTTTTTCGACCTTTTTCGACGAACTTTTTTTCTTTCTTATTTCTCGCTATTCTAGTTTTTAGGACTTAGAATTTTTTCTACTTCTTATCTAAATTTCTTAAAATTACGAAAATTTATTTTGAGTGGTTAAATTGATAGACATCAAAATTTTCTGGTTCGTAGTAATAGTTGGATTTGTACGTGGACCGGGTTATTGGAGCAAAACAGTCCTCAATTATATTGAGACCAAACGAATCCTGCCCCTCTGCTGCATCTTTTGGCTATTCGAAACGTGGACAAAATCAGAAAAGTCTATTAATTGGATAACTTATTATAATTTTTCTTTCCTTTTAAAAACTAATAGGATATTCAGTGAATGCACCGAGCAAGACGTTCACCACCTTTTGTACGTTCACCACCTGTAACTAGATCAAGACATTTAGCAAATATAACCGCCGTTGATTTTTCTTTAGAATCGTCATCCAGTCGACCAAGTACTTCAGTTCAAATTTTCGATAATCCATTTTTTGAACCCGACCTCACAATTGAGAATCCGGAGAATATTCAGGAACGGTTCGTAGATCCTGAACCATTAAACTTTCCTCCGGAGCCACCAATCATTCAAACAGAGATTGTTGAGGAACGAACCATTAAATCAGAATCATCTAGTGATATCGATTCAACAAATTCAATTATGGAGAATCTGGAACCTTTAAGTATGGAAGACCGAATGAGAGCTAAACGCACTGGCCAAGGTCACGCAATTACTCATCCAGACATTAATGCGCCAGATTATGAAATCAAAGGACAAATTTTACACATGGTGACTAATCAATGCCAATTTAGTGGTACGCCGAAGGAAGATCCAAATGAACATCTACGTACCTTTAATAGGATCTGCACACTATTTAAAATCCGAGAAGTGGAGGATGAACAGATATATCTCATGTTATTTCCCTGGACTTTAAAGGGAGAAGCCAAAGATTGGTTGGAATCGTTACCTGAAGGGGCGATCGATACATGGGACGTTTTAGTTGACAAATTTCTTAAACAATTCTTTCCTGCATCTAAAGCCGTAAGACTTCAAGCAGAAATTGTTACGTTCACACAGAAACCAAATGAAACTCTATATGAGGCATGGACAAGATATGGAAAGTTATTAAGAGGATGTCCGCAACATGGTTTAGACACCTGTCAAATAGTACAAATATTCTACCAAGGATGCGACATCACTACAAGGAAAGACATAGATATAGCAGCTGGTGGTTCTATTATGAAGAAAACCGAAACTGATGCTTACAAAATTATTGATAACACTGCTTCCCACTCACATGAGTGGCACCAAGAAAAAGATATCGTTAGATCATCTAAAGCAGCTAGAGCCGATTCTAGCCATGACTTAAATTCCATTTCCGCAAAGATAGATGCTGTGGAGAGACGAATGGAAAAGATGACTAAAGATATTCACTCAATACGAATTAGTTGTGAGCAGTGTGGAGGACCACATTTGACAAAAGATTGTCTCAGTATTGAATTAACAATGGAACAAAGAGAGAATATTTCATACATAAACCAAAGGCCTGGAAATAATTATCAGAATAATTATCAACCGCCAAGACCAATTTACAATCAAAACCAGAATTATAACCGAAATATTCCATACAACAACCAACAAGGTCCTAGCAATCAACAAGTATCCAATAATACTTATAATCAGCAAAGACCGAATTTTCAAAACAAACCACCACAACAAACCGATGATAAAAAACCGAATTTAGAAGATATGATGACGAAGCTAGTTGAAACTCAAACGCAGTTTTTCACATCTCAAAAACAAACTAATGAACAAAATGCTCAAGCATTTAGAAATCAACAAGCTTCTATTCAAAATCTGGAACAAGAAGTAAGTAACCTAGCAAGGTTAATAGGTGAAAGAAAACCGGGAAGTCTACCTAGTGATACAAATGCTAACCCCAGGAATGAAACAGCTAAAGCTATTACCACAAGAAGTGGTACAACACTTAAACCACCTGAAATACCTGTAACTTCTGATGAAACTATTCCTACTCCACAAGAACCACAACCTGATCAAGATAAGGAAAAAGAACCGGTAGTTGAAAAGGTTAATGAAAATAACACAGTTAAGGATAAACCTTATGTTAAACCATACCAACCACCACTTCCTTACCCGAGTAAAATGAAGAAAGAGAAACTTGAAGCCGAGCAATCCAAATTCTTGGATATGTTTAAACAGATAAATGTAAATCTTCCTTTCATTGATGTGATTTTAGGAATGCCAAGATATGCTAAATTCTTGAAAGATCTAATCTCAAATAGAAAGAAAATGGAAGAACTCTCGGCTGTTACTATGAATGCTAATTGTTCAGCAGTGCTGTTGAATAAGATACCAGAAAAATTATCTGATCCAGGAAGTTTCACAATTCCATGTTTTCTGGGTAGTCTTAGTTCAATAGAAGCATTGGCAGACTTAGGTGCTAGTATAAATCTAATGCCGTATTCACTATACGCTAAACTAGACCTTGGAGAATTGAAACCAACCAGAATAAGCATACAACTAGCCGATAGATCAATAAAATATCCTAGAGGGATAATGGAGAACATGCTAGTTAAAGTTGGTACTTTAGTATTTCCAGTAGATTTTGTTGTTTTGGACATGGAAGAAGATTCTCAAGTTCCTCTCATATTAGGAAGACCATTCTTAAACACGGCTAAAGCAATGATAGACGTGTTCGGTAAGAAACTGACCCTAAGTATAGAGGATGAGAGTGTTACCTTTTCAGTTGATAGAGCAATGCAACAACCACAATCTGCAGATGATACATGTTATTATATTCAAACTATAGATGCACATGCAGAATTATTAGAAGAATTTCCAGAATTACAAGGAACAGGAGAATGTTCTTTAGGAGAAGGTAATGAACCAATTGATGAAGCTGAAATGTTAGCTACACTTATAGCTAATGGATATGAACCAACAACAGAAGAAATTCAAATGCTAAAAGAAGAAGACAAATATCGATATAAATCATCGATAGAAGAACCTCCGAAATTAGAGTTAAAGCCACTTCCAAACCATTTGGAATACGCTTATTTACATGGTGAATCTGAATTACCTGTAATAATATCGTCTTCTCTTACTGAAAATGAGAAATCACAACTCATTTCTGTGTTGAAAGCTCATAAACCAGTCATTGCATGGAAGATTCATGATATTAAAGGAATAAGTCCTTCGTATTGCACACATAAAATCCTTATGGAAGAAGGTCATAAAACGTATGTGCAACGCCAACGAAGACTAAATCCTAATATGCAAGATGTAGTTAAGAAAGAGATTATTAAACTGCTAGATGCAGGTTTAATTTATCCAATCTCTGATAGTCCATGGGTAAGCCCAGTTCAATGCGTACCTAAGAAGGGTGGCATGACTGTCATTACAAATGAGAAAAATGAGCTTATTCCTACTAGGACTGTAACAGGATGGCGTGTATGTATTGATTATAGAAAATTAAATGACGCCACCAGAAAAGATCACTTTCCCTTACCTTTCATAGATCAAATGTTGGAAAGATTAGCCGGAAATAGTTACTATTATTTTCTAGATGGATTTTCCGGATATTTTCAAATTTCAATAGCACCCGAGGACCAAGAGAAAACCACATTCACGTGCCCTTATGGTACTTTTGCTTACAAACGCATGCCATTTGGACTTTGCAACGCCCCTGCAACCTTTCAAAGGTGTATGATGGCGATTTTTCACGACATGATAGAAGAATGCATGGAAGTATTCATGGATGACTTTTCAGTCTTCGGTGATACATTTAAATCATGTCTAATTAATCTGGAACGAATGCTAATTAGATGCGAAAAATCAAATCTAGTACTTAATTGGGAGAAATGACATTTCATGGTTAAAGAAGGCATCGTTCTTGGACATAAAATTTCAAAAGAAGGAATTGAAGTGGATAGAGCTAAAGTAGATGTAATTGCTAAACTTCCACATCCCACCAATGTTAGAGGAGTTAGGAGTTTTCTAGGGCATGCCGGTTTTTACCGACGTTTCATAAAAGATTTTTCTAAAATTGCCACTCCTATGAATAAACTCCTAGAAAAGGATGCTCCATTCATCTTTTCAGATAAGTGTATCAAATCTTTTAATATTCTTAAAGAAAAACTCACTAATGCACCGATCATGATAACACCAAATTGGAATCTACCATTTGAACTAATGTGCGATGCAAGTGATTTTGCAATGGGAGCCGTTTTAGGACAAAGGATTGAAAAACGATTTCAACCTATATATTATGCTAGTAAGACGTTACAAGGAGCACAAACAAACTATACAACTACTGAAAAAGAACTCCTTGCTATTGTCTTTGCTTTTGACAAATTTCGATCATATCTCGTTCTAGCAAAAACGGTGGTCTATACCGACCATTCTGCTCTTAGATACCTATTTTCAAAACAAGATGCTAAACCAAGATTAATCCGTTGGATCTTACTCTTACAAGAGTTTGATATTGAAATCCGAGATTAAAGAGGAGCAGAAAATCTCGCCGCTGATCATCTTTCTCGTCTTGAAAATCCCGAATTAGAAGTTCTAAATGAATCAGCCATACAAGACAACTTTCCTGATGAATATCTATTGAAGATAGATTATAAAGAAATCCCATGGTTTGCAGACTATGCAAACTACTTAGTTTGTGGATTCCTTGAAAAAGGATTATCGTACCAAAGACGAAAGAAATTCTTCAGTGATATAAAACACTATTTCTGGGAAGATCCACATTTGTTTAAAAGTTGTCCCGATGGAGTAATACGCCGATGTGTATTTGGAGATGAAGCTAGTAAAATTTTAAACCATTGTCACACAGGACCAACAGGAGGGCATTATGGGCCTCAACTAACAGCAAGAAAAGTTTATGAAGCTGGATTCTATTGGCCTACAATTTACAAAGACGCACACCTTCTTTGCAAATCCTGTGATACATGTCAAAGGGCCGGAAAAATAAGTCAACGTGATGAAATGCCACAAAATGTCATCCAAGTATGTGAAGTATTTGACATTTGGGGTATTGACTTTATGGGTCCATTTCCAAAATCTCATAATAATCTATATATACTCGTAGCCATTGATTATGTATCTAAATGGGCGGAAGCACAAGCTCTCCCAACTAATGATGCACGAGTTGTAGTCAACTTTTTAAAACGTCTTTTTGCAAGGTTTGGAACACCGAAAGCTTTAATAAGTGATCGGGGTACTCATTTCTGTAATAATCAACTTGAGAAAGTTCTTAAAAGATATGGAGTAACTCATAAAATCTCCACCGCATATCATCCACAAACAAGTGGACAAGTTGAAAATACCAACCGAGCTTTAAAACGTATTCTAGAGAAAACCGTAGGATCAAATCCGAAGGAATGATCCATTAAATTGGAGGATGCACTCTGGGCTTTTAGAACAGCCTACAAAACTCCAATTGGAACCACACCTTTTAGACTTGTTTATGAAAAAGCATGTCATCTTCCAGTAGAAATTGAACACAAAGCATTTTGGGCTTTGAAGACATGTAATCTTGATTTACATGAAGCCGGACGTCTACGATTAAGTCAACTAAACGAATTAGAAGAATTAAGACATGAAGCATACAAAAATTCGTTAATCTATAAAGAAAGAACGAAGAAATGGCATGATAAAAGAATCAGAAGTTCAAAAGAATTTAAAGAAGGAGACAGAGTTCTTCTTTTCAATTCACGATTCAAGCTATTTCCTGGAAAATTGAAATCAAGATGGTCTGGACCATTCATAGTCAAAAGAGTTTTCCCATACGGAACGATAGAATTAATAAATTCAAATGGGATGGAATTTAAAGTTAATGGTCACAGAGTTAAACATTACATACATGGTCCGATGGAAGTCGACAACGAAGTTAATCACAATTTCGACACCACAGCTAACTAAGTGTGGGGAGAATCAAGTCTTTAAAGGATAATATGTATTTCTGTTAGAGTTAGATTGTCTATTTTCGTGTAGTTCTCGAAAATGGAACCCGAATGGTCTTTCCCTAGCAGACCCTAAAGAACTAGTCTTCTCCCCCCATTCTGAATTTTTATTTTTTTTAGGTTTTTACGAAATGAAGACTGCCTGTGAACTAAACCATGGTCTAATGCTACACGCTTTGATCACTAAACGTAATAATGACATACTACCTAGTGAAATAGTATCAGTAATCAGAGAAAGAATGGACGGAGTTAGAAAAGAATCCAGATGCGAAGATAATAAGTTACAATTTGGTAAAGGAAAATCAAAATCCGCAGCGAAAAGAAGAGCACGACACCTAGAACGATGTCACAAATGCGGAAAATGGTCACATGGAGGTAAATGTTCAAATAATCAAACCTATTCAAATACTGAATTTGTTACTTTATGCAGAGACGGACCGTTCATATGTTTAGAAGAAAAGACACTGAATGCTCGAGGTTACGCCTATGTAGCCATGGAAAACCAATTAAACCGACTATCTTATGAATGGGATAGATCATATAACTAAGAAATCTATTTCACATGTATGTCTGTACAGTTTTTATTTTTATTTTTATTTTTAACCTTTTGATAATAAACGCTAATTTGTTCGCTAAAAAGTATTAAATTGGTATTGAATAAAATTAGGTTTGGCGACCGAAATTATTGATATCATTCAAAAATTTATTACATCACTGCGAAATTTAACGTTTATTATTAAGGTATAAATATCTTTAAACAATCAACCCAAAATATTTCAAAAATTCGTCATGAGTTAAATTAGGTCTTGGAACCGAAATTACTTTACCGAAAAGAGGGGCGCATATTTTTGATAATATTTGATTGATTAAAGTGGGATAAAAAGACAAAAAGATTTTTAATTTTATTTTTACCATATTTTTAAAATTAATATTTAAATCTTAAATTAATATTGTAAACTTTGTAAAAACAATATATTTAAAATTGTAAATATTTGAAAAATTAATATAAATTTGATATGAATTTATGAATTTTTAAATTAAGTTTGGTGTGAACTTTTAATTTTTAAAATATAAATTTTTAATTTTATGCATTTCAAATTTTAAGTTTGGTGTGAATTTTTAATATTAATTTTGAATTTTATATTTAAGTTGTGTGAATTTAAAAACAAAAATTTACTTTATCTCATTAAGTTAAGAATATGATTTTTAAAATTCGTCGTAAGTTGAAGACTAGGTCTTTGAACCGAAATTGCTTTACCCGAGGGAGGGACGAGAACTTTTATTATCATTATTTTTAATCTTATTGAATTAGAGTATGCCAAAAACATTGAAAAAACCCAAAAATCTTAGCTTTTAAAACAATCGCTACAAAAAGACAAATTTTAAAATTTTGTCGAAGGACGGACTAGGACATCGATCCGAAACGACCTCGTCCTAAATAATAAGGGAAACAAAATTTTAAAATTAATTTCTTAATTGTTTTAATAAGTTAATGATTATAAAAATAAAAAAAAATATACCAAACTCCGCGACTCGCGGAGTTTGGAGGGTAAATCCCCGCGACTAGCGGAGGAGTCGGATTAAAGAAAAAAAAATAAGAGCTGCAACAGCTCAGTTTCACACTCCACAAACTCAAAAAACTGCTGCGAAAAAAAAAAAACTCCGGAAAACCCCGCAAAATACACCCCAAAATCACAATTTTTAACCGTTAATCACCAAATCTTTTGCTAAAATCATGTTGAGAAGGATGCTATCTAAGAATTACTCAAGAAAAACGGTAAATTTCTACACCTAAACACCATTTAATCCGAAATTTGGTGTTCTTGAGCTATTTTTTCCCCAAATTGATTTTGATGCTTTTTAGTGTAATTAGACTTAAATTGTTTATGTATTATGCTTGTATAACCTAGATTGATGCTGTTTAACATGATTAGAAGCCTTGAACTTCAAATTTTGAGTAATCTAGGGTTTGTGTTCTTGAGCAAATTTGGGGCTTTTTGATATAAACAGGTTATGGCCGATTTTTGTCATGAATTGTTGCTAAAATAAGTAGTGTAACATGTCTATGTAGTTAAATGATCCAAACTTTGAGCCTAAACATGATTTTGAGAATTAAAGTGGACTTTTTCAAGTCTAAAATTCATGAACTTGATTTTTGAAAGATAATGCCATTTGAGACTTGTTTAATTGCTGGTAATGATTATTTTGACATGTTATTTGAGTTGAATGCTTATGAACTTGGCGAACATTTTCGTATATGCTTATTTGAAAAAGTGTAGATTTGATAAAAATGTGAAAATGAGCTTAAGTTTGATATAAATTGATAATGTCATTGTAATTATTTTGATTAATGATTTTGCTGACACTAATGCATATTTGGATGCACAAAAATTGTGTTTGATGTGTTTTGCAGAATGAAAGGGGTGAATCATCATCCCAAGCCCGCAATGCTCCTGCTGAGAATTTGGAACAACAGGAGGTGGATAACTACTACAAGCAGGATGTACCTCATCCAGTCATGACCTTTTCTGATATGCACTTGGAAGAGTTGCACCCGAACCTGAGATTTGACAGACTTTGGATAGATTATCCAAAATATCAAAGGGGTTTGCATACTCTTCATTCTAAGGTTGTTGAGGTACCGAGGGTCATAGAATGGGGACCCTTAGAAGCTGTAGAATTGGCCGGGCCAATTAGGGAATTACTTGTACAGAGGTATGGTAATTCTTCTTTTAATGACTGGATATGTTTATTCACCATACGTAGACCTGTATATAAAGTATGGTGTGAAGAATTGTTATGTAGTATAGAGTTGAATGATCGGGTAGCTAGTTTAACCGATCGTTCTTTTATTTGATTTTTGTTAGGCGGTTCGATGCGCCACATGTCTTTACTGGACATGGCTCAGGCTTTACGTATATATACGCCTGAGGAGTTAGCGTCTGCCGATTGTAGAGGATTGATACTAAACGGTAGAAAGATAGATGAAAATTTTGATACACACGGTGTGTGGAGTCAAATGACAAGCCATCACCGTTTCAAAGGGGGAAATTACTCTTATTTGGATATAGATAGAGCCGAATTAAGAGTGATACATAGGTTTTTAGCTAATTCGATTACACAAAGGGGTAAAAACAAGGAAAAAGTAAATGAACAGGATTTGTTTTACCATATGTGTATTCGAGATCCACAAAGCGCTGTAAGTATACCATATTGTGTGGGTTATTATTTATCAGCTATGGTTCGGGGGATGCGACCACATAGCATAATAGGAGGTGGTATTTTTATTACTTTGATTGGTGAATATCTCGGTGTGGATATAAGTCGGGGGGAATTATTAGTAGAAGAACCAGAACCCCGCGATACTATAGGTTTAAATGTATACCATGGTGCGAAAGATTTGAAAAGGCGAAATAACGCCGCAGTATGATACCATGGTAGACATCCACAGGTGGAGAGAAACCAACAACAAGGTAATGTAGGAGGGGGGAATGAGATGCAAGAAATGCATAGGTTTATAGCTTCTCAGGAATACGAAAATGCTAGACAGAGAGCATTTGAAGATTGGCAAGTTCATCAGAACCAGATCATAGCTCATTGCCAACATATAGGTAGAAACTATATTCCTACACCGAAACCCATCTTCCCTCCTTGGTCTATAGAGATGCAGCCACCGTATCCTACGTATGACCCTGCCGAAGCATTCTATAGCACCTATGGTTATGCCTGGAACCCCTATTGGTACCAATATCATCCTTAGTTTACTTATTATTATTTTTTTATTTTGTAATTTGTAATTATTGATATGTTTAATACTTTTGTTAATATTGTAATCATTTTTATAATTATCTAACTTTTATTCTTAGATTTTAATAATTTTTGAATGTGGGGTAATAAACCAAACTTCAAAAATATGTATATATGTTTGCAGTTTATCTTATGTACACAACAGGGTAAAACAACGCATTTTCAAAGACTGGTATTAAGTTCAGCAAAAGCAACTAATTTTGACGACAAGATGCAAAATATATGTGAAATAACAACAAGACGGAATGAACAAATGATGTGCACCATTTATCATTCAGCAAACAAACGCCAATATATTTGGAAACTTTGGTAAAATTTAATCATTTTCACACTAATCACCCTCAATAATTTAAATTGTTACTGATTTCTTGCAAATGAGGGCATTGCAAGATCTTAAGTGTGGGAAGGGGTTAAATTCTTTCGGATTTTAAAAATTTTTGATTTAAACAATTGGTTACCATTAAAAATACTAGTAACGCAGTAGTTGTATTAGAATCTAGTGCTCTCCGATAACAAGGAACAGCCCTAGTCTTATATACTGACTACCCACTTCTAGTAAAATTTTTCAAAATTTTCAATTAAATGAATTCAAAATCATGTTTATACATATTTATGAACGATAAAACTAGGTTTTAACACCGAAATTATTGTTACCTCGGAAAGGACATAAATTGAGAAACAAACTAAAATGTTAAAATTCATTTAAAATGGAATAGAGGACGATAAAAAGGAAAATAAAAGCCAAGTGTGGGAAAATTTACCAAGTTATCTTAAACATATGTCACATATATCTGTAACAAATAATTGAAAATACTTTTGCTTTGGACTAAACTAAACTGTTTTTACCCGATGAAAGAAAAGAAGAGATGGATCTACATGATGAATCAATTCCATCATTAAAAGGAAGTAAAGTCTTCCGAAAAAGACACGCGCTTCTTGATTTAGGTCATGAAGTTGTCGTCCAGACCAGCTGTAGGTTGACGAAAAATCTAGAAAAGTCATCACTAAAATTGGTTGGAAATCCACGGACCATAGCATTAAACAGGGTCGCCAGGTGGTCAGATTTATCCTAACCATGAGAAGGATTTATCTCGTACAATGGGGGGCACCGTGCAAATTAGCTTGATAAGACTAATGAATCAGATCCCCAGAAAGGATAATCTCCTTAAAGATTAAAAATCAGCTTTTAAGACTGATATTACTCAATCCTAGAGATTGACCTTAAAGATTGAGAATTACAAACTCATGGAATTCAATGATATCTAAACTCGAGCTTGAACTAGAAAATATTTTGATCAAAATTACAAACCGATTTGTTTTCTGAAAACCCTATTTTCAATACGTTCATTACCATTGAACGTAAAATCCTAGGAATTCACCTGGAATTCATTAGGTCACCTGAACTAAATCGGGTGTCAACCGTAAGAACGGTGGTTGCATAGTGGTCAAAGACAGGACCTTGTGCCATACCGAAAAATTATAAGGGTGAGCTTTACTATTGCTCCTATCAAGGATAGTAATTGCGTCCGACACGTTATAGACCATAATCAAAAGCATGTCACGGGACATTGCCTTAACAGTTGCTTGTTCAACGCTTTCCTTTCAACCGGACGGTAGTTTACCGAAAGGTAATATACGGGACAAGTAAACTGGACGTGTTGCTTTCCAACTGGACGTGTTGCTTTCCAAATACAAGGTTAGCAAGTGGGTGACACAAAACCGCAAGTTTGAGCTAAAATTTTCAAATCTGAAACCCACCAAACCCACAAAAATATTTTGCAAACACCGGTAAAGGGTTATCCCGGAAAACTTATCTAGGGTAAAAACTAGATTTAATTTTCAAAAGATCAAATGTTTTCATAAAGATCCAATTTCCTTAATGGATCTAAATTTTTATAGTCATGTGGGACTGTAAACCATATCGTTACTACCATTGTTTATATCGCCGTATAGAAATCACTGATGTACAAAGTGTGAAGAATAAAGAAGTGATTCTAGTATTTCAAGACAATATTGCTTGAGGACAAGCAACGCTCAAGTGTGGGAATATTTGATAATGCTAAAAACGAACATATATTTCATAGCATTATTCCTCAAGAAAGACAAGCTTTTAGTTGCAATTGTTCTATTTACAAGTGATATTCGTTTAAATAATAAAAGGTGAAGACAAAAGACAGATTCGACGAATTGAAGACGCAAACGACCAAAAAGCTCAAAAGTACAAAAGACAATAAAAAAGGTTCCAATTATTGATAAGAAACGTCTCGAAATTACAAGAGTACAAGATTCAAAACGCAAAGTACAAAATATAAAATTGTACGCAAGGACGTTCGAAAATCCGGAACCGGGACCAGAGTCAACTCTTAACGCTCGACGCAACGGACTAAAAATTACAAGTTAACTAGGCATATAAATATAATATAATATATAATTAATTATATTAATTATATATATATTATATATATATTATAAAACCGTCGGCAGAGAAAGACTCCAAGGGTGTGAGCTGTAAATTCATTCTCCGCGACTCGCGGAGTTTGAAGAGGATTTTGCCGCGAGTCGCGGAGCCCCAAAAATCGACTCTGCCTATAAAGCAAACCGAATTCTGATCATTTTTCATAATCTATTTTCTCTCTTCTCTCATATAAACGATATATATATATATATATAATTTATATTTTAATTTTAATTTTAATTCTAATAATAAGGGTATGTTAGCGAATATTGTAAGGGTGTAAGTCGAAATTCTGTCCGTGTAACGCTACGCTATTTTTAATCATTGTAAGTTATGTTCAACCTTTTTACATTAATGTCTCGTAGCTAAGTTATTATTATGCTTATTTAAAACGAAGTAATCATGATGTTGGGCTAATTACTAAAATTGGGTAATTGGGCTTTGTACCATAATTGGGGTTTGGACAAAAGAACGACACTTGTGGAAATTAGACTATGGGCTATTAATGGGCTTTATATTTGTTTAACTAAATGAAAGTTTGTTAATGTTAATATAAAGATTTACAATTGGGCGTCCCTATAAATTACCATATACACTCGATCGGACACGATGGGCGGGGTATTTATATGTACGAATAATCGTTCATTTAACTGGACACGGGAATGGATTAATAGCCACTAGAATAATTAAAACAGGGGTGAAATTACATTCAAGGGTAATTGGTGTAATTGTTAACAAAGTAGTAAAACATTGGTTTACACGCAGTCGATAACCTGGTGTATTCATTAAACAAAGTATTAAAACCTTGTTACAATTCGAATCCCCAATTAGTTGGAATATTTAACTTCGGGTATAAGAATAATTTGACGAGGACACTCGCATTTTATATTTATGACTGATGGACTGTTATGGACAAAAACCAGACGGACATATTAAATAATCCAGGACAAAGGACAATTAACCCATGGGCATAAAACTAAAATCAACACGTCAAACATCATGATTACGGAAGTTTAAATAAGCATAATTCTTTTATTTCATATTTAATTTCCTTTATTTTATATTTAATTGCACTTCTAATTATCGCACTTTTATTTATTGTTATTTAATCGCACTTTTAATTATCGTACTTTTTAATTATCGCAATTTTATTTTATCGCACTTTTATTATTCGCAATTTCATTATCGTTATTTACTTTACGCTTTAAATTAAGTCTTTTATTTATTAGGTTTTAACTGCGACTAAAGTTTTAAAATCGACAAACCGATCATTAAACGGTAAAAACCCCCCTTTATAATAATAATATTACTTATATATATATTTGTATTTTTATAAAAGTAAACTAATATAGCGTTGAGCTTTGTTTAAAGATTTCCCTGTGGAACGAACCGGACTTACTAAAAACTACACTACTGTACGATTAGGTACACTGCCTATAAGTGTTGTAGCAAGGTTTAAGTATATCCATTCTATAAATAAATAAATATCTTGTGTAAAATTGTATCGTATTTAATAGTTTTTTCTAGTAAAATATAAACTATTTTATATACACCTCGCATAACATCACACACCTAGACTTAATTGTTCTTTTTGGACATTAATGATAGCATATGCGGTGTTAAGGAAAGGACGTCCTAAAATGATAGGAACTTTTGTGTCCTCTTGCATTTCTAGAATAACAAAGTCGACAGGAAAGATAAGTGAGCCAACTTTTACAAGAATATCCTCGGCTATACCTATAGGAGTATCAAATGATTGGTTTGCTAATCAAATACCCATCCGGGTTGGTTTCAAGTCTCCTAAGTCAAGTTTTAAATATAACGAGTAAGGCATTAGGTTAACACTTGCACCTAGGTCGGCTAGTGCATCATACACTACCGAATCACCCATCATACATGGTATGATAAAACTACCCAGATCTCCCAATTTTGGAGGTACATTTTGCTTTTTCAAGATGGCCGAACACTCCTCATGGAGGAATGTGGCAGAAACTTCGTGGTATTTACCCTTCGAGGATATGAGATCTTTCAAAAACTTCCCGTAATGGGGCATACCCTTAAGAACCTCCGCGAGTGGCATGTTAATGCTGATTTGCTTGATCATATCCGCAAATTTATGATATTGGCTCTCGAGTCTGTATTTCTTTAATGCTTTTGGTTATGGAATATGTGCATTGTACACCTTCACTGGTGGTTCTTCACTTTTCTTCGATATGACCTCTGGTGGATCATATTTCTCTTGTTCTTTTTCAACATGCTCATATACATCAACGGATATCTACAAAACAGAAGGAGACAAAGGAACTTTCGAGGACTTACGGGTCTCCGGGTTAATAATTAAACCACTTCTAGTAGTTATAGCATTTACATGCTCATTCCTTGTTTGATTGTTGTTAGGATTCACTTGAGTATTTGAGGGGAGAGCGCTCGGTAGTCTCTCTGCTAATAACTGTGACATCCTTCCAACATCTTTTTCTAAATTCTGAATCGTAGCTTGTTGATTTCGAATTTGCTGAGTTTGAAGTTCAACATTTTGCTCCTGTTTAACCATAAAATCTCTCAAAAGATCTTCTAAACCGGATTTCTTCTCGGGTGTGGTTGTACATGTGCTTGTGGTTGTTGTTGTGGTTGATTGTGTTGGAAATTATTTTGGTAATTTCGTGGAGGTTGATTACGGTTGTTTAGGTGATTGTAACCTGGTGGTGCATTTCTCTGATTTTGATTTGAGAAATTCCGGTTATTTTGGTAACCTGAATTTCCTCCTTGCTAATTATTATTGTTTGAACCTGAAGGTCCTCCTATTTGATAACTGTTGATAGGAGGATATTTCTGATTCATTGCTTCAACCGCTGAAGAGTCGTCAAAATTCATTTCACCTTTTCGTAAGTAACCTAAGAAATTTGCTTGCTCTTCCATTATTGTTTGATCACAATCTCTAGTAAGATGAGGACCTTGGCATAATTCACACCCTACCTTGATAGCATGCATTCCTTTTGTCATCTTCTCAATTTGCCTTCCTTGATTTGCCAATTGAACTTTTAAAGCAGCGATTTCATCGTTGCTTTCAATACTAGAAACCGTGGTTGATCTAGAGAACTCCATCTCTTGATGCCAATTATGAGAATGTGCTGCTATATCGGCAATGATTGTGTGAGCTTCTTCGGGTGTTTTTTTCATGATTGAAACTCCTGCTGCAACATCAATATCTTTTCGAGTAGCCACATTGACTCCTTTATAGAATATTTGGACCTTTTGAAATGTATTCAACCCGTGTTGAGGACATACTCTAACCATTTTATTGAATCGGGTCCAAGCTTCATAAAGAGTCTCATTAGGCTTTTGCTTAAAGTGATTTATGTCACTTTGTAACTTTGCTGCTTTTGAAGCAGGGAAGAACTCTGACAAAAACTTGTCCATCATATCATTTCAATCTTCGATATAACCTTCTGGTAACGAGTCTAACCAATCTCTTGCATCATCCTTTAATGACCATGGAAAGATTTTTAAACATGCAACATCATCAGTGACATCCTTGATCTTGAATAGCTTGCAAATGCTTACAAACTTACGAAGATGCTCGTTAGCATCCTCATTCGGAGCTCCACCGAATTGGCATGTACTAGTCACTATGTGGAGAAACTGACCCTTTATTTCAAAGCCGTCAGTCATCGTGGGTTGAATAATTGCGTGGCCTTGACTTGTTCTTGTTGCCTTCATTAATGCATCCATCGTTTGATTTGTAGCAGCCATCTCTTCCTCTTCTTTAATAACTGGCTCTATGATTGGTTGAATAACTGGTTCAGAGTTAGAATCTAATGAAAGTGATTCTAAACCCTGAGCAAGAGACTCTACTTCTTGAGCTCTTAAGCGTTCGTGAAGTTCTCTTTCAGGTTCAGGAAATGAAGGAATTAAATTAGAGTTGGAAGAACGTAGATTCATGCATTAATACCTATCCTGCAATCACAACACCACAAACAAACCAATTGCAAAAATCCAAGCTTACAATAAAAAGTAACTTTTCTAGGAATTGAATTCCTACAAAAGGATCGAATAATTCAAAGTTTATTAAAATCTTTTAACAAAACCGCTCCCCGGCAGCGGCGCCAAAAAGTTGATGTGTGAAGACGTAACCTTTAAAATGTAGACAATATGCTCAATAATTAACACATAATACATGCAACTAAACCCGATCATGTAGTAACTAGCAAGTAAATTGACCAGTTCGATCCATAGGGAGAAGTTTGTTTTAATGACTTTACCACAATTAATTATTAAAAGGGGGGGTTTGTATTTGAAGTTGTATTTTTGTTTAACGAAATAGTAAATAAATATAATGAATAACAAGAATGAGAATGCGGTGTTTACTTCTATGCTTGATAAACGACAAGGATTGTTCTTTTATAATTAAAACCGTTATGTGATAGTTACAATAGAGGAGTTTATATTAATTTCACAATTTGTATAAACTTAAGAACTATGTTTAATCAACAGGATTCTTTCTTGGTTAAATTCACATAAAACCTAGTTTATTAAGATCACTCTAAGTTGACTACACGATTGTAAAACCTAAATATCATTCAATTATCATCCTATACTCACATATAGGTGACTAGATCACTAGGTGTTGAAGTACAAGTTATAGCCAATGATAAACTCACATAAATCAAGTCACAACTCGTATAATTGAACTAGGATATAAAGATGGTTACAACAATGGATTTCTCGAAAGAACATGGTGATTTAGATTGATTTAACTAACTAGACCCAACCCGGTTAAACTCACGTAAAACCTAAACTACAACAATCACTTGAGGTAATTTCATGACTATGTTGCTTTGAAACTTGTTCAATTACCGGATTAAACACATAACAAAATCACTTAAGCTTATGTATCTAACCGTCTAGATTACTAGGTGTATTGAAGAATGAATTGTTCACCAAGTTAACTCACATTAATTGGTTTACTATTTACGTAATTGAAGTGAGAAACTAACAATCATAACTATGGTTCTTTTGGTTGGACTAGGTAATTTAATCAATCAAACATATATGTGACTATCATAACATCGAAATATAGAACAATCTCAAGCCATAAATCTTACATTGAAGTAAACACACAAGGATTTTAGCCAAACATAATCACAGTAGAACTAATGAAACAGTAAATACAATTTGAATTCATGTATAAATGATATAAAACGATAATACCGATTGCGATGAATAATCCTAGCTTAATCTTGATGTTGAAAGAATGGAGATTGACCCTATAACCTTCCTTGAGCCTTGAAAATCATACTAGAACTGAGAGAGAATGTAATAGTGAAGGTGTATCAAGTATGTAACCAAAGCCTTCCTTAAATAGGCTCAAAAGTTAGGTATTTTGGCCAGAAAGTGACCAGATGCGCCGCATTTACTTTGGATGCGCCGCATCCCTTTAAGGCTAGTGTAATCCAGCTCGTTTTGGCACTCGGAACTGTCGGCAGGGGGACAGATGCGCCGCATCTGGTACAGATGCACCGCATCTGGCTTGGATGCGCCGCATCCATCTCAGATGCACCGCATCTGCTGCTGTTTTGGTCCAGAATTCCTAATGCTCCGCATCTGAAACTGTCCGAATTTATTTTGTGCATAAATGCGGCATCTAAGATAGATGCGCCGCATTTAGACCTGTTTCAGTAGTTTCGGGCTGTTTTACGCGTTCAATCTTCGTTTTAACTTTGTTTTCGCTGTTGGTCTTCATTTATTCAATCACAATGGACTTTTACAAATGTACATGAATTACAATGCTTAAGTACAACAAATACCTACAAATAGATACATAATTAGATCGAAATAACGACAATAAACATGTATGATTTTGGCATTATCAGCGTTAAACGAGATTCAAGTCAAATCGTTCAAGTGGATTTCAAGACGAATAAAAGGAAAATCTTTAGATTGGTTATCTTGGCTATCAAACCCGATTTCGTGTATTTAAACTTGTTCATTGTATGAATGTTTTCTCAACATCCGCTCGTGATTCATCCTCTACTGCTAGCTTAATTGTTGCTAGCTGGAGGGTTTACTTTTGTATATATATGTTTTACTTGTTAATACAACCGTTGCTTTTCAAAAAAAAAATTCTTTGAAAAGTATATTTTAAGGTTTAAAAAGAGTTTTTATATAAAAAAGATGTATTATATATTATAAATAAAGTTGATTAGTTTATCATAACCGTGCATTAAATATTTGTATAAGTGTATATATTTAATGCACAATTATAAAGAATTTTACGTAATGAAAATATCTTTCAAACAAACATAATTATTAGACTTTTTGACTTGAGTTCATCATAATAAAGAGCAACTTATTTTTCTTTAGTCCTTTTTATTGTGTCTTAGTGTTTAGTTTTCATGCTTATGTTTTATCATCATTAAATAAGGGGAGATTGTTAAGTCTTTATATCTTTAAAGATTTAATTATCACAAAACATAGATATTAAACACTAATTGTAATATGTGATAGCAACAGTTCATGTGAAATTGTTCTAAGTATAGATCAACATGTTTGCTTAGTCAAGTGTAAGTGTGGTGCATCAACTATCACCACAAGTTAGTTGAGATAAGGGTTCTTCAGCATCAGCAAGGATGTTTGCTGACCAACAGAGGATATTGGAAGAACCAGCAGAAGAATATGAAGCATCAGCACAAACACTTCAACAAATTATGTTTTACAGCAACATAATTGTTTCATGTGTTGTCAATATCAAAGCGTGTTATTCAACTCACATCAAAGATTAAGTTGAAGAAAAAAGGACATTAGTCGACGGCTTACAAGTGACATTACAAGACAACATGGAATGCATAGGTATAACCCATGCGCAGTTCATGGTTATGCCTAATGTTAACGCCTTGAGAACTCAACATTCTATTTTTTTAATCATATAGTATGTCTGTCTAAATCGGGCAGGTCGAGAAATAGCTAATAAACAAATGGTGAGCCATATGTTTACTTACAAGCTTGTCGCCTGAAGTACAAACATCCTTTGAACCAGCGAACAATAGAGTCTTTACCTGATTATTAGTCACTCTATAAAAAGAGAACTCCACTTATGTTTTTATTTAGTGGTGTGGATTTATTAAATCGATAGAGTCTGTAACCTTGTATATGCTTAAGAGTTAGCTATCTTGGCGTAATCTGCATCAACCGGTTATCACTTCCACTATAAGATTAGCGCAATTCTTTGAGATTATATCAATGAAAGAATAAGTTGAAAATTACATTTGAATCTTATTAAATTATTTGCTTAATTACATGCTTAATTGTTTAAAACTCATTAATTAGCAAAAGATTTGTATTCATCCCATCCACAAAACTTCATGTTGTTAATTGAGGCCAACAACTGGTATCAGAGCATCCGGTCTTGATAAGTAATATCTTGGATCTGAACCTCAACGGTGGCCACTTACAATAACTCATCCATTCTCAAAAATGTGTCTACCAACAGACCACCCAAGTTTGATAATGAAGACTATGAAACTTGGAATGATAGGTTGATGTTTCATCCTGAATTAATCGACCCTCTTATGCCTAATATTGCAAGAAATGGCTCATATATTCCCACATAAACTATTGTGACTATTCCTGCTATTGCGGATAATCCTGACACTGATGCTAAAGAGGTGGTTCTTCCTCCTAATATGTGGTAAGATAAGCACAAAAGACGAGTTGGCGTAGACCTCAAAATTAAAATATTATAGTTATGTCCTTACATAATCATGTTTTCAAAGTGAGTAACAAGAAGACAAAAAAAACTATTTTAGACTATTTTTTTTTCTTGCTTATGAAGGTAAAGATGAGGTCAGACAAAACAAAATCATTACTTTAAAAGGGAGTATGAACTCTTATTTGCCTATTAGAGTGAAACTTTGAAACAGACATTTTTTTAACTATTAGAGTGAAACTTTTAAACAGACCTTTATTAGATACACATCTCTACTGAGTGATCTTGAGTGTGTTATGGTTATTAATACCGACTTCGAACAAGTAAATAAGTTCATCGATTCTCTCATAACAAAATGGAAATCAGTTATTTATTGACCCTTTAAGGACAACTCAAACATAGAAAAACTTTGATATGTCTTTTCTCCATGGCACTCTTTGAAATTATGAGAAGGCGTAAGCTAAACTTGACTTAAATCTTTAAGAAAACTTCAAATTTGCTCCCACCTCTTCAAAACTTTTTAAGACATAAGGTTCTGCTCTTATGCTTCCAAAAGGAAAGTACAAATGGCTCTTGGCTCTTCTGGCCTAAGGAGAGTCAACAGAAGAAAGTGAGTTTGAGTCTGAAGCAAACAATTACAGTGTGATAATGACATTTATTAAATTGTGTATTCTTTTGTTTATAGATTATTGAATTGGGACGGATGATTCCAACGCCATATATATATATATATATATATATATATATATATATATATATATATATATATATATATATATATATATATATTTGTCTATTTCTCTTTAACATACTTCAATTTATTTTCAAACTTTATTATTTGCTTCGTAATTTAATTTAATTTAATTCAACCTTCACATAAAATACTCAGTAATTCAAAATTTCCATTTTCATTACTATATTTAAAAGGGAAGTGATATGTACACAACTCATTTTTGTTATATACACAAATATCAATGCTTTACAGTGTTGTACTATATAAAACTATAAAGCAAGATAATGTATACAATTATAAAAATAATTTGTGTATATATCACTCTATTCAAAGAGATTCTATAAACTCTACATCATTAGTATCATTGATTTAGAATATGTTTCACTTGCACTTACACGTTACAATAACTTTTTTAATTGATTAAAAAACTTTATTAATTCCACTTTCACTAAAAAAGAATATAAATCAATGGGTACATCTTTTTATATGCAACATTTGTTGGACTTTTATTCACAATCGGCCACCACTCAACTTCCATTTGTCGTTTTTTTAATATCCGAATCCCAAAATGTCAAACCCAGCTCATCATCTCCTTTGACCCTTCAATACAATAAATAACCCCCTTTCTTTTCCCCAATTTCCCTCTTTAATCTCCAATCTCCAATTTCATCCCTCCTTTCAATCATGGCCGTTGATTTCGTCGGAATTCAAACTACCGATCATCTCAATCGCATGTTCCAGTTATCAGATCACAAATTCACCGTTCCATCCGCCATCAAACGCACCGGCCACGCTCGTTTTCGCCGGGGACCATCCCCGTCATCTTCCGATTCTCACGGTCCGTCTACTTCAACACAATCCGTGCCGGTTTTGTTGCAGTCAACGCAAGAGTCAATCGGAGTGTTCAATAATAAATCAGCTATGGAAACGACGTCGTCGTTGTCGTTATCGTCTAGGTCAACAAACTCGTCTTCATTGTTATCTCCGTTAACTTCAGGTGAAGAAGGAAGTGTTTCAAACGGTAAACAGTTTTCCGGTTTAGGTATAGTAGCTCCGGCACCGACGTTTTCGAATCGGAAACCTCCGCTTCCATTGTCTCACCGGAAACGTTGCCGCGCAGATCGTCCATCAGTTTCATTGCACGGATCCAGTAGCAAAGGCTGTCATTGTTGTAAGAGAAGGTATGTGTGATAACTAACTTAAATACGCTTACTGCGCATTTTAGCAAAATTACGCTATCGTACGCCTTTTATGTTTTCATCAACTAATTATGTGCTTTCCGTTTCAGGAAAATAGCATCAAAACGTGAAATAAAAAGAGTACCGATTACAGGATCTAAAATTACTAGCATTCCGGCAGATGATTATTCATGGAAAAAATACGGCGAGAAGTTAATTGATGGATCAAATTACCCTAGGTGAAATGTTAATGAAATTATCTAGATCTCGATTATTAAAATTAAATTAAAACCTGATAATATGTATAGATCTATAGATACTAATTTCGAGTGGTTTGAATGTGCAGAGTTTATTACAAGTGTAGTACCGGAAAAGGATGTCCGGCGAGGAAGAGCGTGGAGTTAGATAAATTCGATACGAAGATGCTTATCGTAACTTACGACGGTGAACATAATCACGCGCCGGCGAAGATACTGACAGGTTTGACCAGCTCTGTGGTACAGTCAGTGTGAAGAATAGGGGCCAGTGAGTGGGTACCTACCACTTGACGTAGTCAATTGTAGCAGGGACCATAAAATGACTTTTGTATCATTTTAGTTTAGTTTTATATTTTTCATGGTAGTTGTGATTTGTAAATTATAAAAAAGTTGAAAATAGATGCCAATTCAAATATGAATGTGATATGTGGAGATTTTATGTGGTTTGTTTACTATTTTGTGAGCTTTTATTCCCATGGTATCCAAAGTCAAAATTGACAAATTAGTTAAACAAATAAAACCTTGACCAAGTGTAATAAACTCAGAATATTCATATATCATTGTGGAATAGTTTGTGTGAAAATGAACTTAAATACTTATACATTTTGAGAACAGGCACCTATAGTGTCATTTTAGAACGGACTGTCACATCAGCATTTTCTTTTCATCACTAATTAAAGATCAACTGCTAATAACCATGACATACTTATCACATACTTTCTCACACTTAATTTACAACAAAAAAGGCTTAATTTACAAAAAAAAAAAATGCATATACTCCGTGATGGAAAATGTCGTGCAACGGCGAAATGAAAGAAGGATATACCAACTGCGACCATGGACGGAGTGTTAGTATTAGTGTGCTTCAACCACGGGCCAAAGCACCGGTCCATTCACGGACCGATACGCGCACTCTTATAATTTGATTTCAATGTAATACTAGTGAAATGATTCGTGCAATCACGGGTTCTTTTAAAATAAACAGTTTAATGATATATTTTAGGTATTAAGTAAATGTAATTGTAAGTCATTTAGTTTAATGACCCGTAAAATCACAGATTCCGACTAAGAAACTTGTCGTTATTTTTACAAACATATTGATTTACTTAACTTTGTCATAATAAACGAATTACATTTATTCTCCCACTTTCATCACAATTACTATTTTCTTTGTCATAAAAGTTTAAATTGCAACCTTTTATGGAAACTTATTTCACATACATACATAACATAATTAATTCCGTAAATAGTGTGACGACCCGGAAATTTCTGACCAAATTTAAACTTAATCTTAATATGATCTCGTCACGATAAGCAAAGTCTGTTAAAGTGAATCTCAAAACTTTGAACTGTGTTCATGTGTACATTTGACCTTTGACTAACCCCGACGATTCACGAACAGTAGTTTACGATTAGGTAAGCATATATACATATAACAATTTGCAAAACAATTACAAAGTATTAATTGATATACTATAAGATAATTGTATCATTACATGATTAATATATTTAACTACCCAATATTTAAAACATAATTATAAATCTATATTAGTTTAATTATATATATATATATATATATATATATATATATATATATATATATATATATATGATTTCTGAAAATGATTACTGACTATATTATATTAAGTTAAAATGTATAACTATTAATATACAAGATATCTTATTATGTGATATATATGTAGCAATATATAATGTTAATACATTAAATTTAAGTATGAATTAAAATATAGTTGTTTATCTAACACTAATATCATCATATTTATATTGTTATCAATATTAGTATTAATGATATATTTATTATAAATATAGATATTAAAATTCTAATAAAAGTTATGATAATAAAAATAATAATTTTAGATATAAATATTATTAGGAGAATAATTAAAACTATAATTTACATTTAAAATAAATGTATTTACTATTAGTAAGACTTATCATATTATTTTTTATTATTATTAGAAAATAATACATTTTATCATTTTTATCATTAATAACATTATTATTAACATATTTATGATTATTAGTATCATTATTATTTATAATTATTATTAATATAATAATAATTATTATTAATATAATTATTAATTATATAAAAATTGAATATCGTATAATATTGTTACCTGTATCTATCTATCTATCTATAGTCGATTTTGTCTCGTGCCTTTGATTTAACTATAAATCGAATATGAATTCAGCTGCACAACAAATTTAGTTGTCAACCACTGAAATGCCCCGTTCATATTAATTATAAACGTTTCATATTAATTGGTTTCTTTGCGAGGTTTTGACCTCTATATGAGACGTTTTTCAAATATTGCATTCGTTTTAAAAAACAACCATAACCTTTGAATAAAGGTATTAATGACATAATTTAGATTGTCTATCAAAGACAATCTCCTCAAATAAATAAGTTTTTAGACAACCCATTACAATATGATCAAATATATTACAACAAATACTCCGAATGCAAGTTTAAACAATATAAACAATTATTCCGACTCCAAATCTTGACCTTGGATTGGCATACGACAGCGGAAGCATTTTTAATATTCACCTGAGAATAAACATGCTTAAAACGTCAACAAAAATGTTGGTGAGTCATAGGTTTAATTTCTATATAATAATCATAACATTTAATAAGTCACAAGATTTCATTTAATTAAATGCGCAGGATCACTTCAACTGCAAAAATCATTCATACGATGAGTCGCTTGGTAACCGACCTTAACATAGAGCGCTTAAGATATCTGACAACATACATTCCACTATTCAAATATATGACAAGAACCCTTCGAAGTACTAAAGCATTTCCACTATTTGAAAATGGGGGTGGTTGGTGCCCGTAGATCTACCTTTAGGATTCGCGTCAATTAGTGTTTTTCACTAATTCTTAGGTTACCAAGCATAATAATAAAAAGTACAGATATCCGGTATAACAAATCAATCGTAGAATGTAGTTCCATGAACTTGTGCTTATTTTGTAAAACATTTATAAAATTTGCATGTATTCTCATCCCAAAATAATTTAGATAGTAAAAATGGGACTATAACTCACTTGTGATGATTTCCGAATAGATGGTGATAAGACTTGGCCTTTTGACAAATTCACGAACCTAATAATAACATTCTTGTGTCAAGATATATATATATATATATATATATATATATATATATATATATATATATATATATATATATATATATATATATAAAATTAATATTCCATACTTGTGATACTTGTGATAATTTTAATTGTCCATTGTTAGTAGTCCAACGTTCGTAGTCCATTAGTCCAATAGTCCAGTAGTCCAACAGTATAAATATATATAAATATAAATGCGTATATTGTGTTAGAATTCACTAACACTATAATATATTGTCTTAATATAATAAGACACATAATATTTATATTGTCTGAAGCAATCCGCGACCCATTGTATACATGTCTCAGGCTCGATCACAACTCAAAGTATATAATATTTTGGAATCCACTTCGACCCACAGCTAACTCGAGATTACTGCCAATGGTGTCTAATAGTTCGTTCCAATAATATATATAGAAGAAGTCAAAATGATATGTCAAAACTTTGTATACGAATCCACGGTGATCAAGTCATATATATATATATATATATATATATATATATATATATATATATATATATATATATATATATATATATATATATATATATATATATATATATATTTGGTGCCTTACGATCGACTAAGACGGCTTATATTCGATTTTAAGGTGTTCTTCGTGTTTACAAGTTTTATATCCTTATGTTAGCTTGACATACTGTCATAATACATGTGTTGAAGTGTTTTAAAAATTAAGTTAGAAGGATTAGGTTTATTTGCAAACAAGTTTAGAAATAATCTAAACTATGTTCTTGTTGTTATTAGTTATAACTCAAAATAAGATAGCTATATGAATACGAATCGAATAAGATTATGAATAAGGTTACTACCTCAAATCAAATGAGTAAAGTTGCTGGAGAAATAAGGAGAATATCCTGAGTTCAAAGATACCCTTGATGGCTTGGAATTCTTGAAGTGTTCTTGATCAAGCTTTATCATGATGATTATAACTTGGATTATGAGACCAATACTTGCTGAATTAAATGGAGGTTTGAGAGAGTGTTTGAGTATGTGTTTAGAGAGTAAAATGATGTAGTTAATTGGAATGAAATGAATGGTTATTTATCCTACATGTTGGCATCAAAATGGGGACAACAACATGGCTCCATGGTTTGTAATTTTATGCATTTAGTCATACTAGTTTCCAAGCCATGGTTTCCACAAGTCTACATCATGTTTATACATGTCTCACAACTGACTGAGGGCTGCTAAGATCAATGATTTGGTATGTATATACCCATAGTAAATATGTATAGAAGCTGGGTATTATACGGGTATAAATACCGTATAAATACGAATAGGATTCTTGATAAAATTGAATGAGAAAATGAGTATAGCTATCTTTATTGAGTATAAATATATTGATATATATTATTAAGTCTTTCAAAAGTATATTAATACATATTAATACAATACATATACATACATTTTAATTTAGAAGTTATTACAACGTTAATCGTTATATATATGTATATAGTCTTGAAGTCTTTAAGTTAGTAATCTCATTTTATGTATATAACCAATTGTTATTATATATAATGAGATACTTAAATATCATTTTAACAAATCATAAGTATATATATATATATATATATATATATATATATATATATATATATATATATCCATATATACATCATTATATAATTATTTCAAATTATGATGTTCGTGAATCGTCAGACAGATCGGGTGGTCAAACATTTGCATAAAATCCATTCCAAATATATATATCTTGACAAGTTTGATTGCTTAACATGCTGAAAATATTTAATTATGTAAATATTAATCTTCAATATATTAGCGGAAAAATCTGGGTCGTTACATTACACACTCGTTAAATTAAATTTCGTCCCGAAATTTAGAATAGTACCTAGTTAACGTGCGATATCGGAAAACAAATGTGGGTACTTCAGCTTCATTTGGTCTTCTCGTTCCGAAGTGAATTCAGGTCCTCTACGAGCATTCCACCGAACCTTAATGATTGGTATCTTACTTTGTTTGAGTCGTTTGACCTCACGATCCATAATTTCGACGGGTTCTTGACGAAATTTAGTTTCTCATCAATCTGAATTTCATCTAAAGGGATAATGAGATCTTCGGTAGCTAGGCATTTCTTCAGGTTCGAAACATGAAAGGTGTTGTGAATCTTTTCTAATTGTGGAGGTAGTTCAAGTCGATAGGCCACCGGCCCAATGCGTTTTTCGATCTTGAATAGCCCAATGTATCTTGGGCTCAATTTCCCTCGCTTTCCAAAACGATTAACACCTTTCCAAGGTGATACCTTAAGCATAACCATATCACCCTCCTCAAACTCTAAAGGTTTCCTTCTAACATCCGCGTAGCTCTTTTGCCGACTCTGAGCTGTTTTCAATCGTTGCTGAATCTCAATGACCTTGTCGGTAGTTTCCTGGATAATTTTCGGACCTGTAATCTGTTTTTCCCCCACATCACTCCAACAAATCGGAGACCTGCACTTCCTCCCATAAAGTGCCTCGAATGGTGCCACCTCAATGCTAGAATGATAGCTGTTGTTGTAGGAAAACTCAGCTAACGGTAGATGTCGATCCCAACTGCTTCCAAAATCAATAACACATGCTCGTAGCATGTCTTCGAGTGTCTGAATCGTCCTTTCACTCTGCCCATCAGTTTGTGGATGATAGGCAGTACTTAAATCTAGACGAGTTCCCAATGCTTCGTGTAATGCCTGCCAGAATCTGGAAGTAAATCTGCTATCACGATCAGAGATAATAGAGATTGGTATACCATGTCTAGAAACAACTTCTTTCAGGTATAATTGTGCTAATTTCTCTATACCATCCTCTTCTTTTATTGGCAAAAAGTGTGCTGACTTAGTAAGACGATCGACTATTACCCAAATCATATCATAACCACCTGCGGTTCTCGGTAACTTAGCAATGAAATCCATGGTAATGTTTTTTCATTTCCATTCTGGGATTTCAGGTTGTTGGAGTAGACCCGATGGTTTCTGATGTTCAGCTTTGACTTTAGAACAAGTCAAACATGCTCCTACATATGTGGCTATATCGGCCTTCATTCCTGGCCACCAAAAGTTTCTCTTGAGGTCTTGGTACATTTTCCCCGCTCCGGGATGTATTGAATATCTGGTTTTATGTGCTTCATCTAGTACCACTTTCCTCAAATCCCCATTCTTTTTTACCCAAATTCTTTCAGCTAAATACCTGGTTCCGTCTTCCCGAATATTAAGCTATTTTTCTAATCCTTTGGGTATTTACTTTCCAAAAATTCCTTCCTTCAAAACCTCCTGTTGTGCCTCTTTTATTCGAGTAGTAAGATTAGTATGAATAATCATGTTCATAGCTTTTACTCAAATAGGTTCTCTTTCCTTTCGAATCAAGGCATCGGCTACCACATTCGCTTTCCCCGGGTGGTAACGGATTTCACAATCATAATCATTTAGCAGCTCAACCCACCTACGCTGCCTCATATTTAGTTGGTTTTGATTTAAAATATGTTGGAGACTTTTGTGATCGGTGTATACAATAAACTTGACCCCATATAGATAATGTCTCCACATCTTTAATGCAAAAACAACGGCGCCCAATTCCAGATCATGTGTGGTGTAGTTTTGTTCATGAATTTTGAGTTATCGAGAAGCATATGCAATCACCTTCTTCCGTTGTATAAGAACACACCCAAAACCCATTCTTGATGCGTCACAGTAGATAACAAAATCTTCCATTCCGTCAGGTAACGATAAAATAGGTGCCGTAGTCAACTTCTTTTTCAATAATTGGAAGGCACCCTCTTGTTCGGAAGTCCATTCATATTTTTTCCCCTTGTGTGTCAAGGCAGTTAAAGGTTTGGCTACTCGGGAGAAATCTTGAATAAATCTCCTATAATAACCGGCTAAACTCAAAAATTGACGTATTTGCGTTGGAGTTTTCGGGTTTCCCAATTTTTGATGGCTTCGATCTTGGCGGGATCAACTTTGATTCCATTACTACTGACTACGTGGCCAAGAAATTGTACTTCATTTAACCAAAAAGTGCACTTATAGAATTTTGCATAAAGTTGTTCTTTTCTTAACAACTCTAATACAAGTCTCAAGTGTTATTCGTGTTCTTGGTTATTCTTTGAATAGATAAGAATGTCATCAATAAAGACAATAACAAACTTATCTAAATATGGACTACATACTCGGTGCATGAGATCCATGAAAACTGCGGGTGCATTGGTTAGACCGAATGACATAACCATGAATTCGTAATGGCCATAACGAGTTCTGAAGGCTGTTTTTGGTATATCGGCTTCTTTAACCCTCAGTTGATGATAACCCGACCTTAAGTCGATTTTGGAGTATACGCTCGAACCTTGGAGTTGATCAAATAGGTCGTCGATTCGGGGTAAAGGGTATCGATTTTTGATGGTTACTTTGTTCAGCTCACGGTAATCGATACACATGCGAAAAGACCCATCTTTCTTTTTAACGAATAAAATTGGAGCTCCCCATGGTGACGTACTCGGTCGGATAAAACCACGTTCTAATAATTCTTGTAGCTGACTTTGTAATTCTTTCATTTCGGTGGGCGCAAGTCTATATGGAGCACGAGCTATTGGTGCGGCTCCTGGTACAAGATCTATTTGAAATTCAACGGATCGGTGTGGAGGTAGTCCCGGTAATTCGTCCGGAAACACCTCAGGAAATTCTCTTGCAACAGGAACGTCATCGATTTTCTTTTCTTCTTTTTCAACCTTCTCGACGTGTGCTAGTATAGCATAGCAACCTTTTCTTATTAGTTTGCGCGCCTTCAAACTACTAATAAGATTTAATTTGGTATTACCCTTTTCTCCGTACACCATTAAGGGTAACCCGTTTTCTCTCGGAATGCGAATCGCCTTCTCATGACAAACAACTTCGGCTTTCACCTTGGACATCCAGTCCATTCCAATAATTACGTCGAAGCTTCCCAATTCCACCGGTATTAAATCAATTGCAAACGTTTCGCTAACTAAACTAATTTTTTGATTTCGGAAAATTTTATCAACCTTAATTAGTTTACCGTTTGCTACTTCAACTATACACTTTTTATCCAAAGGCGTTAACGGGCAATTTAATTTGGCACAAAATTCTCTACTCATATAACTTCTATCGGCACCCGAATCAAATAAAACATAAGCAGTTGTATTGTTGATAAGAAACGTACCCGTAACTAGCTCCGGGTCTTCCTGTGCTTTCTCCCCATTAATGTTGAAGGCTCTCACGGCCTTGCCTATTTCCATTCCTGCACTGGTTTATGGTATGGCCCGGTTTTCCACATCTATAGCAAACAACGCCGTTATTATTTGTTCCGGCATTATTTACTCCTTTGTTTCTATTTGGTCCGTAGACTTCACACTTTGCCGCAATATGGCCATTCCTATTACACTTGGTACATAATTCTCTACAAAACCATTCCGGATGAAACGTATCACACCTGGGGCATATAGTTCTTTGCCTTTTGTTGTTGTTGTTGTTGTTGTTGTTGTTATTGTTGTTGTTGTTGTTGTTGTTGTTGTTGTTGTTGTTAGGGTTATTGTTGTTGAGTCATTTGTTGTTGTTATTATTATGATTGAGATTGTTGTTGTTGTTGTTATTATTATTGGAATGGTTGTTGCGGTTATTGTTGCGGTTGTTGTTGCGATTATTGTTATTGTTGGGGTGGTTGCGATTGTTGTTGTAGTTGTTGTTTTGATTGTTATTGTTGTACTGGTGACCCTGATCACTGCTTTCCTCCCAATTTCTTTTTCCCTGTTTCATTATGGCCTCCTCGGCCGCTTCTTTCTTTATCCTTCCTGTAATTTGGCCTATCAATTTGTGGGCTATACGGCTCGCTTTCTGCATTGTTGGAGGGTCGTTAGCACCTACATGCTCTTGGATTCGTTCCGGCAACCCTTTTATGAATGCTTCAATTTTTGCTTCTTCGTCCTCAAATGCTCCAGGACACATTAAAGCCAGTTCATTGAAACGTCACTCGTAGGTAGTGACATCTAACCCTTGGGTTGTCAGTGCTTTAAGCTCTGCCTTGAGCTTGTTGATTTCAGTTCTGGGACGGTACTCTTCCGTCATCATGTGCTTGAAAGCGGACCATGGAAGTGCGTAGACGGTATTCTGTCCTACGTAATCCATGTAGGTAAGCAGTACCCCTGAAAGTATGTGTGGCATACTTAACTTTATCCTCTTCTGCGCAGTGTCTGATTGCGAACACGGCTTCAACCTTCTCTGTCCACCGCTTTAGTCCAACGGGTCCTTCAGTTCCTTCAAACTCATTGAGTTTGCAGGCCATAAAAGCTTTGTAGGAACATCCTACCCGGTTGCCATTGTTTCCTCCACTGCTGGAACCAGATTGGTTATTGTTGTTCATTGCATTCACCACTGCAGCCATATTTGCAGCGAAAGCTTGAAGTTCTTCTGTGTTCAATTGTTGTTGTCTAGTAGCTGGAGGAGCCATTTCCTTCAAAAATAGCCGACTGAGTTAATCATATAGAATTTTAGAAGTAGCCAAAAAGTATTTTGTAGCTTAATATGAACTTATTATTATAAAAGCCTTTTCTTCATATTAGCGTTTTATAACTATAATAATGTTCATACTTAGCAGCTAACACACAAATTAACTACTAAAATTCTAATATGAAAAACTATGGTAAGTTATTACGTTACTACGTAATAATAAGTTGTAATAATAATAATAAACCTTCCATGCTTATTCTTATTATTATACAATCATAAGGAAAATTACATTGTGGATTTTCTTACAAACTTAAACACACAATATAATACATATTATACAATGCATGGAATACAGGATAGCTGCCGATGGTTCAAGAACGGCGAGATTTCTTAGATGTTGACGTTGTTTCTTTCTCGGCCAAACGTTTGGATTTTCATTTGGATAGTTCTTTTTCCAATTCCTCCCAATTGGTTCTTTCGGCTAATTGTTTGGGAGCAAAACCAACAGTCGTTATACGAGCGGTCATTTTATAAACTGGTCTCTTAGGTGGTTCAGGTGGATGATCACAAACATTTTGGGTCATAATAGGTTCATCGGGTTTGGGATCGGGTATAACAGCCAAAGATTTTCCCAAATCACGTTGTGGTTCGGTAATTTCCACAACTTCTTCAGGATCCTCTTCTTCGGGTTCCTCTTCGGGATCTTCTTCTGGATCCTCTTCTGGAACCTCTACTGGAAATTTTGAATCTTCCCAATTTTTCCAACAATTTTCCACTTTAATGGTAGCACCAAAAGTTAACTTTTCCGTTGGTTCATAAGTCGTATGCTTTGACTCAGCCTCCGAATCACTTGATAAGTAAATGAAATCTGAATCACTAGAGATGCTTATATGATCGGATGAAGTCATCTATCACATAATAGCAGGCACGTTAAGAGAATGATATATCTTATAATATTTATATGTTAATAATCTTATGTTTCCAACAATTATATTAAGCAATCATTTTTAAAATAATTACGGTCGAAGTCCAGACTCACTAATGCATCAAAAATCAGTTAGACACACTAATGAAAAATTTTCTGATTCTCTAAGACCAACGCTCAGATACCAACTGAAATGGCCCATTCATATTAATTATAAACGTTTCATATTAATTAGTTTCTTTGCGAGGTTTTGACCTCTATATGAGACATTTTTCAAATCTTGCATTCATTTTTAAAAACAACCATAACCTTTGAATAAAGGTATTAATGACATAATTTAGATTGTCTATCAAAGACAATCTCCTCAAATAAATAAGTTTTTACACAACCCATTACAATATGATCAAATATATTACAACAAATACTCCGAATGCAAGTTTAAACAATATAAACAATTATGCCGACTCCAAATCTTGACCTTGGTTTGGCATACGACAGCGGAAGCGTTTTTAATATTCACCTGAGAATAAACATGCTTAAAACATCAACAAAAATGTTGGTGAGTCATAGGTTTAATTTCTATATAATAATCATAACATTTAATAAGCCACAAGATTTCATTTAATTAAATGCGCAGGATCACTACAACTGCAAAAATCATTCATACGATGAGTCGCCTGGTAACCGACCTTAATATAGAGTGCTTAAGATATCTGGCATCATACATTCCACTATTCAAATGTATGACAAGAACCCTTCGAAGTACTAAAGCATTTCCATTATTCGAAAATGGGGGTGGTTGGTGCCCGTAGATCTACCTTTAGGATTCGCGTCAATTAGTGTTTTTCGCTAATTCTTAGGTTACCAAGCATAATAATAATAAGTACAGATATCCGGTATAATAAATCAATCGTAGAATGTAGTTCCATGAACTTGTACTTATTTTGTAAAACATTTATAAATTTTGCATGTATTCTCATCCCAAAATAATTTAGATAGTAAAAATGGGACTATAACTCACTTGTGATGATTTTCGAATAGATGGTGATAAGACTTGGCCTTTTAACAAATTCACGAACCTAATAATAATATTCTTGTGTCAAGATATATATATATATATATATAATTAATATTCCATACTTATGATACTTGTGATAATTTTAATTGTCTATTGTTAGTAGTCCAATGTTCGTAGTCCTATAGTCCAATAGTCCAACAGTATAAATATATATAAATATAAATGCGTATATTGTGTTAGAATTCACTAACACTATAATATGTTGTCTTAATATAATAAGACACATAATATGTATATTGTCTGAAGCAATCCGCGACCCATTGTATACATGTCTCAGGCTCGATCATAACTCAAAGTATATAATATTTTGGAATCCACTTCGACCCACAGCTAACTCGAGATTACTGCCAATGGTGTCTAATAGTTCATTCCAATAATATATATAGAAGAAGTCAAAATGATATGTCAAAACTTTGTATACGAATCCACGGTGATCAAGTCATATATATATATATGGTGCCTTACAATCTTTATTAAGACTATAATATATTGTCGTAGAACTTAATTACGACTATTATAAATTGTATTTCCATAAGTTCGGGAACAAGACATGTATAAATACATGTAGGATACAAGGTAAGTTAGCTAGGATAAGGTTAGCATCCATTTTTATAAATCATGTCCGTAGCTAAAAATTAAGGAAAATATCCAATTTTGTTTTACCCATAATTTCTTCGTTACAAATCCGTTTTGAGTGATTCGAGTTGCCATGGTTTCGTATCGAACTCAACATTATTAATATTAACAGAAAAAGTATAGGTTTATAGTCAAAAATACAGCTTAGGTGTCAAATAAGAGAAGATAGTCATATCCGTCGTAAGAACGACATCTTGATGACCCTTTTGAAAAACATACTTCCACTTTGAGTTTAACCATGGATTTTGGATATATTTCATATACATATAAAATAAGATTTTTCACCAAATGAAATCTTTTAATTCAAAGTTTAAGATAGGTTTTTAAAATTAAACCCAAAACATCCCCCGTTCGACTAAGACGGCGTATATTCGATTTTAAGGTGTTCTTCGTGTTTACAAGTTTTATATCCTTATGTTAGCTTGACATACTGTCATAATACATGTGTTGAAGTGTTTTAAAAATCAAGTTAGAAGGATTAAGTTTATTTGCAAACAAGTTTAGAAATAATCTAAACTATGTTCTTGTTGTTATTAGTTATAACTCAAAATAAGATAGCTATATGAATACGAATCGAATAAGATTATGAATAAGGTTACTACCTCAAATCAAATGAGTAAAGTTGCTGGAGAAATACGGAGAATATCCTGAGTTCAAAGATACCCTTGATGGCTTGGAATTCTTGAAGTGTTCTTGATCAAGCTTTATCATGATGATTATAACTTGGATTATGAGACCAATACTTGCTGAATTAAATGGAGATTTGAGAGAGTGTTTGAGTATGTGTTTAGAGAGTAAAATGATGTAGTTAATTGAAATGAAATGAATGGTTATTTATCCTACATGTTGGCATCAAAATGGAGACAACAACATGGCTCCATGGTTTGTAATTTTATGCATTTAGTCATACTAGTTTCCAAGTCATGGTTTCCACAAGTCTACATCATGTTTATACATGTCTCACAACTGACTGAGGGCTGCTAAGATCAATGATTTGGTATGTATATACCCATAGTAAATACGTATAGAAGCTGGGTATTATACGGGTATAAATACCGTATAAATACGAATAGGATTCTTGATAAAATTGAATGAGAAAATGAGTATAGCTATCTTTATTGAGTATAAATATATTGATATATATTATTAAGTCTTTCAAAAGTGTATTAATACATATTAATACAATACAGATACATACATTTTAATTTAGGAGTTATTACAACGTTAATCGTTATATATATGTATATAGTCTTGAAGTCTTTAAGTTAGTAATCTCATTTTATGTATATAACCAATTGTTATTATATATAATGAGATACTTAAATATCATTTTAACAAATCATAAGTATATATATATATATCCATATATACATCATTATATAATTATTTCAAATTATGATGTTCGTGAATCGTCAGACATACTGGGTGGTCAAACATTTGCATAAAATCCATTCCAAATATATATATCTTGACAAGTTTGATTGCTTAACATGTTGAAAATATTTAATTATGTAAATATTAATCTTCAATATATTAGCGGAAAAATCCGGGTCGTTACAACCACGATTGAAGTTTATTTTCTTTTATTTATTTTTCTTCTTTATTCTTGTTTCTTCTGCTTGGTTTGTCTGAATTGAATCTTCATATGTCGACCTTTAATAAAAAGTGATTATATTCAGTATTAGAGAATACCATTCAACCTAAACCACCTATTATCAATTATTATTAGTAGCTGCTTTTTTTTAAAAAAAAAGGGAAAAAGAACTGAACTTAGTTCATTGTCTCTGTTCTTGTGAAATTTTCCAAAAACTCGAACTTGATCCCATTTCAAAATCCAGTAATGCAGTCTCGTTAGGAATCATCCAAGCAAACTTTCTGTAAAGTTTCAACTTCTAATTTTTCGGATTGACTTTAAATTCACGAGTCAAAGTTTTTAAATAAAAAAAGTCAAACTTTTGTTCTTGAACGAATTCGAAATTTCTGTTATGAATTAAGTCAAATTGTCGATTCCAATAGTTTATAGGATGGATTTGAAAGGTATTTCATGTTGTGATTTTGGTCTATAACGTGATCGTTTGCAAAATCAATTATTTTTTGTTTAAACCATCGCGACAGCAGGCTGGGTGTTTATATATATATTTTTTGCTGTTCTGCTTGTTTAATGGAAACAAACGAATATATTATATGTTGTTACAATTAGATTTCAAGGTTTATTTTAAACCTTAATCAGTTTTTTTTGTTTGGAATTGGATTCTGGTCGACTGTATCGTGAAGAAGAAGGGTTAACAGAAACATGGGTTAACTATATTCGGGTTCATTATATAATCAGAAATTATGTCAGCTCAGCTGGTTAAATTGGGTGTCGGGGTTGCGAGAGGTCGGGGGTTCGAGCCTTGCCTCTGTCATTTTCTTTTTGGAAGTCTTGTAGAGAGGTAGCTATTATTATTATTATTATTATTATTATTATTATTATTATTATTATTATTATTATTATTATTATTATTATTATTATTATTATTATTATTATTATTATTATTATTAATGTTATTCTTGATATTATTATTGTTATTATTAATTATTGTTATTAGTACTAAATGTTATAGTCATTATTATTATTATTACTAATATAAGTATTAACAGTGTTAGTACCATTATTATTACTATGAAAATAATACAACTTATTAATATAAATACTAGTATTTGTATTATTCCATAAATAATAGAATTATTATTATTACCATAGTTATAAATATCATAACCATTATTATTATTATTATTATTATTATTATTATTATTATTATTATTATAAGTGTTATTATTAATCTTATCATTATTATTAATAATATGAATAATAGTATTGTTATTATTAAACTTATTATCATGATTATCATTTTTACTAAAATTTATTATACTGTTATCCCTAAAACTAGTAACGTTGTTACAAATAGATATTTTTATATAAAAACGCATTACACCATATTTTATTATTAAAAAGATATTAATTAAACTATATGTAAAAGATATCAATTAATATATAAATATATATTAAACGTTAATATACAGTTTTATCATTTATGATAAATATTAGTTATACAAAACATATGAACTAAATATATTAAATTCATCAAAATAATATATAGTATAACGAGTATATTATTAACAACAATATATATATATATATATATATATATATATATATATATATATATATATATATATATATATATATATATATATATATATATATATATATATATATATATATATATATATATACATACATACATAGATAATATCTCGATTATGATCATGTGTATTAATAAATATACAAATTATATAGGTTCGTGAATCTGAGGCCAACCCTGCATTGTTCAATATAGTCATATGTATTTTTACTACAAAATACATTAGGTGAGTTTCATTTGCTCCCTTTTTAAATGCTTTTGCAATATATATTTTTGGGACTGAGAATACATGCGCTATTTTTATAACTGTTTTACGAAATAGACACAAGTAATTGAAACTACATTATATGGTTGAATGGATCGAAGCCGAATATGCCCCTTTTTAGCTTGGTAGCCTAAGAATTTGGGAACAGACCCCCAAATTGACGCGAATCTTAAAGATAGATCTATCGGGCCCAACAAGTCCCATTCTGGAATTTGGAATGCTTTAGTACTTCGAAATTATCATGTCCGATGGGTGTCCCGGAATGATGGGGATATTACATCTTGTTAATGTCGGTTACTAGGTGTTCAATCCATATGAATGATTTTTGTCTCTATGCATGAGACGTATATTTATGAGAACTGAAAATGAAATTCTTGTGGTCTATTAAAATGATGAAAATGATTATTTATGTTAAACTAATGAACTCACCAACCTTTTGGTTGACACTTTAAAGCATGTTTATTCTCAGGTATGAAAGAAATCTTCCGCTGTGCATTTGCTCATATTAGAGATATTACTTGGAGTCATTCATGACATATTTCAAAAGATGTTGCATTCGAGTCGTCGAGTTCATCAAGATTATTACTAAGTCAATTATAGTTGGATATATTATGAAATGGTATGCATGCCGTCCACTGTCGATGTAATGAAAGTTTGTCTTTTAAAAACGAATGCAATGTTTGTAAAATGTATCATATAGAGGTCAAGTACCTCGCGATGTAACCAAATGTAATGTATTCGTCCAGATGGATTAGGACGGGTTGTTATAAATAGAACGACAAATGTCTCTACAAATTCTTTTAAAAATTAAAATACGATTATTATATGAAGGTTGTACAATATGCTTCAAAATTTGTACACGTGTTCATGGGGTGTTTTGTAAAATATTGTATAATTTGTTTTAAAGTTTGTATATATAGTTATGAGGGTGTTTTATTATAAGGTTGTACAAAGTGCTTCAAATACTGTACATATATTTATGGGGTGTTTTAAGGTTGTACATGCTTCAAATATTGTACATATTGTCATGTGGTTGTTCATAAGGTTGTATATAATGCTTCATATATTATATACAATTAACATGTTAATATTTTTATTAAATACAATTAATTATTTTTATGATATCATTATAGAAGTCTTAGAATTTTTCTCTTTATTTTTGAATTTTTTTAATTTTGAATAATCTTTATTTATGAAATCATTATTATAAAGATTTTTTAAATACTATAGATTGATAATCCGGCTTAAATGTAATACGTATTTCATCATTGAGAGTAGCTTTAACAAGTACTTACAGGTATCAACTATTTCTTATGTATAAGCTTAATTACTAGTAAATTCTTTATATGCAATGGAATAGTTTGTATAAAAATGAACTAAAATATTTATGCAATATGATGAAATGTAACAATCATTCGAAAGTATAAATTACTTAACAAGTGTGCTAGAAACACCTGAATACAAAATAGAGTAATTAATAAAGGTAGGCAAAGACTATTCCATTGATACGGAATGTAGTAATATGAAATGATACGGAATATAGAAATATATGAAATGATAATGAAATCGGCCATAGTATCCATTTTATTGACTGTATGAAACTTTGTATTGTTGTCTAATCAGCAAGAAATATTTATATTTTTTACTCTTTAACTTTTTTTAACACCTTCTTAACCAATGATAATGAAATCGGCCCTAGCATCCATCTTATTGACGGTATAAAACCTGTATAAAACATCATGGCTCTATTAATCGGTTTTTGACGGTATATAACCTGTATAAAACTTCATGGCTCTATTAATCGGTTTCTAACATCGTCGATCCTTTAACTACTTAACTGTCGCTTAGAGTCTAAATTAAACTTTTTAAACTTTAAGAATTTAAAGGATTGTTGACATCTTATCCTCCATACATCACTTATGTGAAATTGAGTTTTGTTGTTCTACAAATCTAATTGTACAAACGATTGCCAATTTTTATTTATTTATTTTTTAAACTACAACACAAACAAAACAATATTGATTATAGGTACTTCGTGAGTCACAAAGTCTTGTAACGTTATTATTTATTATTATTATTATATTTAATTATAGTTATCATTAGTCATTAAAGAAAAAGTAGCATTGATCTACGAAGTCAATGGGTCCGCGTAAGACGTCAATGGGTTGAGTTGTTCATACGTCAACTTTTACGACGAAATTGTGTGTTTTTTTTTTTTTTTTTTTACATCGGTTTGGGATCAAACATGGAATTTAATCACTCACGCGTTAAAATTCCGTAATTGCATAACACGCCCTCAATTACAATCTTGAAAAACCCGGACCAATCCAAGGGCATGGCTGGTAAAACCCCCCCTCTCCGTTGCTCCGCACTAAGCGATAGGCAATTTTAGTGGATATTTCAGGTCAAAGATAACATTGAGTGCAATGTTGGAGCTCAGCGGAGTTGAACTCCCGACCTATCGCAAAGAGAGTCAGACTACTACTAAATGAGCTACAACTCAATGTTATGACTCAAATGTGTATTGTATTTGTGGAGTGGTTAAGGTCTACCTTTTAGAGAGAATGTTATAGGTTAGAATCTACAAAGCTAAAAATTGAATACCCTCTTAGCCACGGAGTTCTACCTGCGATAATTCCGAGCAAATTGCAAAGCCGGTAATTTTTCTGAAATTAGTCGACTTACAAAACTAGTCGGATTTTTAGGTATAAAATGTTGGTTTATTTTGGCTAGTAGAAGATATGTTTATCCCACATTGGTGGGAGGAAGATGTGAGGGGTGAGTGACTTGGTTATATAAGAAGGGCTAAGTCTTCATTCCAAATCGCACCAATCAATACACTTTAAGTATTTGATTATTTCTTTCTTTCTTACCCTTTTTGGGGAATTGTTTTAGTTAAATACTTTGGAGAGTGTAGTTGGCTTAAGAGAGTTGTCTATGTCATTGTAACAATTTGTGATATAGTGTATTTCTCTCTTTGGGGGCCGGTGATTTTTCTCCTATTTTGGAGTTTCCACGTTAAATCTTGTGTTGTGTATTGTTCTTATTTCTTTACTATTATTGTTGGGCTGGGTGGTGGGAATTAGTGAGGCCGTAATTTCCCAACAACTGGTATCAGAGCGTCAGGTTTGACGGGGGTCTCGGTTATAGGAGTCGGAGTATGCTCTGTGGTTGCCACGTGAGTGGATCGTCCACATCAGAAACGAGTTCTATTGATCGTATAGGGTATCTGGTTAGACAATATTTTTTCTGATTCGTAGTAATAGTTGGATTTGTTAGTGGCCTAGTTGTGGATTTCCGATTTAAAGGGTCCTGGCTACCTGCTACATCTTTTGGCTATTCGAAACGTGAGCAAAATCAGAGAAAGTGTTGTTTATAGGATACGGATACGATGTCGAAGTTCAGCCCAATGAGGTTTGATGTTGAGAAATTTGATGGGAGGATCAATTTTGGCTTATGGCAGGTTCAAGTCAAGGATGTGTTGATTCAGTCTGGTTTACACAAGGCTTTGAAGGGTAAACCCACCCTTGTTCCCGGCAGTGATTCTAGCAAGAAGTTCGATGAAGAAGAATGGGATGATATGGATTTGAGGGCAGCAAGTGCGATTCGTTTGTGTCTTGCAAAGAACGTGCTTGCAAATGTGCACGGGTTATCAACGGCAAAGGAGCTTTGGGTTAAACTAGAGCAGTTGTACCAGGGCAAGGGCATCTCAAATCGGTTGTGTCTTAAAGAACAATTTCATACTCTGCGTATGGATGGGGGTTCAAAGATTTCAGATCATCTAAGTATTCTTAACGGTATTGTTTCAGAACTGGAGGCTATTGGAGTTAAAACGGATGATGAAGATAAAGCTTTGAGGTTGATATTATCTTTATCATCGTCTTATGAACACATGAAACCTATTTTGATGTATGGGAAGAAAACTCTGAAGTTTGAAGACGTTACTAGCAAGCTCCTATCCGAGGAGAAAAGACTGGAAGGTAACGGGGTCTCGTCATCAGGAGATACGATAGTGCTGTGTTCGGATAGGCAGAAGAGAAACTCTAGAAAGAATCTGACATGCTGGAAGTGCGGGAAGACTGGGCATGTAAGGGTTAATTGTCCCGGTGGAGCTAATCCGGCAAATGGCTCCAAAGACGCTAACATTGTCTCCGTTGTTACGGAGAGTGACGAATTCCTCTGAAGTCACGTCATCCTCATGGTGTGTCCGCGCCACAGTGAAAAGGGATGTTCGTTAGCGGTTCCACAATTACACATGGGCATTGGTTTGGCGTTGATGCAGGCTGTGTGGTGGAAACTGATGTTGTAGCTGATGGGACTTTCGGGAAAGCCAAACAGGGAAGTTGCACCATAAAGTTTCAGCTGGTTGTTCAACAACATGTGCCGAGGTGAAATGCTTGGAATGTGATATTCTAAGTGCTATACTATTAATGGTGGAGTATGATAATTCTTGTTAAGAGTTATGATTGTCTGTGATGACAATGATTGTCGGTTTAGACAATGTTCGATGAAGATGCAAGTTTTGTCTCTTGGGAGATAATGTCAACGGCATGAAGATGAGGATCTTGAAGTTGTCGTCGAGGAAGCGTCTACATCGGTTATCCTTGCAATGTGGAAGCATGGTTATCTTCTTCTATCCAAAAGGTGGAGATTTGTTGGTTTATTTTGGCTAGTAGAAGATATGTTTATCCCACATTGGTGGGAGGAAGATGTGAGGGGTGAGTGACTTGGTTATATAAGAGGGGCTAAGTCTTCATTCCAAATCGCACCAATCAATACACTTTAAGTATTTGATTATTTCTTTCTTTCTTACCCTTTTTGGGAAGTTGTTTTAGTTAAATACTTTGGAGAGTGTAGTTGGCTTAAGAGAGTTGTCTATGTCATTGTAACAATTTGTGATATAGTGTATTTCTCTCTTTGGGGGCCGGTGATTTTTCTCCTATTTTGGAGTTTCCACATTAAATCTTGTGTTGTGTATTGTTCTTATTTCTTTACTATTATTGTTGGGCTGGGTAGTGGGAATTAGTGAGGCCGTAATTTTCCAACATAAAAAAGAATTAGTAGTACTACTTTTGAAGCAGCAAGTAATTAGTCCGTATTACGGTACTACGACTGTAGATAAGGGTAAAGTGTTTATTCTCTCTTCTTTTAATGTGACTTCTTTTTGTTGCTTTTCTTGATCGTTATGGACAACTCATGATGTGATCCATGGGTGCCGATTAAAGTAGATTCTACCTTTTGCAATTTTTTATCCAATCTCTGCTTGAAGTGAATGTTAAAATTTTCGCCATTTCTTGAATAACTTCATTTAAACAGGAATAAATGGCTAAAAGGGACAAAAAAAAAGTTCGGGTGGAATATTTTTTCTTAAATGTAAGAAACATAATCGGTTTATCCCTTAACCATTTTCGACCTTTACCCTAATTACCTCAAAATATGTCGCTAGTAAAGTTTGAACTTAAGAACTCTTGCGATATTATTAAGACCTCAATCATCATATTATTTTGAGATGGTGTCATTTAAAGCATGATGAACTTTCTTAACAAAAAAATGATTATTTTGACTATGCAAGGACCTGCTATGAAGCTTCATTCTACCTTTTCAGAATACGCAATGCAAGATGGCATTTTGAAGGTCAGCATACCTTAATAACAAATTAAACTTTCAGAATATAAACATGCACGCAGGTGTGGTAACATTTTATGTGACGATTTAGGAAATACAGGATAGCAGCTTAAAATGTATGTGTATTCACTTAAGAGAAAAACAAGACTGCTAATTCTGAAAATATGAACTTTCTGACTATACGAATACGTAGGTACGTGGTCTTGTTCAGTTACATATGTAGTGGTCTTCTAGCAACTAAAACAAGACCTTGATTCGAAAAAATATTTAATTGGTGAAACTAAGTACTAAAAACCAACCTAGATCTGCAGATCAATACTGTAATGCTGATTGCAAACTTGCAACCTATCTATCAACATCCTGTATTTCATTTTTTCAATTCGATCTTATCTAAGAATATTTTCAGAACTTCCAACGTATGAGAGCAAAACTTACAGTTACAATAAACCAAAAAGGCCAAATAATTATAATAGAAATAGAAATGGACCTAACCATAATCATCAAGTGGAAGCAACACAGTGCAATAAAGCATTGAATTAAAACAAGTAAAACAACAAACAAACAAAAACAAAACAAAAGTAGAATAAAATAAATAAGTACTACGGAGTATCTTTTATACGCAACTAAAAAGCATCGACAACAAATTAGATTACGCAAAACGTATTAAACTTTAGAATAACATGTTTACATAAGACATATCAGACAAATTTCATGTTATAGATGCCCCATTGTGAATGTAAGATGTTTGACAAAGCAGATCAGGTGACATATCACATGTGCACGTATTCTACAAGATTACAGAATACAGTAGCAGGCTAATTTAAGACATTACTTTAACCTCTTCAATTAAATTAAATTCATTGAACTTCAGTTTGACCATGTCAGAGAAGAAACATAGTGAAATAATAGATAATATATACTGTAATATATACCAATAATAAATAATAATATAGAAATGTAACACGGTACCCAAATGGCTGTCTAACAATTCATTATATTCAACAATCCTCAACCATTGTCAGATAGCAATTGTTTTAACAAACAGACAAAGAGAACAGCCAACCCCCATAGGGACGATGTTTTTTAGTAAAAATTGTTCTTATAAAACAAAGAGCCTCAAGGTTTCAGCGACTAACAAGACCCCAATTATCACTAATCACATATCACATATAGATAGATAGTCATAGTAATTGCTCGTATAGCTATACAAGACATCACTGATCCACTAAGGGAAACAAACAGCATCGATTCTTCAAGAAAAATGTAGCAACAGAGTACATATTATAATCAAGATAATCATTAAAAACATAAGAACGAGAAAGTTGTGATATAAAAACAACAGGGCAAGAGGCACTACAAGCTTCGTAACACATTATAGGAACTCTAATGGCTTCTCACACCTTTGCTATATTCACAACACTCAACATATAGATGCACGAGCCGTAAAAGTAAACAGCTGCAATCCATGAAGCCTTAAAATGTACTCATTTATTTCTTGAAAAACTAGAATGTCAATAATTTGTTGCTGAAGTTCCATTACTAAAATAAAGGTCCAAGGATTATGTAAAGCTTCTATACTTCGAGAACAATGTCCTTTCTATCTAGAGACAGCATATCCAAACTTGGATTCTGATCATTTGCAGTGTCTATTTACACAATACTTGCAATACCCTTGTGGCCATATTGCAAGGATATCTTTTCTCACGTTTCACTAAAGTTAAGGATGCTCGCAAATGTGCAAAAACATGGTAAATATACAAAACTTAAGGGTCTTTAGTTGGCATTGTACATAGTGGCAGCTATAAGAAACTTAAACTTAGCTGGTGATATACATGAGTTATCGTAAAGTATGAAAAATTCCAGTTAATTGTATAAGTAAAAAGAGCATCATCCAACCAAGGTTGCAAAAATCGCTACTGGGGGAGTACTCGGTTGGGACTTTTGAGGGAGTAATCGGCATCTCTGAGAGTAATTGGAGTAATAGTCAGATTGAACTTTTTGATAATGTTGTATAAATAAATTCAAAATAATGTGTGTAAATCCATAAACATAAACGTTAATATAATCGGCTCGAAACATAAACATAATCTTCATTTGTTCAGTAACTCTATAATTAGCTAAATTTAACTTCATATTAAAATGTTGACCGATATTAACTTTGACCAATTTTGACTGACTAAATCCAACTTTGAACAACTAGAACCAACTTTGACCCATTGACCGATGTTACCAATCAATTACTCGGATTTCGGAAAATCGGATCGGCTGGTTCCTGAAAAGGAGTAATCAGGGAGTAATCTCCAATAATAGGGGTGTTTTACACAACCCAAACCATTTGGTCAGTTATGAAGTTTTATGAATTGAGCTAATAATGTGCATCAGCAACAAAAAACCAAATAAAACAAGTAAAACAAGCAAGTTAATACTAGCAGACAGTTGCAACTTTACCTTCTAATTAAGGTAGGACCACATATATGTCAACGCCTACCACATACAAGATGCATAAACTACTTTCTAAGAAAGCATCCGTTCGTCCATTATAAGAAGCCAACTAAAACGAGCTACTTAATACTCGCAGGCAGTTGTAACTCTACCTTAAATAAAGTAAAACCACATATATGTCAAAGCCTACTGCATACAATATCCATAAACCACTTTCTCATAAATCATTCTTTCCTCCATCATAAGATATCGATCCTCCCATAAAACGGTGTTTAGCCACTATTTATATCACAAACCAAATCATAGTGTCAAATGACCACAAGTGAACAACTACATTTCTAAGAGTAATTTGTAAATAAACGATCATAAGCATGTAATACTAGTTGGCTTCTCAAATCGCATCTGTGCAGTAAGCAACACATAGTACTTTTATTCGTTTGATAGCACCCGCTTCACACCGATAACAAAGTTAAGCTACTACCACCAAACACATGAACAAATATCACATTTACCATATATATAAACCAACTCTATAATTTCCTTAATATCTTACATTCATATCTTCTTATTTCATACAATAAAAAAAGAAAAAAAGAAAAAAAGGAAATATGTACATACTGGAAACATAAACAAGAGGAATACCAAACTCTAAACAGGAGGTATATTAGAGAAAGAAAAACCTTTGTAACCTTTATAAGCATAACAAGCGATCCGTGTGTAATAAAACCCTGGAATAAACAATACAGCTTCCAATATCGCAAAAAACACACCTGCTCACATCAAAAAAAGCACAAAATTTTTAATACAACAAAATTTTATTTAAAATAACAGTAAAAATTGGTAATACTTATTGAAAGAGTTAGAGTTACCGTGGCCGGTGTCACCGCCGACATGATTAACGGCCATGAAGATGCCGGAGATGATTCCAGTGATGCCGAAGACGAGAAGAGCAACGGCTAGAGCGATTTCTTTAATAGGAGGTCGGTTGTGTACGGTGTAAATAGCATCGGAGTCCATCATGATGTCTTCATCTGAAATTGAGAAAGCGTGATCTACGTATGCCATGGATATGTGGTGGAATTTTGTAGATTTGTAATTTTAGGGTTTTGAATCGAATGTTTTTAGCAAGTGTTTCTTCAAATTTAAGGGTTCAAGTTTGCGTCATAAACTCATATTAAGACCATCGTATGGGGTCGTTCTTGACGACCGTGGAGCGAAGCACTGAGGATGAAGCAACCTAACGTGTTATCGTCGACTCGTCAACAGAATAACGAACCCAGCAGGGGAAAAATGAAAAATGTTAATTGTCCTTGTCACTAGTCAGCAACTACTATCAATATTTGATTTGAAATCGTTTAACTCGAATATCGAACCGAAAATAAACAAATCGAATTTTATAAATCTTTTTCGTATCGAGCAATATCGAAACCGATTTTTAATTCAGTATTCGGTTTTGAAAATTCTGAATTTGGTTTAACCGAAAACCGAATTAAACACCGAATTCAGATAATAGAGTATCAACTTATATATTAAGTTATTAGCATTTATTGTATATATGTACCACATTTGATTTTTGAGTAACGGCTCTATTATTTGAGTCAACAGCAAGCGTCGAATTATTGGTGACTTTATTGTCGTGTAGAGGCTAAATTGAATTCCAGTCAGAATTGAAAACCATTGAAAATTTGATTCTATCATTTTCATAGCGTCTCTATATTTTTATATTTTTTATTTATTTTTTATAAATTTTTTTCTTACTTATTGACCTAAGGTCCTATCGAAAACAATCTCTATCAATTAATCATTGAGAGAGACGACTTTCTCTACTCTTGAGAGTGTTTCACTCCGGGTGAATAAATGACTTCTCTTTATTCTCAGATAGAAGAAAAAATGACTACATCTCACCTCCGTCATAACCCACACATGTGAGATTGATTTTTATTGTTGTTGTATTTGATTTTGAGTACACATTTCAACTTTTATATTCGAATTGTATTTAGTTAGATCTGAAATCCTAAATAAATCTTCTATTTCACATTTTCCTTAATTTGTTTCACTACACACTACTAAAACGTAACCATTTCAAGTCTTCTCTTTTTGTTCAAGTCAATCATTATTGAGTCTCTAATATCCCTTAATAAGGTCATATATTTTTCGAATCCTTTTTAGGGCCATATTAACAACAACAACAACAACAACAACAACAAAACCCAATACCACGTAAGTGGTGTATGGGAGAGGTGAGATGTAGACAATCCTTCCCCTAGTCAAGAATAAAGACAAGTCATTTCTCCATCCAGGGTAAAAACACTCTCAAAAGTAGAGAAAATCATCTCTCTCTCTATTCGACGGATAGAGAGATTGCTTCCGAGTGGACCTCCTGCCAATAAGTAGGAAATTTTAAAAAAAAAAGAAAAACCGAAAACCGAACCGATGAACTCCCCGTACTTATCGCAAACAAATTTCATTGTTTTTCTTTTGAAAATTAATGAGATACGAGTACATGTTTTATAATTATATTCACAAGTACAAAATAAGATTACATACATATACATCAAATCAAATCTATATAAGCATTGAATAGTATTTTGACATAAGATTGAATAGTATTAAGACTAATCTGAATTGACTGATATGAAGTGAATCTTAATTCAATGATCAAGACATGTTTCGTTGAATAATTTGTTGTTAAGTAATCTGCAAACAAGTAAATTCAGACATATTTTGTTGAATAATTTGTTGTTAAGTGATCTACATAAAATATGAGATATTGTATATGAAGGAAAAGAGTAGATGAAGAGATCCACATAAGATCTGAGATCTACATAAGATTCGGAAAGACAATAATATTTGAAAAGAAAAATGTTGTTAAGTTCCTTTTTTGAGGATGAATTGATAAAAGGTAAGAGTATGAATGAAAATACAGCGTACATAGTAGTATGAAATATAAAGCCCATAAGGTCGATGTCCCTTGATTCCTCATAAGTTGGGTTTACTGTGGGTCTTCTTCGACGATATTTGTAGAGATAAATCAATATAATGTAGTTCAAAAAAATATATAATAATAATGATTCTCAAACATCACTTTTGTGCAAGTAAATTTGTAAATGTGATTATAATATAAAGGAAAGTAATCCTCACACACCACTTATTGATCAATGTATACCTAATTACTTACTATACCCTTAATTGTAGTTTGTAGTTAGAATAATAACATAAGTTCAACCCCATAGATTAATCTAGGAATATAATTGTGAGTTTATAGAAAAAAAGTGTACATAGATTAAAAAGTGGTGTGTGAGAATTAAATCCCTACATGATAATTCATAAACATCGTTTTTGTGTACAAGTAAATTTGTACCTGTAATTATAATAGATAGTGTATTAGTTAATTTTGACAAATTGAAATTTTTTCAAACACGTAATTTAAAGAGTCTTTTAACTAGTATTCACATAAAAACTATAAAAAAAATAATGAGTGGTATTTTGAAAACAATGTAAAATATGGAGTTGAAAATAAAAATAGCTAACGAGATCCGGTATCTTTAACGGATTAAAGCATTAAAGCAGAACAATGTAAACGTCCGTCAAGTTTTTCATTGCTCAAATTTCAACAGATCTGGTTTTGACGACTACCAGTTAGATCACCGCCAAGTCGCCAACACCAGCCGACGGAAAAAAAATGTCGAAGTCATTCACAGTTTATTCCGTTTTGTTAATCGTGATAACGATCGCCGTTATCTTTTTATCAAATGCGGAAGCATCATCATCATCATCCGTTGATTTCGTCAAGAAGACCATATCTTCACACTCCATAGTCATCTTCTCCAAATCTTACTGTCCGTACGTATACATATCCCCTTACTGATTAAACTATAATTTTTGTATTAACTTTTTGTTTTTGATTGTTAATTAACCTATAATGTATATGTATATGTTTTGTATGTTACATTACAGCTACTGTAAAAGGGCAAAAGGTGTATTTAAGGAGTTGAATAAGAAACCTTATGTTGTTGAGCTTGATGAAAGAGGTTAGTATCTTTATATATTTATATAAATAAAAATAATTCATTTTTATTTTGTAATTTTTTGTTAGAGTACTTGTTAGTTTTGTATGCTAGTAAGATGATATATCCTTTTACAATCTACAAGTGAATCATTCAGATAATACTAACTGAATTATGATCACTTAATAGATCAATTGCATTGATGGTTTATATAATAATTAGTTTGATAGGAAATGTATGAAAACAGCCAATTGGCTTAAGTTAGAGGTATTTTAAGAGTTTTATTATTAATATCTAAAAAATTAATTTATATAAACTAATTGTAGTAATTGTATAGTACATTTCGACCACGATTCTTAGCACGATTTACACTTATCTTGTTAAACTACTACTGTACTAGTACAAATGGTGTATTACTAGTCGTTATTATGATATGAATACTTATTATCTTAGGTCTAACAAAGATGTTATTAGTGACTTAGGGATATAACTAAATATGCTGTCGTATGTATGAGTAGACATTATTTAGTAGGCGTTACAAATGACCGAAATGTTATGAAATAATCATCAACCAGGGTAAGAAAATGTGTACTGGTTTCACAATGATGAATGATCCTGTATATGGTTATGAATTAACTAAAAAAGTTGAAGTAGAATGAGAATTACAAATACTTCGTATAGAATTAGAGATGATGTTGCTTAACTAAAGAAAAGGCATGATGTATTGGATACTTATTTTTCCGAGAATATAAAGTGGTAAATGGACTAGTCTTGCCATATTTTTGGATCTTTGAGTTAGATAACATAACTTGTTGATTAGACATCGTCTCTATGTACAGCGTACAATATAAGGTTCAAGTTTTTGACTTTATATTTCCCTGAAATTTGCTGCATATTTTTTCATTCTGATATGTCAATATGTATGGTGTGCTTAGCTATGGAAATGTGGAGGCCTTTCTAGAACCTTTTTCATGGAAAACATGAAAAACATAAATACGTGTTTAAATATGATTTTTTATAGGAAAAGTTGTCACTGAACTGAAACTCTTTTTTCTAATTTGTAACTACATTCTTGAAAACTCTGTGTACCAAACATAATAGCAGTATTCAATTGTTATCCCTTTGTGAGATGTAGAATTTGTTCTGTTTTCTGGATTTGAAAATGAAAACATTTTCAAATATCTTTCGAGTTACATTGAGATAAAACAAAGAGCATCTTTCAGTTCCTAGAAAACTAGAAGTGGAGATGGAAAATCAGAGATATTTTTGTGCTACTGAATGCACCATTATTTTTTTTTTTTAAATGTCAAGTTGAAAAATTACATTATTTCATATTAACGTTTGTAAGAGAGAACAAGCTGAATGGCTCGGGATGTAATGGAGCTGCATTAGAACAACACATGTTCCTTTCATGCTACAGAAGCTTCGTCAGAATAATATCTGGATAGAATAATGGAAAGATCTAAAATTATCCCTTTTTTCGGTTAATGAAACCAAAAATAACATACGATGAAACTATAAGAACAGATTTCACTAATCGCAGAATAAATTCAATGATGTTAATTCTAGTAGAATCTGTATATGAAGGTTTTAAGGTGTAATCTTTGGATAGTTTAGTGAGAACTTGGTTATTGCTTGATATGAAGTATGTGGATGTGTCACCTTCATATCATGTCTAGCAATGTTCTCATTTATACAGTAATATCCTTTCATATATTATTTGGTTGTGTTTATTGAACGGGGTAATGCAATATATGTTATATCTGATAGTTATGTTACTAACCATATGATTTCTGTCATGTTAAATTTGAGTAAAAGCGGCCTATCCTTTATGGGGATGTATAAATTCTTAACAAATTTCCCATTTGTTTTTTAGAGGATGGCTGGAAAATTCAGGATGCCCTAAGTGAGATTGTCGGAAGACGTACCGTTCCACAAGTGTTCATTAATGGGAAACACCTTGGAGGTTCAGATGGTAAATTCAACTAACTTATAAGCTTATTCATACAGTTATACTTCTACAAAATCAAGATTTCAGCTTAATAAACCTATTCTTATTGATTACTATAGATACTGTTGAAGCTTATGAAAGCGGAGAATTGGCTAAGCTTATTGGAATTACTTCAAATCTCAAAACCGATCTTTGAGCACCAACACATGAAAATGCAATCCGTCATGTTATAGTTATGCTCAACTGCAAGTCGATGATATCTTAATGCTCCTTGATGGTCAGTTTGGGCTTTTTATAGTTTTTTTTCTTTCCGACGAGGGCATTTTGAGAAAACCATATGTAGTTTTACTTGACTTAATTTCGCAAGTATGTTTTCTATGAAATAATAGCTTAAACGATGTTGAACCTAAAAATTTGAATGTCTTGCCATTTGCACTACATATGGAGTATTTGATATTCCATTTTAATACCTGTTACGGTAAGTAATCTCGAAGAGCCCCACCATTCACCTTAGAGAATGCTTACTAAGGTGTATGCTTTCCGGTTCGCAAATCTTATTATGTCATACTAGTGAAATGATCCGTGGAATCACGAGTTTGTTTAAACGAAACAGTTTAATGATACGTTTTAGGTATTAAGTATGTGAATGATAAAGTCATTTAGTTTAATGACCTATGGAATCATGAATTCCGGCTAAGAAACTTTTCGTTGTTATTATAAACATATTGATGTACTTAACTTGGTCAGAAAAAATTAACAACATTTATTTTCCCACCACTATCTTCTAGTTTTCATCACAATTACTATTTTACTTGTAATAAAAGCCTACATGACAACCTTTTATTGAGACATGTATTTCGCATACATATGTAACGTAATTAATCCCGTAAAAAGAACCTTTATTCAAATAATAATAATATATTAAAAATAATCAATTATAATAAATAATAATAATAATAATGTTTGCTTAAAATTGACTACAAATATTAACTTAATCATAATCCACTACGAATATTAAGTCAAATAAAATTAAATAAGTAGGGTAGGAAAATTTGAGGGTTACCATTGAACATTCAAAACATGAACCTTCTATGTTATAGCCATTATCTTGATGAAAAACTAATGTAAATTACAATGATGGAATAAAGTCATATCTTGAGAAAGAAAGGAGATATAGAAATGTTAAATTGTCATACCCCGTCTAAATTTTTCTGAACGAATACAATAACATCTGGTACCATTGCGATGAACGGACCTCTATATGCCATGAACGACTCCATGTAGTATGAGCAAATGCACAGCGGAAGATTTCTTTTATACCTGAGAATAAACATACTTTAAAGTGTCAACCAAAAGGTTGGTGAGTTCATTAGTTTAACATAACTAATCATTTCATAATTTTAATAGACCACAAGATTTCATATTTTCATTTCTCATAAACATACGTCCCATGCATAGAGACAAAAATATAATTCATATGGATTGAACACCTGGTAACCGACATTCACAATATGCATATAGGAATATCCCCATCATTCCGGGATCCTCCTTCGGACATGATATAAATTTCGAAGTACTAAAGCATCCGGTACTTTGGATGGGGCTTGTTAGGCCCGATAGATCTATCTTTAGAGTTCGCGTCAATTAGGGTGTCTGTTCCCTAATTCTTAGATTACCAGACTTAATAAAAAGGGGCATATTCGGTTTAATAATTCAACCATAGAATGTAGTTTCAAGTACTTGTGTCTATTTCGTAAAACAGTTATAAAAGCAGCGCATGTATTCTCAGTCCCAAAAATATATATTGCAAAAGCATTTAAAAAGGGAGTAATGAAACTCACGCATATAAATATTGTAAAACAGTTAATAAAGCATTTGCATGTATTCTCAGCCCAAAAACGTAAAGAGTAAAAGGAAGCAAATGAAACTCACTATACTGTATTTTGTAGTAAAAATACATATGACGTCATTGAACAAATGTAGGGTTGACCTCAGATTCACGAACCTATATCATTTGTGTATATATATTAATACACATAATCGTAATCGAATAACTATATATAGCTCTCTTAGTTATATCGTTTTTATGTTAATAACTTATATGTTCTGTGTATTTATTATATATATTTTAACTAAATAAGATGTTAAGTTTGTTATGTTTTATATATTAAATATATTTATATATATATATGTAAATCATTTGTTTGTTAAAACAGTATTTTAATAATACTAAAACAATATTAGTAGTGATTAAAATAATAATAATGATAATACTAGTGTTAATAATAATAATAATAATAATAATAATAATAATAATAATAATAATAATAATAATAATAATAATAATAATTGTAACCCTAATCGAAATATAACCCTAATCATATTATTAATAATAAATGATACTTAATATTTGTATAATAATAATAATAATAATAATAGTAATAATAGTTATAATACTACTAATAACGTTAACAATGATAATAATAATTATTATAATATTTTAGTACTAATAACAATAATTAATAATAACAATATTAATAAAATTAATAATAATAAATAGAAATCTACCTCAAAAGCTTTTCAAAAGTAAAACTGTCATGAACGAGGCTTGAACCCCCGACCTCTCACTAACCCAACCAACATCCAAACCGTCCTTCTATATCTACATTTCTGTTTTAATATCGCAGACCCATATATATATTATCCATACCTATCTGTATATGTTTCTTTAATACGGCACAGCTTACCTTCGGCCCAATAATCAAGATCATAACAGCCCACTTAACGATCCATGGGTATCCTGGGTTTTTAATGGAATCGGGAGTAGCCAGAAAAGAAAAGAAAAAAACGAAGGGTTTTTGGGGGTTAAAGTTGTCGGCCACTAGCTGCAAGTTTCTCAAGAATTGATAAAGCAATACATTTAAATATCCAACACGTCTTCTTCTTCTATCAAATAACCGAATGGGATAACAAATGGGGTTTTTGGTTCAATCATAGTGATAAAGCCAGCTCACCTTCATATCCTAATCAATCTACAATTTGTCTCAAATTACTGTCCTAACTTGTATCATTCATCTTATAAAGAATTTTAATATATTCAACTTGACAGTGTTAATTGTGATCATGACCCACAAAACCTTTTTAAAAAAAAATAGCAAAAGTCTTTTTCTTTTTAGTACACACAACAGGAAAAAAATAATAATAAGTATTCGACATGATTAGGTTGGATCCACGAATCAAGTAAAAAAAAAAAAATTCAGTTTCACCAATTCTTTTGTAATGTAGTATCCATCTTTAAATTAAAGTAAAAGGTGTGGGATCATAAAAAAAAATAAAGTTGTCTTCCATTAATTTTTTTTTATATATAAACCGTATCATTGGGTATTGAGGTGCAAACATAAATCAAATAAATTCACTTTAATTAACAACATGGGTGTAGTTGGTTATGAGTTTGAAGAAACGAAAGAAAAGAAAAAAAAATAAATAAATAATACATATGCAGCAGTAGTACGTGAGAGCCGAGGTTTTTTTTTTTTTTTTTTTGGTGGTTTTGTCGACGGAAACAGAAAGCAAAGAAAACAACTGCAGCCGAAGTAGTAACATGGATCCATGGCGGGTTAATATTGTATTTGCAATCAAATATCGAAGAAACAATTGTAGTTGTGATCGAATATTATAAAGGAAACAAGACGGTGGTTATGGTGTTTCTTGACAAGAAAAGAGGAGAAAGAGATTGAGAGGGTGATGGTTTGAGTTTCAATTTAATGAAGGTATTTGTGGTGATTGTTACATAGTGTTTGAGATCGTGGTGTTCGATTTTGGTGGTGGTGATCATGGTGTAGAGAGAAAATGAAAAGTGGTGATCTCTCCCTCTCCTTCTCATGTAACATGTACGCATTTTCATATAAGAAGAAAGGTGATGATCCTTGTCGACGGAAGTATTCGAGCCAGGAAGAAGAAAACAAGATAAATAAAAGCAGATTGTATTTTAAATTAATTGGTACGATCTTGATTAAGATGGGTAACAAATTTTGTTTGTAGTATAACTGATTTGTACTGAGGATCAATCAGAAGCAGGAAACGAATCTACAATAGTTTGATTAAATTTGGAAACTGATTACGTATCTATGTTTGGTTTTTATATAATATATACATTAGTATTTATATTTATGTGTTAATTATTAATAATATAAATTTATTAATATCTTCTATTAATATCATTAATTTTTTTATATATATTTATTTTTCATATCAAAATTTATAATATAGATAATACAAGTATTAATGTCAATGTTAACCTTAGTAATAAATATGGAAGTAATTATTATAATATTGATATATTATATATGTTCTAACTTGTAATTTCAGATAATGTATTAACTTTTCATTTTATTACTTTTGTAATACTTATTCTATAACATACTTGGATATTTGAATATATTAATATTAAACATTTATTCTAATAATAGTAATAAAGGTAATAGTAGTAATATTTGTAAAGATAATAAATTATATGCATTAACTTTCATATCTATATATTATCTAATATAATATAACTAATACTGATATTAATTATTAATATTAATATTAGTATTAATAATAATAATAATGAAAGTAGTAACAATATTACTATAACAACTATATCTTAACTTGTTAATAATATATTATTAATTATGTAGTATTTAATAATCATATAATATATATAATAATTTTTATTGATTATTTATTATTTATAAATTATATATATTACAATATACATAAATAGAGATCATACATGTAGATATATATGTAAATTCATTTTAAATTACATTTAATTCTTTTGTATCCTATTTTAATTGTTTATTTCTAATGTCTAAATTATATTTTATAATTTCAAATTATTATATATACTTACATTTATATATATGTATATATATATATATTTATTTACAAGCAATGGTTCGTGAATCGTCGGGAATAGTCAAAGTCAAATGCATTCATGGAAATAGTTCAAACATTATGAGACTCAGTTTAATAGACTTTGTTTATCGTGTCGAAATCATATAAGATTAAGTTTAAATTTGGTCGAAAATTTCCGGGTCATCACATAAATGTAAAAAGATGAACGTGAATCGTATATAATGATGAGGAAGAACCGTTGATGAGGAAGAACCATTGATACGGTTGACTTTGCTACAGTAAACACTATTTTAAAATGTATTTTAACAAATAGCGAGACGATGATTTATAGAAGTAAATGACCAAAACACTCAAATGTATAAGTTATATTTTGAGTGATATAATTTAGGGATAATTTAAGGCTATATTTTGACTAAGGTACGTGTCCCAAAATGTAATGTACAAGTTTTCTCAGCGTACGAAGGGACATTCGAAAAATCGGAACCGGAACATAAGTCGAGTGACGACGTACGACTTATCGAAACAAAAATTACAAATCAACTATGCACGAGAATAAAATATAATATATAATTAATTAATTTAAATTATATATTATATATATTATAAAAATATGTCGACGAGCTAGTTGCCAAAACATTGTGAGATGGAAAAGTTTCCCATGCGATCGCATGGGAATTACACTGCCCAGCCATGTGATCGCATGGCAGTGGAAATCAGGCCAGGTCTATAAAGCTCGCAGTTTTGTTCGAATTTATTTACTTTCTTCTTCTCAAATCTCTCTGTCTCTCAATTATATTTATATTTATTATTATTATTATTATTATTATTATTATTATTATTATTATTATTATTATTATTATTAAGATTAATATTATTATTAATCTTAATATTATTAGTAGTAATATTATTAATTAGTATTATACATAAAATACTACGACGAGGTCATGAGCATGTCACTTTCAAAATGAGTTTTCGAGCGGGATAGAGTTAAGAAAACTATGGGTTATAGCTACGGAGGTTATGGGTAATGTTCATGAGTATTGTTTGCAAATCAAACATAGTGTTTATCATCTCTGTTGCGTCTACGTACTTTCCTGCAATATTGAATCACAATATTGATACTTGAGTATTCATATCTTATCTTTTATATATTAATTGTGTATCCATGTCTAGTGCTCGAGTATATATATTTATACATACTTGTATGCTAAATTTCGTCGTTAAACAGTTTATAATGAATCACGAATTAAATACATATATTACTGGTAAAAGGTATATAATATACATGTTTTTGGAAAGCTGGCGAAAAATCAATAACTTTTCATTTAGATACCGAATAGTTTCGATGAACGTATTAAAAGATATGATCAACTGAATTATGATTGACGTTAATTGAAATTGCTTTTGAATCTGCAATAAAGATTTAAACAACTTGTTTACAAGATTGATAAAATGGATTTTTTGAATATTACCAACCGAGTAAATGAATCCTTATATAAGGTACGTCTCGTTTTGTTAAACTATTGTCAAAATTGACTTTTTGAAACAACATTGGATTACTTTTGTATGTCGATATCGAGCATTAGGATTGTGATACACTATGACCTGACCTAGCTTGATAGACATTTATTGACCAACATATGTTCTCTAGGTTGAGATCTACGGTTATTTGGTAATCCGTTTTTCGATCACATTTTGGTGAACGACTTTATATGCTGCTAAGGTGAGTTTCATTTGCTCCCTTTTTAAATGCTTTTGCAATATATATTTTTGGGCTGAGAATACATGCACTTTATTTTAAACAATGGACACAAGTACATACTAAATTCTATACTGAGTTTGAACCGAAAATCCCTTAGCTTTGGTAACTAGTAACTGCCGATTATAAGAACTGGTGGGCGCGAGTAGTAGTATATGGATCCATAGGGCTTGATATCCCCGTCCGAGCTAGAGCACTAGCCTTTTAACGGACGTATGCTATTTGAGAAGCGTACAAGTTAGTTTGCGTGTATTATTAAGATGATTATACAAAGGGTATAAATTATATATACGTTAAGTTTAGTTACCAGGGTGCTCAATTTTGTAGAATATTTTGATAAACGTTTCTGGATGAAATAACTGAAATCTTGTGATCCACTTTTATATACAGATTATGCGAAACACTAAAACTATGAACTCACCAACCTTTGTGTTGACACTTGTTAGCATGTTTATTCTCAGGTTCCTAGAAGTCTTCCGCTGTTTGCTTATATGTTAGACAAGCTATGTGCATGGAGTCTTACATGGCATATTTATCAAGGAAACGTTGCATTCACCAAATCATCACCATGTATCTTATTTTGACTGCATTGTCAATGGAAGTACTATTGTAAACTTATTTACGGTGATTGTCTATATGTAAAAATCATCAGATGTCGAAAATCTTTGATTTAAATATTCATTTATGGTATGTCTTTTCAAAAGAATGCAATGTTTACAAAACGTATCATATAGAGGTCAAATACCTCGCAATGAATCAAAATTCAAATATGAAATTGAATGAAAATGGTTATTCTGTGGTGAACGGATTCGTATATCGGTAGATATAAGTAGGATAGTAAATGAATGTTGAATCAGATTTGAAGAATGTACAGTGTAACTTATTAATGTGAAATCTAAATATTCTTCGGGTATTACCTACCCGTTAAAATATTTTCACAATTATCACTTTGTACGAAAGAATTTTTAATTCCAATCTTTATGAAAACATATATACATATATATTTTCTTCAGATGTAATCATGAATTCATTGAGTTAATATGATATTAAACTATTTGGTTTACCGTTAGAACTAGAATACATAATCTCTAAAACATTTAGAGATTACTTAATCGTCATGAAGAACGAAGATAATCGATGTAGAACGATACGTAGAACGATGATTATACTCGAGGTACAGAATGAGATGTTGAGGCATAGATTGTTGATGGTACTGGTGCTGTTACTGATGGTACTGTTGGTGCCGGTGATGTTGCTGAAGCTGGTACATTTTGCACCATATTCTCCAAATTTATTTTCCGAGCGCGAAGTTTGTTGACTTCTTCTATTATTCCGGGATGATTGTCGGTTGGAACGAGCGAATGAATAAGGTTTAGAATTGTGGTTAGAATATAATCGTGTCGAGCTACTCTGGAAATGAAAGTGAAGATGGTGTTTCGAACTGGTTCACCGGTAAGTGCTTCAGGTTCTTCGCCAAGAGGTGAATTCGGTTGGTGGAAGGGATTTCCTTCTTCGCATCTCCATTGATTAAGTCGACTACGAACTCATCAGATGAATTGGGGATGGCTGATTGGTTTATTCATTCTGGTGACGCTGCTTCCAGAGCATAGGTGAACATCTATGTTGGAATAGCTATCGGAATCTGAGGGACTCGAACTGGTTGAGGGGTTCATCTCGTACGAGCAGATGAAGGATTTTTGATAAGAAATAGATTATAGGATGTAGATTAGTACCCTGAAATACATAATTTACATATGCATATATAATACTAAAATCCCATAAGTTACGGAGGAATCTACGGAACTGTCAGGCAAAGTTTACAGTCATAGATACGCTAAGATATAAATTTTTGTCTATACACTTTTCATGCAGTCAATGCAGTAAAACGTGTCTAGACTAAGAATAATGAGCAGGTAATTTCCTAAGGATGATAAGCAGATGATTTCTGATAAAAATGATAAGCAAAGCTTTGGACATGCAGACACGGTCGAAGTCCAGACTCACTAATGCATTCTAACGACTTATCAGTTAGACTCACTAATGCAGACCTGGTTCGCTAAGACCATCGCTCTGATACCACATGTCATACCCCGTCCAAATTTTCCTGAACGAATACAATAACATCTGGTACCATTGCGATGAACGGACCTCTATATGCCATGAACGACTCCATGTAGTATGAGCAAATGCACAGCGGAAGATTTCTTTTATACCTGAGAATAAACATGCTTTAAAGTGTCAACCAAAAGGTTGGTGAGTTCATTAGTTTAACATAACTAATCATTTCATAATTTTAATAGACCACAAGATTTCATATTTCCATTTCTCAGAAACATACGTCCCATGCATAGAGACAAAAATATAATTCATATGGATTGAACACCTGGTAACCGACATTCACAATATGCATATAGGAATATCCCCATCATTCCGGGATCCTCCTTCGGACATGATATAAATTTCGAAGTACTAAAGCATCCGGTACTTTGGATGGGGCTTGTTAGGCCCGATAGATCTATCTTTAGAGTTCGCGTCAATTAGGGTGTCTGTTCCCTAATTCTTAGATTACCAGACTTAATAAAAAGGGGCATATTCGGTTTAATAATTCAACCATAGAATGTAGTTTCAAGTACTTGTGTCTATTTCGTAAAACAGTTATAAAAGCAGCGCATGTATTCTCAGTCCCAAAAATATATATTGCAAAAGCATTTAAAAAGGGAGTAATGAAACTCACGCATATAAATATTGTAAAACAGTTAATAAAGCATTTGCATGTATTCTCAGCCCAAAAACGTAAAGAGTAAAAGGGAGCAAATGAAACTCACTATACTGTATTTTGTAGTAAAAATACATATGACGTCATTGAACAAATGTAGGGTTGACCTCAGATTCACGAACCTATATCATTTATGTATATATATTAATACACATAATCGCAATCGAATAACTATATATAGCTCTCTTAGTTATATCGTTTTTATGTTAATAACTTATATGTTCTGTGTATTTATTATATATATTTTAACTAAATAAGATGTTAAGTTTGTTATGTTTTATATATTAAATATATTTATATATTTATATATATATGTAAATCATTTGTTTGTTAAAACAGTATTTTAATAATACTAAAACAATATTAGTAGTGATTAAAATAATAATAATGATAATACTAGTGTTAATAATAATAATAATAATAATAATAATTGTAACCCTAATCGAAATATAACCCTAATCATATTAATAATAATAAATGATACTTAATATTTGTATAATAATAATAATAATAGTAATAATAGTTATAATACTACTAATAACGTTAACAATGATAATAATAATTATTATAATATTTTAGTACTAATAACAATAATTAATAATAACAATATTAATAAAATTAATAATAATAAATAGAAATCTACCTCAAAAGCTTTTCAAAAGTAAAACTGTCATGAACGAGGCTTGAACCCCCGACCTCTCACTAACCCAACCAACATCCAAACCGTCCTTCTATATCTACATTTCTGTTTTAATATCGCAGACCCATATATATATTATCCATACCTATCCGTATCTGTTTCTTTAATACGGCCCAGCTTACCTTAGGCCCAATAATCAAGATCATAACAGCCCACTTAACGATCCATGGGTATCCTGGGTTTTTAATGGAATCGGGAGTAGCCAGAAAAGAAAAAAAAAATGAAGGTTTTTTGGGGGTTAAAGTTGTCGGCCACTAACTCCAAGTTTCTCAAGAATTGATAAAGCAATACATTTAAATATCCAACACGTCTTCTTCTTCTATCAAATAACCGAATGGGATAACAAATGGGGTTTTTGGTTCAATCATAGTGATAAAGCCAGCTCACCTTCATATCCTAATCAATCTACAATTTGTCTCAAATTACTGTCCCAACTTGTATCATTCATCTTATAGAGAATTTTAATATATTCAACTTGACAGTGTTAATTGTGATCATGACCCACAAAACCTTTTTAAAAAAAAATAGCAAAAGTCTTTTTCTTTTTAGTACACACAACAGGAAAAAAATAATAATAAGTATTCGACATGATTAGGTTGGATCCACGAATCAAGTAAAAAAAAAAAAATTCAGTTTCACCAATTCTTTTGTAATGTAGTATCCATCTTTAAATTAAAGTAAAAGGTGTGGGATCATAAAAAAAAATAAAGTTGTCTTCCATTATATATATATTTTTTTTATATATAAACCGTATCATTGGATATTGAGGTGCAAACATAAATAAAATAAATTCACTTTATTTAACAACATGGGTGTAGTTGGTTATGAGTTTGAAGAAACGAAAGAAAAGAAAAAAAAATAAATAAATAATACATATGCAGCAGTAGTACGTGAGAGCCGAGGTTTTTTTTTTTTTTGGTGGTTTTGTCGACGGAAACAGAAAGCAAAGAAAACAACTGCAGCCGAAGTAGTAACATGGATCCATGGCGGGTTAATATTGTATTTGCAATCAAATATCGAAGAAACAATTGTAGTTGTGATCGAATATTATAAAGGAAACAAGACGGTGGTTATGGTGTTTCTTGACAAGAAAAGAGGAGAAAGAGATTGAGAGGGTGATGGTTTGAGTTTCAATTTAATGAAGGTATTTGTGGTGATTGTTACATAGTGTTTGAGATCGTGGTGTTCGATTTTGGTGGTGGTGATCATGGTGTAGAGAGAAAATGAAAAGTGGTGATCTCTCCCTCTCCTTCTCATGTAACATGTACGCATTTTCATATAAGAAGAAAGGTGATGATCCTTGTCGACGGAAGTATTCGAGCCAGGAAGAAGAAAACAAGATAAATAAAAGCAGATTGTATTTTAAATTAATTGGTACGATCTTGATTAAGATGGGTAACAAATTTTGTTTGTAGTATAACTGATTTGTACTGAGGATCAATCAGAAGCAGGAAACGAATCTACAATAGTTTGATTAAAATTGGAAACTGATTACGTATCTATGTTTGGTTTTTATATAATATATACATTAGTATTTATATTTATGTGTCAATTATTAATAATATAAATTTATTAATATTTTCTATTAATATCATTAATTTTTTTATATATATTTATTTTTCATATCAAAATTTATAATATAGATAATACAAGTATTAATGTCAATGTTAACCTTAGTAATAAATATGTAAGTAATTATTATAATATTGATTTATTATATATGTTCTAACTTGTAATTTCAGATAATGTATTAACTTTTCATTTTATTACTTTTGTAATACTTATTCTATAACATACTTGGATATTTGAATATATTAATATTAAACATTTATTCTAATAATAGTAATAAAGGTAATAGTAGTAATATTTGTAAAGATAACAAATTATATGCATTAACTTTCATATCTATATATTATCTAATATAATATAACTAATACTGGTATTAATTATTAATATTAATATTAGTATTAATAATAATAATAATAATGAAAGTAGTAACAATATTACTATAACAACTATATCTTAACTTGTTAATAATATATTATTAATTATGTAGTATTTAATAATCATATAATATTATATAATAATTTTTATTGATTATTTATTATTTAAAAATTATATATATTACAATATACATAAATAGAGATCATACATGTAGATATATATGTAAATTCATTTTAAATTACATTTAATTCTTTTGTATCCTATTTTAATTGTTTATTTCTAATGTCTAAATTATATTTTATAATTTCAAATTATTATATATACTTACATTTATATATATGTATATATATATTTATTTACAAGCAATGGTTCGTGAATCGTCGGGAATAGTCAAAGTCAAATGCATTCATGGAAATAGTTCAAACATTATGAGACTCAGTTTAATAGACTTTGTTTATCGTGTCGAAATCATATAAGATTAAGTTTAAATTTGGTCGGAAATTCCCGGGTCATCACATAAATGTAAAAAGATGAACGTGAATCGTATATAATGATGAGGAAGAACCGTTGATGAGGAAGAACCATTGATACGGTTGAGATTTATTGAAATTGAAAGAATGAAAGAATTGAATCAATTGATGGCGTTTAGATTTCCTAGGGTTTTTTCTATTTCATTTGGGTAAAGAGTTGTTAGAGAATTTTTAGTAAATAATTATATTTTAATTCTAAATTAATTATGATTAATGACATCATCTATATTTTTAGAAAACGGAAAGTATAAGCAAAATGAAGTGTTAAATTGTGAAATGATGACATCATTTTTTTTTTGAAAAGCAAGAAGGACTTATATTAAACAATCACGAATAGTACATGGTTGACTGGACAACCTTAATAACACGATACACCACGAAAGAGATAAAGAAAACAAATTACACCGCCTTAAGATAATTGCAAAGATTGCAACTAACAGAAAGAGATAAAACTAAGGGTGTGAGAACCATTGAAGCCAATCCATAATATGACCCTTGCAACGTCGTGAAATCCAATCATATGAAAGAACTTGAACCTCGTTGAATAAAGATGGGACCGTCTCGAGCTTATTCTTGAACACCTTTGCATTTCTATTCTTCCATAGAATGTAACAAACCACCCAACAAACCGCTTGCCATTGGTTCTTTTTGTGATCCTGTGCTACATAGCCAAAAGTACCATTAAAAATATCCTCAAACTCGAATATAGCCGAATTATACCCCCACCATTTAAGTACTTTAGCCCATATGTCTTTTGCCACTTGACAAGAAAAAAATATATGCTCCACCGTCTCAATGTCACCATCACAAATCGGGCATCTCACGCTGTTCAAGTCGATGCCCCGTTGATCTAACTCGAATCTTACCGGTATACGACCTAATCTCGCCCGCCAAATAAACACCTCCACTTTTTTTGGAACCAAACCATTTCGCAACGACTCAATTGAATTAACCGCACGTGGTAGAATGACTTTGTCAACAAGTATCGAACAGTCCTTGACCGTATATATACCCTTCGAATTAAGATTCCAGCTCCAACAGTCTTTTTTTGTCTTCGATCAGCTGCAAGTTCTGAACAGTATCACGGAACTCATTTAGTTCACTGTTCGTACGGCCCATAGGTGGATAGGCCCAATTGTCGAACCCATCTCCCTTAAATTCTTCGATTTTGCTACTGATGTTGATATCTTTGTCAATCTCGAGCCTGTATAATCTTTTGAATTTGTCTTTGAAGCTTGCGTTCCCCACCCAAATGTCATCCCAAAAAGAAGTGCTTTTCCCGTCCCCGATTAAGCGTATGAAAGAATTAGAGAAAGAAATCCCTAACCCGTCCACATGTTTTCCTGCATCATAAATAGAATTCCAAAGGCTAGCGTTTGGTTTTCGTGCAAGTCCGTTACCAAGCACAAGACCTCCATTAGAACCATAAATGCTACGAATAACAGTGACCCACAAAGTGTTAGTTTCGGTTTTAAACCTCCACCACCACTTACAAAGAAGAGCTAAATTTTTACTTTTTAAGGACATGATATTTAAACCTCCTTCTTCGTGAGGAAGAAGGATTTTTTCCCACTTAACCCATGACATTTTAGAATTAGAACCCGTCCCGCCCCAAAAAAAATTCTGTCTCACACTCTCGAGAGAATTTAGCACACAAGTAGGGGCACGAAAGAGCGAGAAGTAATAGAGAGATAGGCCAGAGAGAACCGACTTAACTAAAGTTAACCGTCCACCGAAAGAAATCATTTTTGCTCTCCAATCCGCTAACCTCTTGTTAAATTTCTGAATCACCGGGAACCAATCATTCAATTTCTTCATCCTATTACCCACGGGAATACCCAAATACATGAAAGGCAATCGACCGGCAAGACACGAACACCAAGACGCAAGAGCTTCCACGTTATCATTACTAATGCCTATCCCAAATAATTGACTTTTATTATAATTAACCTTCAACCCCGGAGCCCGTTCAAAGCATTCCAACAAGTACATTAAATTTCGCGCATTACGTCTACTCCATTCGCCAAATTTCGCGTCTATCCCAAATTTCGCGCATGACATCATCATTTTAGAGATTTAATAGAAGTTATAGATGTCTAAGCGTTCATAGACATTTTTGATTTTCTTTTCTTGAATACATAAGATAAAATAATGTCTTATTCTATTTGCAAACTCGCAGACTTAGAAGTAAGCTTTTAGTTGTTGTAGACAAGATTTAGTTATTTTGCATACATAAAAACAAACAGTTTTACTATTCAGCATACATACTTTTAAGTCACATCTTCTTTATACACATAGTCCGTAGATCTTAAAATAAAATTATTTTAAAAAACAAACAAAAGCTAACTAAGTTTGTGCGGTCTTGGGTTTGGTTCCATTGGAATAGTGGATCCCCACAGTAGTACCAAATCCACAACTGCATAAGTTAAAAAAACAAATGAAATCTCGAGGAACCTTATGTAGCTAAGAATGCGCATCTTTTTTGAACTAGACTAAAATTAAAGAAAAAAATGATGTAACAAAACCGATATAAACCAAAACTGGTTTGTTCATGATTTAGGACTGGTTCAAGATTAGACTGGGAACTGAACACAGTATATTAGACATTATGCCTTTGACATTATTTAGCATAAACCATGTGAGGCTGAATTATGAATCAACATGGATAAAATAGAGCCATATATACACTTTACAACATATACTACTTTTATAGTTAAGTTCCACTTTACAATAATTACTTGCTTTTTGGAACAGAATGTGATGGATGATTTAAGTTTCCAACTTTGTTTATGATATGAACATAAATAAATAGGTGTAGGTAAATAGCATTCAGGACATAATAATAATGTTTGGATCTTGATGTTGTACTGCTTTTTGCCTTCTTCAGCTGTAAAGTCACTTCAAATTAATGTTTTTTTAAGCATGAAAGTACATCTATTACATTCCAATATAGGTTAATTGTACGGTAACTCCGTACTATAATACAAAGACATGCATTACAGGGGAGTGATTACGTACTCGTTAGTTTTCATGCTTACATCACTAAACAACATGTTTTGATGTAGTAGTTGTTTGATTCTTACACCACTAGTTTTCATCCTTACAATAAGAATTATGTACACTGAAATTTATAAAATATTCTACGTGTAAAGGTAGAAACTAATGATGTACGAATTATCATCTTATCATGTTACACTCTTATTTCCATCCTAGATTACAATTTACAATAACAAGTACTATGTACAATACAAATTCATAAACATGTTACTGCGTTAGCGTAATGATAGAAACTAATGGTGTACGATTTATATAATACTCGGTGCATCCATAATATATACAACCTAGAAAGTTTAATTTACTAGAGGATGTGTTATCTCGCATTAGCGTATAATAGTTCTGGATAACTATACAATTCTAATATTATAATTATAATGCTATCTGGGAGTATCTTGTTTTGGAATCAGTCAGTTAATGTATAAATGTATACAGTGGCGAAACTAGGATTTCTTTCACCGGGGGCAAAATTTTTTTTTTTAATCGTAGCAATTTTTTTGGACAAAATTTGAAAATTTTGGGACAAAAGTTGGATATTTTGGGACAAAATTTGAAAATTTTGGGGCAAAAGTTGGAGAATTTGGGGCAAAATTTGAAGGTTTTGGGGCAAAATATGTAGGTTTGAGGTCAAAAAATAAAATCCACCGGGGGCAAAGTCGAAAAACCCAAAATTTTTACAATGAAAAAAAAAATCCACCGGGGGCGGCCGGCCCCCTGCCCCTTAACACTTTCGCCCATGAATGTATATTTTATACATGTGTACATCATAGCAGTATTTGAGGAGCCGGTTCAACCGAGAGGTTGAAAGTTCAAGCTTCAAAGTGGACATTATTTATGGATCAATGAGTATTGTGTGTGTTGCCGTTTTAAATTTTTTTATCTTCTTATGTACTAGCTTCTTTCGATTTTGGTATTCTTCTCTAACCCTATCCACCACCACCCGGGCCGTTAACGGCTTGTGAGTGGGTAACGGAGATTGGTAGCAACCCGCCAGTTGATCCGCCAGTGGCACCTACAACAAAGCTGAAATGGTGGGCCCCACATGCGAATTTTGAATTCAAACGGTTTGAAATTGATTTTTTTTTATTACAATAATTTACCATTATAAATACAACTCAACACTACCATTTAACATTACCATGACACTCTCTCATTTCATACAATCTCACAATTTCATACCACTTTCACACTCTCATTTCATATCTCTTTAATACTCCGTACCATTTTAGCAACCATCATGACTCCGTGTTTTGTTACTTTTGACGTTCGTTATGGTGGTTACTTTAACGAAGACATGGCAAAATACCACGGTGGTTCCAACAAAAAAAATTGAAGATGTTGACGTTACCGGGGTTGGATTTAAGCACTTTGTTCGATTTAATAGGAAGTTGATTTTGAGGCATCAGAGTTTGCCTATTATGATGAAGACTAAAAAGAACTTTTTTTTCTTAAACCGAAAAAATGGTACGAAATTTTTGGAAAAGCTGTGCTACACTTGGAATGAATCACGTTGTATTGTAAGAATGTATTTTGACGACCTTCCCACTACCATGATGAGGGATACCACACTAATTAATTTTCGTACTCGTGGTTATCGTTTATGTAATCGTATTTCTTTTTATTTATGTAATCGTAATGTTTCTTTTAGGTTTAACTTTTTTTTTTAGTTCGTATTTTCATTTATGTAACCATTTTTTTATTTATGTAATCGTTTTTTATATTTAATGTAATGTTTTATTTTTGCTTATAATTTAGTTAAATATTATTTTAAATTATTTATTGTATTTAAATAATAATTACAAATGAGTTATAGTTTGAGGTGTAGTGTAAGTTAGGGAGAGATTAGTTAACAGAATGTTAAAATTTTTGTGTTAATGTGACGCTGATGTAAAGGTTAGAAGGTGTGTATATAGTAGTATTAAACATATTATATAAAACAATGAAACTATACATATATTTAAAGTTATTACTCCTCTGATCTGAAACTAAATTTTCAAATTTTGACCATCAATCCACGATCCTCTCCTCAACATGTATGAAAGTATATGTCCATCTATCTAAAATCATTAATTGAAAATAACAAAAGACCATTCCTCTTGCAATATTGATTGAATCACTTTAATCAAGAGGTCGTATGTTCAAACCTAGAGGTGGACTAATCTGTATATACATGTAAAATTTACGTTGATTTATATCACATGTTAGACTTACATTACTTACTCACACAAGTAAAGAAAAGATTTATAGCTCAATTCCTTTAAATTCTCAATTTCCTTTAAATTACTATTCAAATGAATGATAAATAAATCATTCATCACTGATTTTTTAACGATTTCATTATTTTTTTTTATCTTTGCGTTTTCTTCAATCTGCATATTAAGAGACCCTAAAAATAATTTTTTTTTAAATTTTTTTTTTTAAATTTTGCTTATCCATTCTTAACCGCTTTTAAGCTTTGCCATAAATCGCGCCCATATATATATATATATATATATATATATATATATATATATATATATATATATATATATATATATATATATATATATATATATATATATATATATATATACACGTTTTAACTTTACAAAGAAATTAATTATTAAGTATATTGAATTAAGTTGCATTATTAAAACTCGATATAAGTTACAAGTCACTTTACATAAACATCATTATTCTATCATTCTTTTACCCTATGATTTGTGACACTATAAAGGTTTAAAACCTTATCAATTCATTGGGAATATAAGGGTGTGGATACCTCCTCAAATGAGCGCGTTTTGAGGGTGAGTCGCAAGAAATAAAACCGTGCGCTACCGTGTGTCAGGGCAAACCGGAAAATATCCACTACGGGCTGGCGCTGGTTGTTACAGGTGGTATCAGAGTTGGGCCCGCATCGATGTGCATTGCGGAGACGCAGTGTCCTTTTTGGGGGGGGGGGGGAGGGGGGGAGTGTGAGAACTTCATCCCACATCGTTGGGGAAGGAGAACAAAAACACCCCTTATAAGGGTGTGAAAACCTCCTCTAGTGGACGCGTTTTGAGGGTGAATCCCAAGAAGCAAAACCGTGAGCAACTGTGTGTCGGTGCACAGCGAACAATATCCATTACGGATTGACGGACTGTTACAAGATGGATGTAGAAATAAATCTTGGATCATTGGGTATTCTAGAAATTTTAAAAGAAAACAATACTTGTTCTGATCAAGATAAATTAAAATCAATTGCTTTTATTCGCAAACATATTGATATCACCTTAAAACATATGTATCTCACTATCAAAGATCCACATATTTTATGGGAAAGTATCAAGAGTAGATTCGATAATCAAAAGGAAATATTACTCCCAGCTGCGAGGGAAGAATGGAGAAATCTAAGGTTCCAAGACTTTAAAAAGGTAAGTGAATACAGCTCGGCCATATTCAAGATCCGTTCAAAGCTTCAATTCTGTGGTCAAGAAATAAGTGATGCTGATATGATGGAGAAAACTTTCTCCACAATGCATTCTGCAAACATTACTATACAAGAAAATTTAAGATTGCAGAATTACAAAACTTTTTCCAAACTTCAAACTTATCTCTTAGTTGCAGAAGTGAATAAAGAATTACTGATGAAGAATCAAGAATCTCGTCCTACGGGTGCGCTAACATTCCATGAAGCTAATGCTATTAACAATAATAACAATAATAAAAAAAGAAATGCACCTGGACGAGGACGTGGGCGAGGTCGTGGTCATATTGGCCAAAATCATCATCATGGAAATTACCATAACAATAATAAAAATCATAACTATGTTCGAAATCACCCTTATGGTAATGGTCGTGGTGGTGGTCGTGGTCGTAATGGTTACGATGGTCGTGGTCGTGGACAAAGAAATAATAATCCACAAAATTATAAATTTCAACCACCATACAATCCCACAAATCATAATGTTGAAGGAAGCTCTTCAAATAATATTGAAGATTCTTGTTATCGATGTGGTAAAATTGGCCATTAGTCTAAAAACTGTCGAACAAATCAATATTCTGTTAATCAATATCATGAATCCCTAAAAGGAAAAGGAAAAGAGGCAAACCTTGTGGATGACCTTGATACAAAAATCACTGAGCCAACAAGTGACTACTTTAATGAATAAATTTCCTATTATATGTCCATATCAAATAAATGGATGTAGATTTACAGTCTATACCATATCTACTTTACTATATGTTTCCTTATTATGTACTTTTGTTTATAACATATTTTTGAATGTAATATATTGATGAATTATGTACTCATTATTTGTTTCTCATATTTTTAAATTCATGATGTACACTACTGGAGTGCAAAATCAGTCAAATGGCGGGGATCTTTGTATTGCAGACAGTGGTACCACACACATTATACTAAAATCTAAAAAATATTTCACTGATTTTAAAGCAACAGAAGGAACAGTACATACTATATCAGGTCCTGCGGATTTAATAAAAGGAATGGGAAAAGCAAAATTCATGTTACCAAATGGTACAAATTTTCTGATAAAAAATGCCTTATTTTCTCCCATGTCAAAGAGAAATTTGTTAAGCTTCTCTGACATATACCAAAATAGATATGAATATCAGTCAGTGACTACAGAAAATGATAAATATTTAAGTATCGCTGACAAGAAGCATGTGATTGAAAAACTACCAAGACTTAGTTATCGTTTACATTATACATATATAAATGTACCAGAAACACACATGGTAGTTAATGAAAAGGCATGTGATCATGTAATGATCAATTTGTGGCATGAAAGATTAGGCCACCCAGGATCAACAATGATGAAAAGAATAATTCAAAATACACATGGACATCCATTGACGGATCAAAAGATCCCTCATGATGCAATTATCTCATGTACATCATGCTCACTTGGAAAATTGATAATAAGACCATCACCTCTTAAGGTTGAAAAAGAATCACCAATGTTTCTTGAAAGAATTCAAGGTGATATATGTGAACCAATTCATCCACCATGTGGACCATTTAGATATTTCATGGTCCTAATAGACGCATCTCGTAGATGGTCTCATGTTTTTCTATTATCAAGTCGAAATGTTGCATTTGCAAAATTTCTTGCTCAAATTAGTAAATTGAGAGCACATTTTCCTGATTATACTATTAAAAGGGTGAGATTGGATAATGCTGGTGAGTTTACATCTCAACCATTTAATGATTTTTGCATGTCTGTGGGGATTATTGTTGAACATCCTGTTGCCCATGTGCATATACAAAATGGTTTAGCCGAATCACTAATCAAACGATTACAGTTAATAGCTAGACCATTGATAATGAGAACAAAACTCCCAGTATCTGTATAAGGTCATGCAATTTTACATGTTGCATCATTAATTCGTATTAGACCAAATGCAAGTCATATATATTCTCCTTTGCAACTTGCTTTTGGCCATCAACCAAATATTTCCCACCTTAGAACATTTGGTTGTGCGGTTTATGTTCCTATCGCACCTGATGTTATTCGAGGTGTATACGAAATAGATTATATTTTACTACAAAATACTATTAAATGCGATACAATTTTATACAAGTTATTTATTTATTTATTGAATGGATATACCTAAACCTTGCTACAACACTTATAGGCAGTGTACCTAATCGTAGAGTAGTGTAGTTTTTAGTAATTCCGGTTCGTTCCACAGGGAGCTAGCTGAATCTAACGCTATATGTATTTTAAACTATATTTGTATATATATATATATATATATATATATATATATATATATATATATATATATATATATATATATATATATATATATATATATATATAAGTAATATTATTATTGTTATAAAAGGGGGTTTTACCATTTAGTGACCAGTTTGTCAATTTTGAGTCTTAAGTCACAATTAAAACCTAATGTAAAATATTAAATATAAATATAACTTAATTTAAAGCGTAAAGTAAATGATGATAAATAAAAGTGCGATGAAATAAAATTGCAGTAATTTAAAGTACGATAAATAAATGACGGTAAATAAAAGTACGATAAAATATAAAATAAAGGAATTATGCTTATTTAAACTTTCGTAATCATGATGTTCGACGTGTTGATTTTAATTTATTACCATGGGTTGATTGTACTTTGTCCTGGATTATTCGATATGTCCATCTGGTTTTTGTCCATAACAGTCCATCGGTCATAAATATAAAGTGCGAGTGTCCTCGTCAAATTACCTTTATACCCGAAGTCTAATATTCCAACTAATTGGGGACTTAAACTGTAACAAGGTCTTAATACTTTGTTAATGATTACACCAGGTTATCGACTGCGTGTAATCCAAGGTTTTAATACGTTGTTAACAATTACACCAAGTGTCCTTGTATGTAATCCACCACTGTTTTAATGAGTCTATTGACTATTAATCCATTCCCGTGTCCGGTTAAATGAACGATTATTAGTATTTATAAATATCCCGCCGTTCGTGTCCGATCGAGTGTATGTGGTTATTTATAGATACGTCAAATTGTAAATCTCTATATTAAATTAACGAACTATCATTCAGTTAAACAAATATAAAGCCCATTAATAGCCCATAGTCCAATTTCCACAAGTGTCGGTCTTTTGTCCAAATCCCAATTATGGTCCAAAGCCCAATAACCCCGTCTTAATATTTAGTCCAACATCACGATTACTTTGGCTTAAATAAATATAATAATAACTTAGCTACGAGACATTAATTTAAAAAGGTTGAACATAACTTACAATGAGTATTAATCGCGTAGTGTTACACGGACAGAATTTCGACTTACAAACTTAAAACATTCACCACTATAACCTTATTATTATTAACTTAATATTAAAATTATAATTATAAAATATAAATATATATATTTCGTATGTAATCAGAGAAAGGAAAAGAAAAAGGTGTAATGAAATCGGCATAATGCGCGGCCTTTTATAGGCCCACTTTGAACTTTTCAGCTCCGCGAGTGCGGTATTTTTCCCCTTCACAGCTCCGCAGTCACGGAGCTTTGGATTCCAGCTCACCATAGTGAATTAAACGTGGGCTGCTGATAAATATAATATATAATAATATATATAATTAATTATATATTATATTATATTCTTGTGCATAGTTGACTTGTAATTTCAGCTCCGTTGAGTCGCACGTTGATAGTTGGTTCATGTCTCGGTTTTGGATTTTCGAACGCCTTTTCGTATAATTTAATATCTTGTACTTTGCGTTTTGCGGCTTGTACTCTTGTAATATCTAGACGTTTTTCATCAATAATTTGAACCACTTGGATTGTACTTTGTACTTTTTAGCTTTTTAGTCGTTTGCATCTTCAAATCGTCGAATCTGTCTTTTGTTTTCACCTTTTATTATTTAAACGAATATCACTTGGAAATAGAACAATTGCAACTAAAAGCTTGTCTTTCTTGAAGGATAATGCTATGAAATATATGTTCGTTTTTAACATTATCAAATATTCCCACACTTGAGCGTTGCTTGTCCTCAAGCAATATAGAACTTGAATATAACTTTACTAGAATCACTTCTTTATTCTTCACACTTTGTACATCAGTGATTTTAATACGGCGGTATGAACAATGGTAGTAACGTTGTAGTTTACAATCCCACATGACTATGAAAATTTAGATCCTTAAGGAAATTGGATCTTTATGAAAACATTTGATCTTTTGAAAATACATGCTAGATTTTACCCTAGACAAGTTTTCCGGAATAACCCTTCACCGGTGTTTGCAAAATATTTTTGTGGGTTTTGTGGGTTTTGTGGGTTTCAGATTTGAAAATTTTAGCTCAAAACTTGCAGTTTTGTGTCACCCACTTGCTAACCTTGTATTAGGAAAGCAACACGTCCAGTTTACTTGTTCCGTATATTACCTTTCGGTAAACTACCGTCCGGTTGTAAAGGAAAGCGTTAAACAAGCAACTGTTAAGGCAATGTCTAATGACATGCTTTTGATTATGGTCTATATCATGTCGGATGCAATTACTATCCTTTGTAGGAGCAATAGTAAAGATCACCCTATAGTTTTTCGGTCTGGCACAAGGTCCTGTCTTCGACCATGCTATGCAACCACCGTTCTCACGGTTGACACCCGATTTGGTTCAGGTGACCTAATGAATTTCGGTGAATTCTTAGGATTTTACGTTCAATGGTAATGAACGCATTGAAAATAGATTTTTAGAAAACAAATCGGTTTGTAATTTGATCAAAATATTTTTTCGTTCAAGCTCGAGTTTAGATATCATTGAATTCCATGAGTTTGAATTCTCAATCTTTAAGGTCAATCTCAAGGATTGAGTAATATCAGGCTTAAAAGCTGATTTTTAATCTTTAAGGAGATTATCCTTTCTGGGGATCTGATTCATTAGTCTTATAAGCTAATTTGCACGGTGCCTCCATTGTACGAGACAGATCCTCTCATGGTTAGGATAAGTCTGACCACTTGTGACGACCCGAAAATTTCCGACTAAATTTAAACTTAATCTTTATATAATCCCGACTTGATAAGAAATGAATTTTAATAAATCTTGAATCTCCGAAAAAAGTTTTACACAAGCTTTTGGTCACCCTTTTATTCCGACGATTCACGAACGTCATAACTTGATTTAATTGTTTAATTGTTTAATTATTGTGTATATATATGGATTTATATATATTTAACTTGAAAATATGATAATTAAATATCTCATTAAGTATATTAATAAGGTATTATATATATATTTTCATACTACTAATTTAAAGAGTTTTCAAACAATATATATATTACTATTTAAACGACGTAATTAACTTATGTTAAAATGTATTTACATATAATGTATTACGAGTGTAAATACATCCTTACAAGTATTGAATACACTTTATAATATACCAATACATATAAAGGATAGCTATACTTGTATTTCCGTTTAATTTCCTCAAGAATTCTACTCGCATTCATACGGTATTTTTACCCGTATTATACACAGCTTTTAGAAGTATTTACTATTGGTATATACCAATAGAAATCTGAAATTATTTGTGTAATATTTCATTCATGACCTAATCAATTTAATATGTCATGCATGACTTAATATAATTTAACTTATCTTAGATATTTTCACTAAAAGCCAAAATTATAAGCTTATAAATAAGGACAATTTTAACTCATTTTTACTCCACATTTTCTTAAACTAAAAACATACACTTGAATGCTCTCATGTCATACTTTAATCTCAGAAACTTTTCTCTTCATAATCAAGGTAAAATTCTTCTCAAAATCCTTGTTCAATTCCTTGTATAGTTGCTATCTTATTATACTTATAAAACTTATAAAAACTAGAACTTGTTTTGGTGAACACCAACCTTGTTTGAAAAACTAATCTAATCTTTCTAACTTAACTCTAATAACACTTATTTATATGTATTATGATGTTATATTAAGTTAATATAAGAACTTATAACTTGTACATATGAAGAACACCTTGAAACTTAACATATATCCTTTAATCTCCATTCGGTAAAAAGCGGGCTGTTTTGGGTTGGGAATTAAAAACCTATCTTAGACTTTGAGTTCGAGACTAAGACTTTGTAAATATGTTAATATATGTAAATAAGACGTCCAATATTTTTTTCATGATTTTAGACAAAGTGAAAGTATTTTATCAAAAATCATATATTGAGTGGATGCCGGAATTTTTCCAAATCTGTCTACCGACACAAAAAGAGGGTAAATCTCTAAAAATTACTACTTGAGATGAAATTTTAGAATTGGTTTTATAAAATTTACTTCTTAATGAATCCATAGCAATTTGATTCACTTTAAACAGAGTTGTAATGAATATTTAGCGAGCAAAACAAAATCTGCTAAAATTAACGTTGTATGGGCGAAATTTATATTATAAAAAACTATATTAACCATATCCTTGTTAACTTTTTCTATATCCTATATATATTTGGACATGTTATCAGTAGTATAATAAAATATTATAATCTTGGTTAATTCTGTGATTGTATATATGTATAATAATATTCTTGGTACGTCCTAACACAATAAGTATACAATACGTTTTGATAAATCCTAAGACAATACGTGCACAATACGTCTTAGTTAATTCTAAGACAATACGTATACAATACATCTCTGGGTTGATGCAAAGACAATACGTCGTGGGGGTAATTCTAAGATTATATATATACCGATTATTGGACTGTTGGACTTTTCGGACTATTTTGGACTACTAACAAAGGACTACTAACAATGGACTACTAACATAAAATGTTAAAAATTATTATATAAGTATTCTATGAACTTGCTTTATTTTATTCATATGTCGTATTATTATCTGAATCGTTATTATTGTTATAGGTTCGTGATAAGTTGAAAACTTATTATTAATATACTTTTACTACTGTGAGTATATAGTCCCATTTTTAAACTCAAAAAATATTTTGGGATGAGAATACATGCATTTTATGTTTTACGCCATGGACACAAGTACTTAAAATATATTCTACGTTGAGTTGTATCACCTTGCATATCTTCCCTTATAGCTTGGTAACTAATATTTACATGTTGTAAGAACATGTAAGCGCGAAACCTATTGATAGATCTATCGGGTTTGACAACCTCAACCGGGCTAGTCGCTCTAGTATCGTAAACGGTTGCATAGTACTTCGTTTTTACTACACTTGGTACAGTGTAGGGAGATTTCATAATAAAGGGAATATGCCACATTAATGGTTAAGTATGGTTACCGAAGCGCTCAACAACTTATAGAATACTTTTATACACTTGCGAGTGTACATATATTTATAACTATGAAATCTTGTGGTCTATATTTATATCGATGTGATAGTGCTCCAAAGGAACATATATTTAGTAGCAAAATCCTCCCAATATGTAAATTATTTAGTTGTAATTGTCCTATTGTAAGTTGTAATCGTTTATATTAAATAAGTGCGAAGACAAAAGGCGAAAACGAAGATTTGAAGACGCAAATGACCAAAAAGCTCAAATGTACAAGATACAATCCAAGTGGTTCAATTTATTGATAAGAAACGTCTAAAAATGACAAAAGTACAAGTTGCGGAACGCAAAGTACAAAATATTAAATTATACGAAAGGACGTTCGAAAATCCGAAACCGGGACATGAGTCAACTATCAACGCCCGACGCAACGGACTAAGAATTACAAGTCTACTATGCACAAGAATATAATATAATATATAAATAATTATATTAATTATTTATATTTTATATTTATATATAATTTATGTTGACAAGCAAGGTTCCAAAATTGTGTGAGCTGGATTTTCAAACTCCACGACTCGCGGAGTTTGCAGGCTTAAAACTCCACGACTCGCGGAGCTGTCAGAAATCAAAACGCCTATAAAAGGCCATGCATTCGTTCGAGTTTAAAAAAAATATAAATAATAATAATAATACTCTGTAATAAATAAATAAATAAATATATATATAATATATATAGTATAGGGTAGTTTTATATTAGATTAGTTCGGGTTATGTAAAGGCTATTTTACGGGTTTTTGAAGTCGAAATTCTGTTCGTGTAACACTACGCGATAAATACTCAATGTTAGTTATGTTCTCCTTTTTAAATTAATGTCTCGTACTTAAGTTATTATTATGCTTATTTGAGCCAAAGTAATCATGATGTTGGACTAAATATTAAAGATAGGGGTAATTGGGCTTTGTACCATAATTGGGGTTTGGACAAAAGAACGACACTTGTGGAAATTAGACTATGGGCTATTAATGGGTTTTATATTAACTAAACAATACCTTGTTAATTTAATATACAAACTTATAATTTGACGTATTTATATATAACCACATACGCTTGACTGGGTACGGTGGGCGGGATATCTATAAATACCAATAATTTTTCATTTTACCGGACACGGAACTGGATTAATAGTTAATAGACTTGTTGAAACAGGGGTGAATTACATTCAAGGGTAATTGGTGTAATTGTTAACAAAGTAGTAAAATCTTGGTTTACACGCAGTCGATAACCTGGTGTATTCATTAAACAAAGTATTAAAACCTTGTTACAATTCGAATCCCCAATTAGTTGGAATATTTGACTTCGGGAATAAGAATAATTTGACGAAGGCTTTCGCTCTTTATATTTATGACTGATGGACTATTATAGACAAATCCGTATGGACATATTAAATAATCCAGGACAAAGGACAATTAACCCATGGGAATAAACTAAAAATCAACACGTCAAACATCATGATTACGGAAGTTTAAATAAGCATAATATATTTTATTTCATATTTCCTCGTACTTTTATTTATTGTCATTTTAATTATTGTTATTTATTTTATATTGTTAGTTAAATATCATCATTTACTTTACGCTTCGCTTAAAAAATTAAATCGATAAACCGGTCATTAAACGGTAAACCCCCTTTTTATATATTATTATATATAATTATAATATATTTTGTACAAATATAATTGTTTAAAAATATAGTGTGCAATAAGCCCGCTCCCTGTGGAACGAACCAGACTTACTAAAAACTATACTACTCTACGATTAGGTACACTGCCTATAGTGTTGTAGCAAGGTTTAGGTATATCCCATCTGTAAATAAAATAATTAAAACTTGTGTAATATTTCGTCGTATTTCGTATTTAAATTAATACTATTTCGTACACCCCGCTGCAGACATCAAGTTTTTGGCGCCGCTGCCGGGGAAGTCGGCGAAACTCTATATTTTTAATTTATTTTTGTATAAATATATTTATATATATTTTTAGAAAAACAATATAAAATTATTAAAAAAAAACCGAAAATGCAAACTCCGCGACTTGCGGAATTTAGGGCACGTGGCAACGCGACTCGCGGAGCTGCCCTGACGCGCTGACAGAAACCCTATTTTCGCTTTAATTACGGAGTAATATTATTTATTATTATTTTTAAACCCTAATTACTTTATTAGTTTAATATAATTAGTTTTAATTTTTAATTAAATTGTATTTTAAATTTTAATTAGTGTTATTTATATATATAAATTAATACTCTTATAAAATAAATATATAAAAATAATATTTTTATAAAAATTGTACTTTTTACAACTTTAAGATTATTTTTATATTTTGTATCTTTTTATTTGTTTTAGCGTAATATTTGTATTTTATCGCTCGTACTTAGTTTTAAGTCATAGTTTTTGCCGTAGTTATTTTTATTTCTAGATTTTTAGGCTTTGCCGTAAAATCTCTTAAGTACCTTTTCTTTAGACTAAGATTTAGGTGCTTTAGAATTTTGCGACGCCTTTTTATATTTTAGTACCTTTTTAAGATATTTTCATTTGGGATATAGTATTTCTTTTAAGCTTTAATATTTTTAGACGTAACTTTTAATTCTTAGTTTTTAGTTCCTTTTTAAGTTTCGACGCGCTACTTTCTTATTTTTATTTTTCAACCCTTTTCTTTTTCGACCTTTTTCGACGCGCTCTTTTTCTTTCTTATTTCTCGACATTCTAGTTTTAGGACATAGATTTTTATTCTATTTCTTATCTAAAATTTCTTTAAATTACGAAAATTTATTTTAAGTGGTTAAATTGATAGACATCCAAATTTTCTGCTTCGTAGTAATAGTTGGATTTGTTAGTGGCTGAGTTGTGAGCTTCCAATTTAAAGGGTTCTGGCTCCCTGCTGCATCTATTGGCTATTCGAAACGTGGGCAAAAGCAGAAAAGTCTATTAATTGGACAACTTATATAAGTTTTTCTATTTTTATAACTAATAGGATAATTAAAATTTGGTAATAAGCGCATTATGAAAAGTCTCGAAGATATTTTGGAAACTCTTTATGAAATACGAAATCAATACTCTCAACCGAGTGTTGATGACAATTCGTTTGGTCAATCTTGGATCACGAACGACGAAACAATAACTGGTTGTGAAATCTGTGGAGATTTTCACTCAACATGGGAATGTTATTATTACGTTCCTATGGAAAATTACGCACCCACGGAACCTGAATGGAATGATTATGAAGAATACAATTCAAATTGGGATTATTCCCAAGAATATTTCCAAACTCAACAACCAGTAGACAAGGAAAATTACGTGTCTGAAAATTTATTAGACAATATGAAAATCAAACTCGAAGAACTCAATGCTCAAAATGAACAAATGAGAGAGTTTGTAAACCGGCAAGCTGAAACTCTATCAGACTACACACCTGTTGATCTGAGGAGTATTGTGCAAGAAAATCTCATATCATCGAATTTTGATGAATTCAAGAGCTCCGAAATCACCAACTATCCCGATGATACTTTTTATTCAGTTTTACCAATTTCACAACGTATCGACACATTAGCCTCAACTGACGAAATCATCGATCCATCTATGGATGAAGAAGAAGTAAGGATGACAAATTGGTACTCTTGGGAAAATGATAACCTTGAAAATTTTACCCCCGAGACCAAAATTGTGGGACCGATAAGTACCGTTAATGAAGAAGAATTTGCTTCAATCCAGCCACAACCTTCCAACCCAATATTCTCAATAGACGAATCATCTACCAAAGATGAACTACAAGCTGTAATAGATATTGACACCTCGAATTTCACCCAATTGGGTAATAGAGGTGAAAACTTTGATTCCGAGAATGAACGAAAGGAAGTGTTAGGAATTGTCCACCCTATAGAAATATATATGTCGGTGTATATCGATCCATTTGACCAAGAACCAGAAAAGAGATATATCCATTTACTAAAAGCTACACTTAAAAAAGAATTAAATAGTGACAATCGGGCGAGTCTAAACTTTAAACCCATTGATATATTATACACCACCCGAGATGTAAATAACTGGCTCACTACTCTAATTCGTGGAACTTATTCTACCGACTTCACATGTCGTCAGCTAAGTGTGGGGAAGTTTAACCCCACTTAACATTAAATTAGGGGTTCGGGTTAATGCATAACTCGTTAATAAAAATGCATGATAAGTTAGGGTAAAAGACGCATTTTCAAAAATTATCAAACAGTTCAGAAAAGCAACCATTTTTGAAGAAAAACATGTATGATAAAACAAAAAGGAATGACGATGAGGCGCGCCATCTATCATTCGACGAGCTTTGTAAGTACAAACTAGGTATTCTTAATCACTTTTCTACACTAATCACCCTCATGAATTTATAATTATAGTCTGATTTCATGCAAATGAGGGCATTGCATGATCTTAAGTGTGGGGAAGGGTTATAAATTCTCTCGGGTTTACACTTGGTTTTATTTGCCAAATTTTATGAAAATTTGAAAAATTTTCAACTAAATGAATTCAAAATCATGTTTATACATATTTATGAACGATGAAAACTAGGTGTGAATACTGAAATTATCGTTACCTCGGAAAGGACATAAATTGAGAAACAACCCAAAACGCTTGAATTCATTTAAAATGGAATATAAGAGAATAAAAAGGCAAAGAACATAATAAATAAAAGCCAAGTGTGGGGAGAATATACCAAGTTATTCAATAAAAAATTATCTATCACATGTTTCCGTAAAGTTATTGCAGGTGCTTTTGTTTTGAACGATAATTAACTGTTTTACCCAATGAAAGAAAAGAAGGGATGGATCTACACGATGAATCTATTCCATTATTAAAGGGAAGTAAAATCTTCCGAAAAAGACACGCGCTTCTTGATTTAGGTCAAGAAGTTGTCGTCCAGACCAGCTGTAGGTTGACGAAAAATCTAGAAAAGTCATCACTAAAATCAGCAGGAAATCCACGGACCTCAGCATCAAACAGGGTCGCCAAGTGGTCAGATTTATCCTAACCATGAGAAGGATTTATCTCGTACAATGGGGGGCACCGTGAAAATTATCTTGATAAGACTAATGAATCAGACCCCCAGAAAGGATAATCTCCTTAAAGATTAAAAATCAACTTTTAAGCCTGATATTACTCAATCCTTGAGATTGACCTTAAAGATTGAGAATTACAAACTCATGGAATTCGATGATATCTAAACTCGAGCTTGAACGAGAAAATATTTTGATCAAAATTAAAACCGATTTGTTTTCTGAAAACCTATTTTTAATGCGTTCATTACCATTGAACGTAAAATCCTAGGAATTCACCTGGAATTCATTAGGTCACCTGAACCAAATCGGGTGTCAACCGTAAGAACAGTGGTTGCATAGCATGGTCGAAGACAGGACCTTGTGCCAGACCGAAAAATTATAAGGGTGAGCTTTACTATTTCTCCTACAAAGGATAGTAATTGCGTCCGACACGTTATAGACCATAATCAAAAGCAAGTCACGGGACATTGCCTTAACAGTTGCTTGTTCATCGCTTTCCTTTACAACCGAACGGTAGTTTACCGAAAGGTAATATACAGGACAAGTAAACTGGACGTGTTGCTTTCCTAAATACAAGGTTAGCAAGTGGGTGACACAAAACCATAAGTTTTGAGCTAAAATTTTCAAATCTGAAACCCACAAAACCCACAAAAATATTTTGCAACACCGGTGAAGGGTTATTCCAGAAAACTTATCTAGGGTAAAAGCTAGATTGAATTTTCAAAGATCAAATGTTTTCATAAAGATCCAATTTCCTAAAGGATCTAAATTTTCTTTGTCACGTGGGACTTTAAACCGCATTTCAAATGTGCACTTTGCTTTGGAAACCGAAAGTAAATCGGCTATTTGATTGCAAGTGTCATTGACCTAAACCCGAGGCAACTGTGGATGACACACCCACCTTTAACCATGGTTCTATCGTTACTATCATTGTTTATACCACCATATCAAAATCACTGATGTACAAAGTGTGATGAATAAAAAAGTGATTCATGTATGTTTTTATTTCAAGTTCTGTATTGCTTGAGGACAAGCAACGCTCAAGTGTGGGAATATTTGATAGTGCTCCAAAGGAACATATATTTAGTAGCAAAATCCTCCCAATATGTAAATTATTTAGTTGTAATTGTCCTATTGTAAGTTGTAATCGTTTATATTAAATAAGTGCGAAGACAAAAGGCGAAAACGAAGATTTGAAGACGCAAATGACCAAAAAGCTCAAATGTACAAGATACAATCCAAGTGGTTCAATTTATTGATAAGAAACGTCTAAAAATGACAAAAGTACAAGTTGCGGAACGCAAAGTACAAAATATTAAATTATACGAAAGGACGTTCGAAAATCCGGAACTGGGACATGAGTCAACTATCAACGCCCGACGCAACGGACTAAAAATTACAAGTCTACTATGCACAAGAATATAATATAATATATAAATAATTATATTAATTATTTATATTTTATATTTATATATAATTTATGTTGACAAGCAAGGTTCCAAAATTTGTGAGCTGGATTTTCAAACTCCACGACTCGCGAAGTTTGCAGGCTTAAAACTCCACGACTCGCGGAGCTGTCAGAAATCAAAACGCCTATAAAAGGCCATGCATTCGTTCGAGTTTAAAAAAAATATAAATAATAATAATAATACTCTGTAATAAATAAATAAATAAATATATATATATAATATATATAGTATAGGGTAGTTTTATATTAGATTAGTTCGGGTTATGTAAAGGTTATTTTACGGGTTTTTGAAGTCAAAATTCTGTCCGTGTAACACTACGCGATAAATACTCAATGTAAGTTATGTTCTCCTTTTTAAATTAATGTCTCGTACTTAAGTTATTATTATGCTTATTTGAGCCAAAGTAATCATGATGTTGGACTAAATATTAAAGATAGGGGTAATTGGGCTTTGTACCATAATTGGGGTTTGGACAAAAGAACGACACTTGTGAAAATTAGACTATGGGCTATTAATGGGTTTTATATTAACTAAACAATACCTTGTTAATTTAATATACAAACTTATAATTTGACGTATTTATATATAACCACATACGCTTGACTGGGTACGGTGGGCGGGATATCTATAAATACCAATAATTATTCATTTTACCGGACACGGAACTGGATTAATAGTTAATAGACTTGTTGAAACAGGGGTGAATTACATTCAAGGGTAATTGGTGTAATTGTTAACAAAGTAGTAAAACCTTGGTTTACACGCAGTCGATAACCTGGTGTATTCATTAAACAAAGTATTAAAACCTTGTTACAATTCGAATCCCCAATTAGTTGGAATATTTGACTTCGGGAATAAGAATAATTTGACGAAGGCTTTCGCTCTTTATATTTATGACTGATGGACTATTATGGACAAATCTGTATGGACATATTAAATAATCCAGGACAAAGGACAATTAACCCATGGGAATAAACTAAAAATCAACACGTCAAACATCATGATTACGGAAGTTTAAATAAGCATAATATATTTTATTTCATATTTCCTCGTACTTTTATTTATTGTCATTTTAATTATTGTTATTTATTTTATATTGTTAGTTAAATATCGTCATTTACTTTACGCTTCGCTTAAAAAATTAAATCGATAAACCGGTCATTAAACGGTAAACCCCCTTTTTATATATTATTATATATAATTATAATATATTTTGTACAAATATAATTGTTTAAAAATATAGTGTGCAATAAGCCCGCTCCCTGTGGAACGAACCGGACTTACTAAAAACTATACTACTCTACGATTAGGTACACTGCCTATAGTGTTGTAGCAAGGTTTAGGTATATCTATTTTGTAAATAAATAATTAAAACTTGTGTAATATTTCGTCGTATTTCGTATTTAAATTAATACTATTTCGTACCCCCACGCTACGACATCACGATGCTAAACCTATATATCTCACTAACCTTTGTGTTGACTGTTTAAGCATGTTTATTCTCAGGTCCTTAAGAAAGTCTTCCGCTGTTGCATTATCTGAGCAAGCTGTGCATGGAGTCTCATGTTTTTGTTTAAATGAAGTGTTGCATTCAATAAAACCTTCGTCATGTATTATATTCAACTTTTATGTCACGTGTGTAGTATTTGGAAACCGATGTATTATGGGGATTATTTCTTAAATAATTGCCTACTTGTTTAAAACATGCATTATGTATAATAATGGTGTGCTTTTTATGAAACGAATGCAATAATTTCTAAAACGTATCATATAGAGGTCAAATACCTCGCTATGGGACCAATGAATAACGTACTGCGTTTATAGTGATATGAACGGGTCTTTTTAGTTGGTATCAGAGTAGTGGTCTTAGTGAACCATGTCTTGCATTCGTGTGTCTAACGGATAGTTATTAAGATGCATTAGTGAGCCTGGACTTCGACCTTAACTGCATGTCAAAAGTTTTGCTTATCATTTCTAGTCGGAAATCATCTGCTTATCACCCTTAGAAAATTACCTGCTTATCATTCTTAGTCTAGACACATCTTACTGCATTGATTACATGAATAGTGTATAGACGAAATTCATATCTTAGCGTATCTGCTAATTCATATCTTAGCGTATCTGTTTGAAAGGACCCGTTCATATACATTATAAACGATTCACAATAGTTGATTACATCGCGAGGTATTTGACCTCTATATGATACATTTTACAAACATTGCATTCGTTTTTAAAAGACAAACTTTCTTTACAGCGAAAGTTGATGGCATGTACACCATTTCATAATACATCCAACTATAATTGACATAAAAATAATCTTGATGAACTCAATGACTCGAATGCAACGTCTTTCAAAATATGCCATGAATGACTCCAAGTAATATCCTTAAAATGAGCTAATGCACAGCGGAAGATTTCTTTAATACCTGAGAATAAACATGCTTTAAAGTGTCAACCAAAAGGTTGGTGAGTTCATAGGTTTATCATAACAATCATTTCAATATATTAATAGACCACAAGATTTCCATTTATAAATATATGTACACTCGCAAGTGTATAAAAGTATTCTATAAATTGTAGGCACCCGGTAACAAGCCTTAACGTTCATGTTTGACCCTCTGAAGTACACCAGATCAGGTGTGTTTAAAATAACCTCGAAGTACTAAAGCATCCCATAGTCAGGATGGGGTTTGTCAGGCCCAACAGATCTATCTTTAGGATTCGCGCCTACCGTACATAGACAAGTAGTTTAATGTTACCAAGCTAAGGGTATATTTCTGGTTTAAACCCACGTAGAATTAGTTTTAGTACTTGTGCCTATTTCGTAAAACATTTATAAAAACAGCGCATGTATTCTCAGTCCCAAAAATATATATAAAAGGGAGCAAATGAAACTCACCATACTGTATTTCGTAGTAAAAATACATATAACGTCATTTAACAAGTGCAAGGTTGGCCTCGGATTCACGAACCTATATTAATTATATATATTTATATGTTGGTCAATATTTGTCTAACAATTTTTGGTCAAGTCATAGTGTACCACAATCCTAATGCTCGAGACTAATATGCAAAAGTCAACAAAAGTCAACTTGACCCAAAAATGACTTTTAAAATTTATACGTGTTTATTATATAACTTAACTATAGTCGTTTTATATATTTAAATATATTTATTAGATTTTATAATAATAAAAGTCATTTATTAATAAAAATTTATATTAACGTTTATATATGATAAAATATACTTTTATATATCTTAAGTAGTAAAATTTATAAAGTTCACTTAATATCGTAAAACTATAGTGGTAAGTATTATTAATGTAATTATATTACGCGTGGTGAAAAATATCTGTGTATCCCCTATTTATTTGATAAAATAATATTGATCATAATAATAATAAGTAAAAGTTGTATTATTTTGTAATAATAATTATTATTATTCTATAAAAAAATAACAATATTTATATTTACTAAAAATTTTATTATGATAAAATGATAATACTAACATAATAGTAATAATGATATTTTATAATAACAATGATATTTCTATTAAAATAATAACGACGATAGTAATAATAATCATTTTAACAATAATACTAAAATTCAGTTGACTATAACTTCAAATCCGTTCATCGAAACCATTCGATATTTAAATGAAAAGTTCTTAATTTTTCGCTAGCTTTCCAATAACATGCATATCATATACCCTATCTCAGTAGCATATGTATCTAATTCAGGATTCAACAAACCTATCTAAGGACAATATCGAATGTACAAGCATGCATAATCCTATATACTCGAGTACTAGTCAGGGATACACTATTGATATATAAAAGTTAAGTTATGAGTGCTCACGTATCAATATTGAGATTCAATATTACAGGAAAGTACGTAGACACAACGGAGATGATAAACACTAGATTGACCTCACGAGCATACCCATGAACCATACCCATCACCTCCATAGCTATAACCCATAATTTCCTTAGCTTCGACTCATTAAAAAAAAAAACTATTTTGAAATTACTCGGACATCACTCCGTCGTAATATTTTATGTATACTAATAATATCTTGAAATAATACAGAGCAAATATATATATATATATATATATATATATATATATATATATATATATATATATATATATATATATATATATATATATATATATAATCGATTGAGAGAGTTTAGAGAAATATATTTTCAAGTTTCTATGAAATAATGAAACCTATTGAATTCTATTTATAATAGATTTTTGAATTATTAAAGTGAATGATTAAAGTATGAATTATTAAAGTGAATTATTAAAGTATGAATTATTAAAGTGAATTATTAAAGTATGAATTATTAAAGTGAATTATTAAAGTGAATTATTAAAGTATGAATTATTAAAGTGAATTATTAAAGTATGAATTATTAAAGTGAATTATTAAAGTTAAAGTATAGTAAAAGTATAAAAACTATGTATGTATAATACACGTATAAATATATATAATATTAATTTAAATCGTTATATATATTTAATGAAATAAAATATAAATAGCGTTATATTTATTATACTGGTTAAGTAATGAGTTGTCAAAAGTGATTCTAGATATTTATAAAAGTTATATACGTTTTAATAATAAAGTTCTTTTTAAACTGAAAACGTTTTTGTACTTTTGAAAATAGATTAATAGAATATTATGAAAACCAATTCTCCACTAGCTTTTGTCTAACTTTCGTAAATGACACTTTTTGTTTTTATTTATAAATAGCTTTACAAATTATTCCGAATATCGTTAAGAGGAATAGATTTTCTCAAATCATAGTGGACCTCTCAACAGAGACTTGTAATCATAATTCAATGTTTCTGATAATTCAATCATTTAATATATATTTTTTAATTTCGTCGATAATCATATTGAAACAAATACGTTCATGTAAAGCATTATACGTTTAAATACTTTGTTGACATTTTCAATTTAAAACATATACACATATACATACATATTCATATATGTTCATTTAATGGTTCGTGAATCATTGGAATTTGGTCGAGGTTTAAATGAATGTATAAACATAGTTTAAAATCTTTGAGATTTAACTTAACAAACATTGCTTATCGTGTCAGAATAATATAAAGATAAAGTTTAAATTTAGTCGGAAATTTCCGGGTCGTCACAGTACCTACCCGTTAAACAAATTTCGTCCCCGAAATTTGATAGAGGTCGTTATGGCTAACAATGAGAATGTTATTATGACGATTATGAAGTTTTATCATGTCTAAGAAGTACGGATAAAATAATTCGATTACTCGAAGCGTATGAGGGAAGTTATCGTAAATGAAGGAAATAAGATTATAGTGATTCGTCATATCTTTTGACGTCATCACAATTGATCTCCGAATTTAAAGAAAATCTTTGTAATCTATGTTGGATTTGATGCTTTGGTGATTAAGGAGATTATGATTCTCTTCGAATTAATACGATAATCCATCTTGATTTCTCTGTCGGGTATTTCACTATAAATCCACCTCCTTCGTTTTCTTACAACTCACACCTTCTATTCTTTCTCCCTCAACTCATATTTTAAAGTATTTGTCAATATGCTTCATCCAGTACTGATTCTCGATATACTCCTCACTTTCATATCTGTCATTCTTCTTTTTCATCTGCCTCCGGAAGAATCTATTTACTTCTACTATACTCTCGGTTTTATAGTGTTTTTAGTTCTTCCGTGTCTTTATATTGCTATATGCATCGATATATAAGGTTTATAATTTTTGGGTGGTTGTTGGGTTTTATATCTTCCCTTATATTTCAAAGCCCATGCTTTTGTCTTCTATAATCATTGACATCCACAGTTAATGCTCCCTTCTATTTGCTGCGATTTATACTCCAATTTATATTTTGGAGTTTTGTCCTTTCGTTTCTTCTTCTTGCGATTAAGCAACGTTTGTAATGGTCCAGTTTTCGCAGATATGAATTTCAGAATGAACATAGTTAATGTTCTAAGAAGGAAATGGTAATGGCACGATCTTGATTTGTTAATTTACCAGAATACCCTGAAAAGACCGAATCATCAAGAAAATATATTCTTGATATTTTTAGAGATTAAATAGAATACAAGAGTCATGTAACATGGAACATGATGACGGCATGGTCTGTGAATCGTCATGTCCCATTAGAAACTCAGCATGACTTACTGTAATATAATCACGTTGATCAAGTGTCATTATATTATACTAACTCATTCTTCAGTTCCCAACACTACTTCAAAACATTCATAATTTAAACTCGAAAGTTTATAGAATATAGAAACTAATAGTTTCTTATATGATGTAACACTGATAGCGCAAAGAGATAAATGACTTCAGATAAGATTAGTTGTGATAATATCTTCAGAAATATCGTGGATATTTATAATGAAAGATATGATAATATCTTAGAATTTCTAATATTGATGGATGATGATGAAGATTTATCTGTAAAGGTTTAGAATAAAGAGTAAGGTATTCGTTAATGACTTTAGCAGGCACTGAATCATTTGGATTCTTTGAAGGCAGATTTAGTCTTTGTGATTTGTCCACAGCCTCCTTCATAGTCTGTTCAATCCGTTTTCCAGTTCCAAACCTTCTCTTTTTCTCTGCTTTACCACGTTACTATTCTTTGTCATCAAAATTTTTACTGTTAAGCTCGTTTACAGTTTTTGATGCTTCGTTAGCATTTCAAGAACTAGTTTGCAGTTCAAAATATTTTTCAGAACTTCACATTCAAAGTATGTAAGTCCAGGAGATAGACGTTTTACGTACACATATAACTGTTGGCGTAGACATGCTGCGAGATTTCAAAATACTGGTTACTGTTTTTCGATGATTCGTATGACAATTCTCGTTACAAGATGCGAATGAGTAAAAGATGTGATTTCACTAAATATAATGATTTTTCGAAAAGTCAAAGATAATTGAAGTTGTTGGTAAGTTTATTGCTAAGGTGGCGAGATATGAAAGGTCCCCAGTAACGATGACGAAAGGGCAACGTATCTATCGAGGCTATAATAAGACTAGTCCGACTGAAAAGTCAAAGTTGACTTGCTGGAGCTGTGACAAAACTGTCTACTTTGAAAAGGAATTGAAAAGTCATTTTAGCTAATAAATGCCAAAGGGTCTGACACGGCTACGCGTCGAACTATGACTTTGGCTTTGAGAGCTTTTTAGGTACATAAATGTGGGTAATATGTGGTTGGATCATCATCTCGATTGTTCATTGTTTGAAGTGTCTTCAAAAACTTCGGAGAGTTTGAACACAGTTTGTAATCGTTAATATACATATGATGTTCTAACACAGTTTTGAAGTCAAAGTATAGCTTTGAAAGATGTAGGAATCTAAGAGTGATGTCTTCTGCTAAATCATGACTTGGATTTTGATTTGTCAAAATCAGAATGCGTAATCAAATTTGGGTGAGAATGGTTGATTTGATTTCTATACAAGACTGTATATTGTTGTGAGATTTTGGGAGTATAGTTGATGATTTGCTTAATCAGATTCGAAAAATGTAACATATTAATTGTGAATTTATATATCTCTCGGGTATTACCTACCCGTTAAAAAAAATTTCACAATTAATATTTTGTACAACAAAATTTTATTACAGTCTTTATGAAAATATATATGTGCATATTTTCTTCAGATGTAACATAGATTTAATGAGTTAATATTAAATTAAACTCATTTGATTTACGGTTAAAACTAGAACTGAATAATCCCTAAAGACTTTAGAAATTACATAACTTTTACGGAGTATTTATTCAATACAATTGAAATTATGAATTAATACTTCGTTATTTGTTGGTGTTTGTAACCCTTACACCATATTCTCTAAAGCCACTACTCGAGCGCGAAGCTCGTTGACTTCTTCTATTACACCGGGGTGATTATCGGTTCGGACGAGCGGATAAATAAAATCTAGAATTTGATGTAGTATATAATCGTGATGAGATACTCTGGAAATGAGAGAGAAAATGGTGTTTCGGACCGGTTCGCCGGTAAGTGCTTCAGGTTCATCGCCAAGAGGGCAATGTGGTGGATGGAAGGGATCACCTTCTTCTTGTCTCCAATTATTAAGGAGGCTACGAACCTATCCCCAATTCATCCACAATAAATTATGGCTAATTGGTTGATCCATTCCGGTCACACTGCTTTCGGAGCTTGAGTGGGATTCCATATCGGAATTCGAGGGACTTGAACTAATGACAAATTCCATTTCGTTCAATTGAATAAAGGATTTTTCGATATGAAATGATTTTTCGGCTATCGGGTGGTATTCTAATTACATAGAATATCTATATATATATAGCGCAAAAGATTTCATAGATTACGGAGGAAATTACGGGATATGTCAGACAAAGTTTACAGTAACAGATACGCTAAGATATGGATTAGCAGATACGCTAAGATATGAATTTTGTCTATACACTATTCATGCAATCAATGCAGTAAGACGTGTCTAGACTAAGAATGATAAGCAGGCAATTTTCGACAAAAATGATAAGCAAAACTTTTGACATGCAGACACGGTCGAAGTCCAGGCTCACTAATGCATCCTAACGACTATCAGTTAGACACACTAATGCAGACCTGGTTCGCTAAGACCACCGCTCTGATACCAACTGAAAGGACCCGTTCATATACATTATAAACGATTCACAATAGTTGATTACATCGCGAGGTATTTGACCTCTATATGATACATTTTACAAACATTGCATTCGTTTTTAAAAGACAAACTTTCTTTACAGCGAAAGTTGATGGTATGTACACCATTTCATAATACATCCAACTATAATTGACATAATAATAATCTTGATGAACTCAATGACTTGAATGCAACGTCTTTCAAAATATGCCATGAATGACTCCAAGTAATATCCTTAAAATGAGCTAATGCACAGCGGAAGATTTCTTTAATACCTGAGAATAAACATGCTTTAAAGTGTCAACCAAAAGGTTGGTGAGTTCATAGGTTTATCATAACAATCATTTCAATATATTAATAGACCACAAGATTTCCGTTTATAAATATATGTACACTCGCAAGTGTATAAAAGTATTCTATAAATTGTAGGCACCCGGTAACAAGCCTTAACGTTCATGTTTGACCCTCTGAAGTACACCAGATCAGGTGTGTTTAAAATAACCTCGAAGTACTAAAGCATCCCATAGTCAGGATAGGGTTTGTCAGGCCCAATAGATCTATCTTTAGGATTCGCGCCTACCGTACATAGACAAGTAGTTTAATGTTACCAAGCTAAGGGTATATTTCTGGTTTAAACCCACGTAGAATTAGTTTTAGTACTTGTGCCTATTTAGTAAAACATTTATAAAAACAGCGCATGTATTCTCAGTCCCAAAAATATATATAAAAGGGAGCAAATGAAACTCACCATACTGTATTTCGTAGTAAAAATACATATAACGTCATTTAACAAGTGCAAGGTTGGCCTCGGATTCACGAACCTATATTAATTATATATATTTATATGTTGGTCAATATTTGTCTAACAATTTTTGGTCAAGTCATAGTGTACCACAATCCTAATGCTCGAGACTAATATGCAAAAGTCAACAAAAGTCAACTTGACCCAAAAATGACTTTTAAAATTTATACGTGTTTATTATATAACTTAACTATAGTCGTTTTATATATTTAAATATATTTATTAGATTTTATAATAATAAAAGTCATTTATTAATAAAAATTTATATTAACGTTTATATATGATAAAATATACTTTTATATATCTTAAGTAGTAAAATTTATAAAGTTCACTTAATATCGTAAAACTATAGTGGTAAGTATTATTAATGTAATTATATTACGCGTGGTGAAAAATATCTGTGTATCCCCTATTTATTTGATAAAATAATATTGATCATAATAATAATAAGTAAAAGTTGTATTATTTTGTAATAATAATTATTATTATTCTATAAAAAAATAACAATATTTATATTTACTAAAAATGTTATTATGATAAAATGATAATACTAACATAATAGTAATAATGATATTTTATAATAACAATGATATTTCTATTAAAATAATAACGACGATAGTAATAATAATCATTTTAACAATAATACTAAAATTCAGTTGACTATAACTTCAAATCCGTTCATCGAAACCATTCGATATTTAAATGAAAAGTTCTTAATTTTTCGCTAGCTTTCCAATGACATGCATATCATATACCCTATCTCAGTAGCATATGTATCTAATTCAGGATTCAACAAACCTATCTAAGGACAATATCGAATGTACAAGCATGCATAATCCTATATACTCGAGCACTAGTCAGGGATACACTATTGATATATAAAAGTTAAGTTATGAGTGCTCACGTATCAATATTGAGATTCAATATTGCAGGAAAGTACGTAGACGCAACAGAGATGATAAACACTAGATTGACCTCACGAGCATACCCATGAACCATACCCATCACCTCCATAGCTATAACCCATAATTTCCTTAACTTCGACTCATTAAAAAAAAACTATTTTGAAATCACTCGGACATCACTCCGTCGTAATATTTTATGTATACTAATAATATCTTGAAATAATACAGAGCAAATATATATATATATATATATATATATATATATATATATATATATATATATATATATATATATATATATATATGTAAATCGATTGAGAGAGTTTAGAGAAATATATTTTCAAGTTTCTATGAAATAATGAAACCTATTGAATTCTATTTATAATAGATTTTTGAATTATTAAAGTGAATAATTAAAGTATGAATTATTAAAGTGAATTATTAAAGTATGAATTATTAAAGTGAATTATTAAAGTATGAATTATTAAAGTGAATTATTAAAGTATGAATTATTAAAGTGAATTATTAAAGTATGAATTATTAAAGTGAATTATTAAAGTTAAAGTATAGTAAAAGTATAAAAACTATATATGTATAATACACGTATAAATATATATAATATTAATTTAAATCGTTATATATATTTAATGAAATAAAATATAAATATCGTTATATTTATTATACTGGTTAAGTAATGAGTTGTCAAAAGTGATTCTAGATATTTATAAAAGTTATATACGTTTTAATAATAAAGTTCTTTTTAAACTGAAAACCTTTTTGTACGTTTGAAAATAGATTAATAGAATATTATGAAAACCAATTCTCCACTAGCTTTTGTCTAACTTTCGTAAATGACACTTTTTATTTTTATTTATAAATAGCTTTACAAATTATTCCAAATATCGTTAAGAGGAATAGATTTTCTCAAATCATAGTGGACCTCTCAACAGAGACTTGTAATCATAATTCAGTGTTTCTGATAATTTAATCATTTAATATATTTTTTTAATTTTGTCGATAATCATATTGAAACAAATACGTTCATGTAAAGCATTATACGTTTAAATACTTTGTTGACATTTTCAATTTATAACATATACACATATACATACATATTCATATATGTTCATTTAATGGTTCGTGAATCATTGGAATTTGGTCGAGGTTTAAATGAATGTATAAACATAGTTTAAAATCCTTGAGATTTAACTTAACAAACATTGCTTATCGTGTCAGAATAATATAAAGATAAAGTTTAAATTTAGTCAGAAATTTCCTGGTCGTCACACTGTTACTGTAAACTTTGCCTAACATATTCCGTAAATTCCTCCGTAATCTATGAAATCTTTTGCTATATATATATATATATATATATATATATATATATATATATATATATATATATAGATATTCTATGTAATTAGAATACCATCCTATAGCCGGAAATCATTTCATATCCAAAAATCCTTTATTCAATCGTACAAAATGGAACTCTCCACTAGTTCAAGTCCCTCGAATTCTGATATGGAGTTTCACTCGAGCTCCGAAAGTAGTGTGACCGGAATAGATCAACCAATTAGCCATCATCTATTTTGGATGAATTGGGGATGGATTCGTAGTCTACTTAATCATTGGAGATAAGAAGAAGGTGATCCCTTCCATCCACCACATTTCCCTCTTGGTGAAGAACATGAGGCACTTACCGGCGAACCAGTTCGTAACACCATTTTCTCTCTCCTTTCCAGGATATGCCGCAACGAGTATAATATTACTAATATTATTGAGGCTATCCGACCTTTACTCCGTATCTTACATGGTGAATTATTTAGTAAAAAAAAAAAATAAAAAAAATTTACTGTCATGAAAAGCAAAACTTCATTAGCAAGTGCATCCTACATCATTTCATTCCCTTTATAAAGCTCTTGACCTCTCTTTTTATTCAAGAAACTTTAAACATCTTCTTTCACAATACAAAACAAAACAAATTCTCATCATCTATACTCACATCAAACCACTACCAGCACCAGCAGCAGCAGTACCAACAACATCACAAGCCTCAACATCACAAGCCGCATTACGAGCATCAACATTATACGCACCGTAGGCACTGAGGGATACCAACAATAATGAGTGATGAAGTATTAATTCATTATTTCATTTACGCTGAAGAAATATTCCGCGGCGATTATGTAATCTCTAAAGTTTTAGGGATTATTCATTTCTAGTTCCAACCGTAAACCAAATGAGATTAATATAATATTAACTCATTAAATCCATATTACATCTGAATAAAATATACATACATATATTTTCATAAAGACTGTAATAAAAATTCTTTTGTACAAAATATTACTTGTGAAATTTTATTTTAACGGGTAGGTAATACCCGAGAAATACTTAAGTTCACATTAATATGTTACACTGTACATTTTCAATGATGTTTCGACAATCGTTAATTATACTCTCTCCTTTCATAGCAATATACATCATTTCACAAAATTCAAGACAACCATTTTCTATACCAATTCAATTACATATTCTGATTTTAACAGATCAAAATCTAAGTCAAGATTTAAGAAGTGCCATCAATCTTAAATTCCTACATCCTTCAAAATCATACTTTAAATTCAAACTATACTAGAACATCACTTTCATTCACAGAACTCATAAAGATATTCGTATCATTCAAGATTCATGACGAATTCATTATACGGATATTGACGATGACAACCTGCATCTAAACCCTTCAAAATTCTTGAAAACATCTCAACTAAGGACCAATCAAGAGAATGAACCAATCACACGATACATACGAAGAATATATGCATATAGATATGCATTGGGAGGACACTTGAACCTAAGCAAGGTTCAACACGTAACCGTGTCAGATCCTTTAGCATTATTATTACCCAAAATAACTTTACAATCCCTTTTCAAAATAGCGAATTTTGTCACAGCTCCAAAAAGACAACTTCAACTTTTCATCCGGAGTAGCCTTATTATAACCTTGATATATACGTTGTCTTTTCACCATCGTTACTGGGGAACCTTTTATATTCCACCACATTAGTAGTAAGCTTACCAGCAACTTTATTGCTCTTTGACTTAAATCTCTCTGAAAGATCACTATAAAACCTTGTCATGTACCCATCTACATCTTGTAACAATAATTGTCATACCAAACCCCAGGAAGCATCAATAATTATTCTTGAATCTCACATCATTTCTGCATATACATATAACGTTATTTCCTGGAATTATAATTCTGAAATCCGAAATAGCACTTCAGCCTACGAATCAGTACTATGAAGTTTTGAAAAAGCTGAATGAAGCAGCAGAAACTGTAGACAACTGTAACAGTCAAAAGTTGATGATAAAAAATATTGTGTTAGCAAAGCACAGAAAAAGAGAAGATTTGGAACTGGAAAATGGATTGAGCAAACCCTGAAGGAGGCTGTGGACAAATCACAGGGACGAAATCTACCTTCAAAGAATCCAAATGATTCTGTGTCTGCTAAAATCCTTAGCAAAATACCTTGTTCCTTACTCTAAAACCCTTGCGGACAATATTCTTCATCATCCTCTTATCTTAAATATTCTAAGATATCATCGTATCTTCCATTATAAATATCCTTCATATTTCTGAAGATATTTTCATAACCATTCTTATCTGAAATCATTTATTCTTTCGCGTTATCTGTATCACATCATAAAGAAAACTGTTTTAGTTTCTAAATATCTGAAACCTCTGAGTGTAGAGTATGAATGTTTTTGAAGTAATGTTGGGAACTGAAGCATGAGTTAGTATAATATAATGACACTTGATCAACGTGATTATATTACAGTAAGTCATGCTGAGTTTCTAAATGGAACGTAATGATTCACAGACCATAACATCATCATGTGCCATGTTACATGACTCTTATATTCAATCTAATCTCTAAACATATCAAGAACATATTCTATTGATAGTTCTATCTTTTTCTTTGGATTCTGGTAATTCCACAAGTCAAATTGTGCTATTACAATTTCTCTCTAAGAGCATTAGCTATGTTCATTCCGAATTTCATATCTATCAATTCTAGACCATTATTCGATTGACTTGAAGTCAGGAAAAGAAGACGGAAGCATGAAACTCCAAAATATAAGGAAAAAATATAAGCACGAAGACAACGCAGAAATTACAAACCATGTATATCGATGCATATAGCAATATAAAGACACGGGAAAACTAAGAACACTATAAACCCAAGAGCATAGTAGAAATTAATGGATTCCTCCGGTGGAAGATGAAAAAGAAGAATGATAGATGTGATAGTCAAGAATATATCAAGAATTAAAACTGGATGGAGCATATTGACGAATGTTTTGGAAGTATGAAGAAAGGAAGAAAGTATAAAAGATTGGAGATGTGGAAATAAGGAAACGTAGGAGGTTGATTTATAGTAAAATATCCGACAGAGAAATCGAGACAGATTATTGCATTAAATCGAAGAGGATCATAATTTCCTTAATCACCGAAGAATCAAATCTTATATAGATTACAAAGATTTTCTTTAATCCAGAGATCAACCGTGATGACGTTAAAAGATAAGACGAATCCCTATTTTCTCATTTCACTCTTTTACGATAGCTTCACTCATACGTTTCGAGTAATCAAATTATTTTATCCATATTTCTCAATCATGATAAAACCCTATGAATCAACTTATATTCATCATAATAACATTCTTATTGTTAGCCATGACGACCTCGATCAAATTTCGGGACGAAATTTCTTTAACGGGTAGGTACTGTGACGACCCGAAAATTTCCTACCAAATTTAAACTTAATATTTATATAATTTCGACTTGATAAGCAATGATTTTTAAAAAATCTTGAACCTCCGGAAAGAGTTTTACACAAGCTTTTGGTCACCCTTTTATTCCGATGATTCACGAACGTCATAACTTGATTTAATTGTTTAATTGTTTAATTATTGTGTATATATATGGATTTATATATATTTAACTTGAAAATATGATAATTAAATATCTCATTAAGTATATTAACAAAGTATTATATATATATTTTCATACTACTAATTTAAAGAGTTTTCAAACAATATATATATTACTATTTAAACGACGTAATTAACTTATGTTAAAATGTATTTACATATAATGTATTACGAGTGTAAATACATCCTTACAAGTATTGAATACACTTTATAATATACCAATACATATAAAGGATAGCTATACTCGTATTTCCGTTCAATTTCCTCAAGAATTCTACTCGCATTCATACGGTATTTTTACCCGTATTATACACAGCTTCTAGAAGTATTTACTATTGGTATATACCAATAGAAATCTGCAATTATTTGTGTAATATGTCATCCATGACCTAATCAATTTAATATGTCATGCATGACTTAAAACAATTTAACTTATCTTAGATGTTTTCACTAAAAGCCAAAATTATAAGCTTATAAATAAGGACCATTTTAACTCATTTTTACTCCACATTTTCTTAAACTAAAAACACACACTTGAATGCTCTAATATCATACTTTAATCTCAGCAACTTTCCTCTTCATAATCAAGGTAAAATACTTTTCAAAATCTTTGTTCAATTCCTTGTATAGTTGCTATCTTATTATACTTATAAAACTTGTAAAAACTAGAACTTATTTTGGTGAACACCAAGCTTGTTTGAAAAACTAATCTAATATTTCTAATTTAACTATAATAACACTTATTTATATGTATTATGATGTTATATTAAGTTAATATAAGAACTTATAACTTGTACATATGAAGAACACCTTGAAACTTAACATATATCCTTTAATCTCCATTCGGTAAAAAGCGGGCTGTTTTGGGTTGGGAATTAAAAACCTATCTTAGACTTTGAGTTTGAGGCTAAGACTTTGGAAATATGTTAATATATGTAAATAAGACTTCCAGTATTTTTTCATGATTTTAGACAAAGTGGAAGTATTTTATCAAAAATCATATATTGGGTGGATGCAGGGATTTTTCCAAATCTGTCCACTGACACAAAAAGAGGGTAAAGCTCTAAAAATTACTACTTGGGATGAACTTTTCGAATTGGTTTTGTAAAATTTACTTCTTAATGAATCCATAGCAATTTGATTCACGTTAAACGGAGTTGTAATGAATATTTAGCGAGCAAAACAAAATCTGCTAAAATTAACGTTGTATGGGCGAAATTTATATTATAAAAAAACTATATTAACCATATCCTTGTTAACTTTTCCTATATTCTATATATATTTGGACATGTTATCAGTAGTATAATAAAATATTATAATCTTGGTTAATTCTGTGATTGTATATATGTATAATAATATTCTTGGTACATCCTAACACAATAAGTATACAATACGTTTTGATAAATCCTAAGACAATACATACACAATATGTCTTAGTTAATTCTAAGACAATATGTATACAATACATCTCTGGGTTGATGCAAAGACAATACGTATACAATACGTCGTGGGGTAATTCTAAGATTATATATATACCGATTATTGGACTGTTGGAATTTTCGGACTATTTTTGACTACTAACAAAGGACTACTAATAATGAACTACTAACACAAAATGTTAAAAATTATTATATAAGTATTCTATGAACTTGCTTTATTTTATTCATATATCGTATTATTATCTGAATCGTTATTATTGTTATAGGTTCGTGAATCCAAGGACGACGGTCATATTTTTAATAAGTTGAAAACTTATTATTAATATACTTTTACTACTGTGAGTATATAGTCCCATTTTTAAACTCTAAAAATATTTTGGGATGATAATACATGCATTTTATGTTTTACGCCATGGAAACAAGTACTTAAAATATATTCTACGTTGAGTTGTACCACCTTGCATATCTTCCCTAATAGCTTGGTAACTAATATTTACATGTTGTAAGAACATGTAAGCGCGAATCCTATTGATAGATCTATCGGGTTTGACAACCCCAACCGGGCTAGTCGCTCTAATATCGTAAACGGTTGCATAGTACTTCGTTTTTACTACACTTGGTACAGTGTAGGGAGATTTCATAATAAAGGGAATATGCCACATTAATGGTTAAGTATGGTTACCGAAACGCTCAACAACTTATAGAATACTTTTATACACTTGCGAGTGTACATATATTTATAACTATGAAATCTTGTGGTCTATATTTATATCGATGCTAAACCTATATATCTCACCAACCTTTGTGTTGACTGTTTAAGCATGTTTATTCTCAGGTCCTTAAGAAAGTCTTCCGCTGTTGCATTATCTGAGCAAGCTGTGCATGGAGTCTCATGTTTTTGTTTAAATGAAGTGTTGCATTCAATAAAACCTTCGTCATGTATTATATTCAACTTTTATGTCACGTATGTAGTATTTGGAAACCGATGTATTATGGGGATTATTTCTTAAATAATCGTCCACTTGTTTAAAACATGCATTATGTATAATAATGGTGTGCTTTTTATGAAATGAATGCAATAATTTCTAAAACGTATCATATAGAGGTCAAATACCTCGCTATGAGACCAATGAATAACGTACTGCATTTATAGTGATATGAACGGGTCGTTTCACCACTTGGTGACCCTGCTTGATGCTGAGGTCCGTAGATTTCCAGCTGATTTTCGAGAAAACTTTTCAAGGTATTTTGTAGACTCTACAACTGGTCTGGACGACAACTTCCTAACCTAAATCAAGAAGTGGGTTTCTTTTTCTTGGAAGACTTTACTTCCTTTTAAATTCTATTTATATTACAATAAACTGGGTAAAACTGATTAATATCGTCCAAAACAAAAGTATCTTCAATTATTTGTACAAAAATATGTGATATATGTTCTAAATAACTTGGTAAATATTTCCCACACTTGGCTTTTATTTTTCTTTCTTTACCTTTTTATTCTATTCTATTCCATTTTAAATGAATTCAAGCGTTTTGGGTTGTTTCTCAATTTATGTCCTTTCCGAGGTAACAATAATTTCGGTGTTAACACATAGTTTTATCGTTCATAAATATGTATAAACATGATTTTGAGTTCATTTAGTTGAAAATTTTTAAAAATTTTACTAGAAGTGGGTAGTCAGTATATAAGACTAGGGCCGTTCTTTATTATCAGAGAGCGCTAGATTCTAATACAACTACTGCGTTACTAGTAAAATTTAACGGTGGCTATTAAACCAAGTGTATAAGTCAAGCCTTTAAAATCCGAAAGAATTTAATCCCTTCCCACACTTAAGATCTTGCAATGCCCTCATTTGCAAGAAATCAGTAACAATTTAAATTATTGAGGGTGATTAGCGTAGAAAAATGATTAAATTTTACCAAAGTTTCCAAACATATTGTTGTTTGTTTGATTGATAAATGGTGCACATCATTTGTTCATTCCTGCAGTTGTTATTTCACATATATTTTGCATCTTGTCGTCAAAATTAGTTGCTTTTGCTGAACTTAATGCCAGTCTTTGAAAGTGCTCTATTTTACCCTGTTGTGTACATGAGATAAAATACAAACATATATACATATTTTTAAAGTTTGGAATATCACCCACATTCAAAAATTATTAAAATATAATAATAAAAGTTAGAAAATTATAAAAACTATTACAGTATCAAAAGAAGTATTAAAAGTATAAAATTACAAGTTACAAAATAAATAAAAATAGAAATAAAAGAAAATTACGGTTGATGAGGATGGTTCCAGTAGGGATTCCATTCATAGCCGTAAGTGCTGTAAAATGCTTAAGTTGGGTTATATGTAGGGAACGGTGGTCGGGTCTGTATAGTCCAGGGAGGAAATATGGCCGGTTGAGTAGGAATGTAGTTTGGGTTATTGTAGGCACAATGGCTTATGATTTGGCTTTGATGATATTGCCAATCTGCAAATGCTCGTTGTCTAGCCATTTCATACTCATTTTGGGCCAAAAAAATTTGCATTTCTGTCATCTGATTCCCTCCTCCCGCATTACCTTGCTCCTGATCTCTTTCTACATGTGGATGCGCGCCATCATATGGTGCTGCAGCGTTATGTCATTTCTTTAAAACCTTTGCACCATGATATACTAGCAAACCAATTCTATCACGGGGTTCTGGTACTGCAATTAATAATCCCCCTGACTTCTATCCACATTGAGATACTCAGCAATTAAAGTAATAAAGATACCACCTCCTATTATATTATTAGTCCGCATACCCCTAACCATTACTGATAAATAATAACCCACACAATAAGGTATACTCACAACGCTCTGTGGGTCTCGAATATACATGAGGTAAAATAGATCATTTTCATTCACCTTTTCTTTATTCCTACCTCGCTGTGTAATCGAGTTTGCTAAATACCTATGGATCACTCTAAGCTCAGCTCTATTAATATCGGTATAAGAGTAAGATCCACCACGAAATCAGTTATGGCTAGTCATTCTACTCCTTATTCCATTCACATCAAAATTTTCATCAACCCTCCTACAATTAATTATCAACCTTTGACAATCAGTAGATGCTAGTTCCTCAGGCGTATATATACACAAAGCCTGAGCCATATCTAATAGAGACATATGGCACATCACTCCTCCTAACAAAAATCTAATAAAGCTTCGATCAGTTAAGTTAGCTACTCGATCATTTATTTCAACACTACATAATAATTCCACACACCATTCTCTATATACTGGCCTACGTATATTGAATAATCGTTCCCAATCATTAAAAGCAGAATTACCATACCTTTGTGTAAGTAATTCTATGATTGGCTCGGCCAATCCCACTGTTTCTAACGGTTCCCAATCTATCACCCTGGGTACTTCAACATTCTTTGACTGAAGAATGTGTAAGTTCCTCTGATATTTTGGATAATCTATCCAATGTCTGTCAAATCTTAAATTAGGGTGTAAATCTGCCAATTGTGTAGTGACCCAAACTTTTCCATAATTATATATATTAAATGATATCTAATATTAACATGATTAAATGTTTCCAACATGTTAAGCAATCAAACTTGTTAAGACTTGATTATTTGTTATGAGTTTCATGTAGACAATTGACCACCCAAGTTGACCGGCGATTCACGAACGTTAAAACTTGTAAAACGACATGATGATATATATATGGGCATATATATGGTTAACATGAGATTATGATAAGTAAGTATCTCACAAAGTATATTAACAATGTTTGATATACATAAAAAAAATGAGAATATTGAATTATGAAGCTCGAAACGATATACATAACGATTATCGTTATAACAACGTCTTACTAAATACATATGTATTGTATTAAGATATTGATATACTATATTTAACATGATAAAATGATAATTAAGTATATCATTGAGTGTATTAACAATGAACTATACAAGTAAGATGAGACTACTAACTTAATGATTTCGAAACAATATATATATGTAACGATTATCGTGGTAATAGTATTTTAACATATATATATGATGTTAAGATATATTCATACACCATGTTATCATGTTAACATAACAATTTAACATCTCATTAGATATAATAAACAATGGGTTAACAACATTAAATGAGATCGTTAACTTAAAGGTTTCAAAACAACACTTACATGTAACGACTAACGATGACTTAACGACTCAGTTAAAATGTATATACATGTAGTATATTAAGATGTATTAATACACTTTTGGAAGACTTCATGACATATATCAAAGTACTTCTACTTAACAAAAATGCTTAAAATTACATCCTCATTCATTTTCATCAACATATCTACTCGTATGCACCTGTATTCGTACTCGTACAATACACAGCTTCTAAGATGTATATACTATTGATATATACACTTAATCATAAGCTCCTTAGTAGCCCATGTGTGTCATTAAACATGTGGGAACCATCATTTGACAACTAGCATGAAATATCTCACAAAATTACAAAAAATATTATAAATCATTCATGAATTATTTACATGAAAACAAACTTACACATCCTTTATATCTAATCCATATACCAACGACCAAAAATACCTACAAACACTTTCATTCTTCAATTTTCTTCATTTAATTGATCTCTCTCAAGTTCTATTTTCAAGGTCTAAGTGTTCTTCATAAATTCTATAAGTTCTAGTTTCATAAAATCAAGAATACTATCAAGTTTGCAAGATTACTTCCAAGCTTTCTAATCCAATCCAAGTAACCATCTAAGCTCAAGAAATCTTTCTTATTTACATTAAGATATCTTTCTAATACAAGGTAATACTCATATTCAAACTTTGATTCAATTTCTATAACTATAACTATCTTATTTCGAGTGGAAATCTTACTTGAACTTGTTTTCGTGTCATGATTTTACTTCAAGAACTTTCATGCCATCCAAGAATTCTTTGAAGCTAGATCAATTTTTGTCACTTCTAGTAGGTTTACCTACTAAAATTGAGGTAGTGATGATATTCATAACATCATTCGATTCATATATATAAAACTATCTTATTCGAAGATTTGAACATGTAATCACTAGAACATAGTTTAGTTAATTCTAAACTTGTTCGCAAACAAAGTTAATCCCTCTAACTTGACTTTTAAAATCAACTAAACACATGTTCTATATCTATATGATATGCTAACTTAATGTTTTAAAACCTGGAAACACGAAGAACACCTTAAAACCGGACATACGTCGTCGTAGTAACACCATGGGCTGTTTTGGGTTAGTTAATTAAAAACTGTGAGAAACTTTGATTTAAAAGTTGTTCTTCTAGAAAAATGATTTTTATTATGAACATGAAACTATATCCAAAAATATGGTTAAACTCAAAGTGGAAGTATGTTTTTCAAAATGGTCATCAAGACGTCGTTCTTTCGACTGAAATGACTACCTCTTATAATATTGACTTGTAAACTGTATTTTCGACTATAAACTTATACTTTTTCTGTTTAGATTCATAAACTTAAGTTCAATATGAAACCATAGCAACTTGAATCACTTAAAACGGATTTGAAACGAAGAAATGACGGGTAAAACAAAATTGGATAAATTTGATAGTTTTAGCTACGAAAATTTTGTAACAAATCTAGACTAAACATATCCTAACTAATTTATATTGTATTATACATATTATGAAATCTTGAGATACCATAGACACGTATACAATGTTTTGACATATCATATCGACCCATCTATATATATATATATATATTTCGGAACAACCATAGACACTCTATATGCAGTAATGTTTGAGTTAGCTATACAGGGTTGAGGTTGATTCCAAAATAATATATATACCTTGAGTTGTGATCGAGTTTGAGACTTGTAGACACTGGGTCGTGGATTGATTCGAGATAATATATATTGCTTTATTTCTGTACATCTAACTGTGGACAACTAGTTGTAGGTTACTGACGAGGACTGCTGACTTAACAAACTCAAATCATTAAAACGTAATAAAAATGTTGTAAATATATTTTGAACATACTTTGATATATATGTACATATTTATTATAGGTTCGTGAATCGACCAGTGGCCAAGTCTTACTTCCCGACGAAGTAAAAATCTGTGAAAGTGAGTTATAGTCTCACTTTTAAAATCTAATATTTTTAGGATGAGAATACATGCAGTTCTATAAATGTTTTACGAAATAGACACAAGTAATCGAAACTATTCTATGGTTGAATTATTAAACCGAATATGCCCCTTTTAGCTTGGTAGCCTAAGAATTAGGGAACTGACCCCTAATTGACGTGAATCCTAAAGGTAGATCTACGGGAACTAACAACCCCCATTCTGGAATTTGGAATGCTTTAGTACTTCGAGTTTATCATGTCCGATGGGCGTCCCAGAATGATGGGGATATTCTATATGCATCTTGTTAATGTCGGTTACCAGGTGTTCACCATATGAATGATTTTTGTCTCTATGCAGTTTGCGAAATGCCTGATATGAGATGTGTTGTAAAAATGAAATCTTGTGGTCTATTATTATGATTTGATAATATATAGGTTAAACCTATAACTCACCAACATTTTTGTTGACGTTTTAAGCACATTTATTCTCAGGTGATTATTAAGAGCTTCCGCTGTTGCATACTAAAATAAGGACAGGATTTGGAGTCCATGCTTGTATGATATTGTGTAAAAACTGCATTCAAGAAACTTATTTCTATGTAATATATTTTTATTGTAAACCATTATGTAATGGTCGTGTGAAAACGGTATATTTTAGATTATCATTATTTGATAATCTATGTAATGCTTTTTAAACCTTTATCGATAAAATAGAAGTTATGGTTGTTTTAAAAATGAATGCAGTCTTTGAAAAACATCTCACATAGAGGTCAAAACCTCGCGACGAAATCAATTAATATGGAACGTTTATAATCTATATGAACGAGACATTTCAAATTGTATATTTGAATATGAAATGAATTGATGCGGTAGATTTTGTCTATATTGGTCGTTAATCTCCTGTTCGTCTGCATTTTCAGGAGGAGCATTGTGAGCTTGGGAAGCGGATGAAGATTCACCCCTTTCAGTCTGCAAAACACATTAAACACAAAATTTTGTGCATCTAAATATGCATTAGTGTTAGCAAAATCATAACTTAAAATAACCATAATGACATGTTTTAACAATAATAACTTATACACATTTTCATAATATTCACAATATTACACTTTTACTAATAAACATATATGAAAATGTATACAATGTTCCTTAGCATTCATCTTCTAAAACATGTCAAAGATAATCATTATAGCAATTAAACAAGTTCTAAATAGCATTCATGTCAATTAAATCAAGTTCATGCATTTTTGACTCAAAAAGTCAACAATCTTGCTCAAAAATCATGTTTATGATCAAGGTTTTGATCATTTAGCAACCTAAATATGTTACACTACTTAATTAAGCATGAACTAACAACAAAATTCGGCCATAACCCGTTTATATCAAAAAGCCCCAATTTTGCTCAAGAACACAAACCCTAGATTACTCAAAATTTGAAGTTTAAGGCTTCTAATCATGTTAAATAACATCAATCTAGGTTATACAAGCATAATATATAAACAATTTAAGCACAATTAAACTAGAAATCATCAAAATCAAATTATGTATAATTTTGCTCAAGAACACTAAAAATCCGGATTAAAGAGTGTTTAGATGTAGAAATTACCGATCTTCTTGAAAAACTTCTTGGTAGGATTCTTCTCAACATTATTTTATGAAAGATTTGATGAAAAATGGCTAAAAATTGCGAATTTGTGTGTGTTTTTTTGGTATTTTTCGCAGAAAATATGTGTATGTGTGTGTGGAGACTGGTCAGTCGACCAGTTTATGTGTTCTGGAAAATAGAAGCTCCATGAGTGCGGATGTGGGGACCCCAAAAATATCCGCGAGTGCGGTATATATATATATTTATATAAAACCTTTATTCATAAAACAATTAATTTAATTTTTTTAAAAAAAATTTATTTCCTTAGATTTAGGGCGTTTCGGTATGTTTACTTAGTTCGTCCCTCGACAAAATTTTAAAATTTGTCATTTTAAAGCGATAGTTTTAAAAGCAAAGATTTTTGAGTTTTTTCAATGTTTTTAGCATACTTTAGATCAATAAAATTAAAAATAATGATAATAAAATTTCTCGTCCCGCCCTCGGGTAAAGAAATTTCGGTTCAACGACTTAGTCTTCAACTCACGACGAATTTTAGAAATTAATTTTTTTAACTTAATGAAATAAAGTAAATTTTATTTTTAAATTCACACCAAATTTAAATTTAAAATGTATAAAATTTCATATAAATATTAATAATATTTATATACATTAATTTTACAATCTTAGATTTGAAAATAATATAGTTATATATTAATTTTTTAAAAACAAGGTAAAAATAAAAATAAAAATCTTTTTGGTCTTTTATCCCACTTTAATCAATCAAATATTAACAAAAATATACGCCCCTCTTTTGGGTAAAGTAATTTCGGCTATTTTACCTAGTTTTACTCCTGACGAATTTCTGAAATATTTTGAATTGATTGATTAAAGATATTTAAACCTTATGAATAAACGGTAAATTTCGCAGTGATGAATTAAATTTTTGTATGATATCAATAATTTCGGTTTCACATACCTAATTTTATTGAATATCAATTTAATACTTTATAGCGAACGATTCAGCGTTTATTATTAAAAGGTTAAAAGCAATAAATAAAAACAAATAAAAACTGTACATACTTACTTGTGAGAAAGAATTCTCAGAGACCTGCTTTAGTTGACTCATAAGAGAGTCGTTCAATTTGGTTCTCCATTGCTGCATAAGCGTAACCTCGATTCTTCAATAACTTTTCTTCTAAACATATGAACGGTCCTTCTCTGCATAAAGTAACGAACTCGGTATTGGAATGTGTTTGATTGTTCGAACATTTCCCTTCGTGTGACCATTTTCCGTATTTATGACATCTTTCAAGGTGTCGTGCTCTTCTTTTTGTTGCGGATTTTGATTTTCCTTTACCAAAATGTGTCTTATGATGATCTTTTCTGAGTTCTTTCCTCACTTCGTCCATTTTGCTTCTTATGAATGATACCAGTTCACTCGGGAAGGTGTTATTATTACGTTTAGTAATCATAGCGTGTAGTAGTAGACCATGGGTCAGATCAAAGGAATTCTTCATCTTGTAAAACCTAAAAGAAATAAAAATTTAGAATGGAGGGAGAAGACTAGTTCTTTAGGGTCTGCTAGGGAAAGACCAAACGGATTCCATTCTCGAGAACTACACGAAAAAAAAACATCTAACTCTAACAGAAATACAGGATCTTAAAAGATTCGAATCTTCCCACACTTAGTTGTGGTGTCGAAATTGTGATTAACTTCATCTTCATCTTCCATTGAATTATCTATGTAATGTTTAACTTTGTGACCATTAACCTTAAATTCAATCCCATTTGAATTTATTAACTGTACTGTTCCGTACGGGAAAACTCTTTTGACTATGAATGGTCCAGACCATCTTGATTTCAATTTTCCAGGAAATTGCTTGAATCGTGAATTGAAAAGAAGAACTCTGTCTCCTTCCTTGAATTCTTTTGAACTTCTGATTCTTTTATCATGCCATTTCTCCGTTCTTTCCTTATAGATTAACGAATTTTCATATGCATCATGTCTTAATTCTTCTAATTCGTTTAGTTGACTTAACCGTAGACGTCCGGCTTCATGTAAATCAAGATTACATGTCTTCAAAGCCCAAAATGCTTTGTGCTCAATTTCTACTGGAAGGTGACATGCTTTTCCGTAAACGAGTTTAAAAGGTGTGGTGCCAATTGGAGTTTTGTAGGCTGTTCTAAAAGCCCAGAGTGCATCCTCCAATTTCATGGACCATTCCTTTGGATTCGATCCTACAGTTTTCTCTAGAATACGTTTTAATGCTCGGTTGGTATTTTCATCTTGTCCACTTGTTTGTGGACGATAAGCGGTTGAGATTTTAGGAGTTACTCCATATCTTTTGAGAACTTTCTCAAGTTGATTATTACAAAAATGAGTACCCCGATCACTTATTAAAGCTTTCGGTATTCCGAACCTAGCAAAAAGACGTTTTAAGAAGTTAACTACAACTCGTGCATCGTTAGTTGGGAGAGCTTGTGCTTTCACCCATTTAGATACATAATCAATGGCAACGAGAATGTAGAGATTATTATGAGATTTTAGAAATGGACCCATAAAGTTAATACCCCAAACGTCAAAAACTTCACATACTTGAATGACATTTTGTGGCATTTCATCACGTTGACTTATTTTTTTGGCCCTTTGACATGCATCACAGGATTTACAAAGAAGATGTGCGTCTTTGAAAATTGTAGGCCAATAGAATCCAGCATCGTAGACTTTTCTTGCTGTGAGTTGAGGCCCATAATGCCCTCCTGTTAGTCCTGTGTGACAATGGTTTAAGATTTGACTAGCTTCATCTCCGAATACACATCGGTGTATTATTCCATCGGGACAACTTTTAAATAAATGTGGATCTTCCCAGAAATAGTGTTTTATATCACTAAAGAATTTCTTTCATTTTTGGTACGACAACCCTTTTTCAAGGAATCCACATGCTAAGTAGTTTTCATAGTTTGCAAACCATGGAATTTCATTATAATCGATTTTCAATAGATATTCATCAGGAAAGTTGTCTTGTATGGCCGATTCATTTAGAACTTCTAATTCAAGATTTTCAAGACGAGAAAGATGATCAGCGGCGAGATTTTCTGCTCCCTTTTTGTCTCGGATCTCAATATCGAACTCTTGTAAGAGTAAGATCCAACGGATTAATCGTGGTTTGGCATCTTGTTTTGAAAATAGGTATCTAAGAGCAGAATGGTCGGTATAGACCACCGTTTTAGCTAGAACGAGACATGAACGAATTTTGTCAAAAGCAAAGACAATAGCAAGGAGTTCTTTTTCAGTAGTTATGTAATTCGTTTGTGCTCCTTGTAACGTCTTACTATCGTAATAGATAGGTTGAAATCGTTTTTCAATTCTTTGTCCTAAAACGGCTCCCATTCCAAAATCACTTGCATCTCACATGAGTTCAAATGGTAGATTCCAATTTGGAGTTATCATGATCGGCAGATTAGTGAGTTTTTCTTTAAAAATATTAAAAGATTTGATGCATTCATCTGAAAAGATGAATGAAGCATCCTTTTCTAGGAGTTTATTCATAGGAGTGGCAATTTTAGAAAAATCTTTTATGAAACTTCGGTAAAAACCGGCATGCCCTAGAAAACTCCTAACTCCTCTAACATTGGTGGGATGTGGAAGTTTAGCAATTATATCTACTTTAGCTCTATCCACTTCAATTCCTTCCTTTGAAATTTTATGACCAAGAACGATGCCTTCTTTAACCATGAAATGACATTTCTCCCAATTAAGAACTAGATTTGATTGCTCGCATCTAATAAGCATTCGTTCAAGATTAACTAGACATGTTTCAAAAGTATCACCAAAGACTGAAAAGTCATCCATGAAAACTTCCATGCATTCTTCTATCATGTCGTGAAAAATCGCCATCATGCACCATTGAAAGGTTGCAGGGGTGTTGCAAAGTCCAAATGGCATGCGTTTATAAGCAAAAGTACCATAAGGGCACGTGAATGTGGTTTTCTCTTGGTCCTCGGGTGCGATTGGAATTTGAAAGTATCCGGAAAAACCGTCAAGAAAACAATAGTAACTATTTCCGGCTAATCTTTCCAACATTTGATCAATGAAAGGTAAGGGAAAGTGATATTTTTTGGTGGCGTCATTTAATTTTCTATAATCAATACAAACACGCCATCCCGTTACAGTCCTAGTTGGAATAAGCTCATCTTTTTCATTTGTGATGACAGTCATGCCACCCTTCTTAGGCACGCATTGAACTGGGCTTACCCATGGACTATCAGAGATTGGATAAATTAATCCTGCATCTAGCAGTTTAATAATTTCTTTCTTAACAACATTTTGCATATTAGGATTTAGTCTTCGTTGGCGTTGCACATATGTTTTATGACCTTCTTCCATAAGGATTTTATGTGTGCAATACGAAGGACTTATGCCTTTAATGTCATGAATCTTCCATGCAATGGCTAGTTTATGAGCTTTTAGTACGGAAATGAGTTGAGATTTTTCATTTTTCTTAAGAGAAGACGATATTATTACAGGTAATTCAGATTCACCATGTAAATAAGCGTATTCCAAATAGTTTGGAAGTGACTTTAACTCTAATATCGGTGGTTCTTCTATCGATGATTTATATCGATATCTGTCTTCTTCTTTTAACATTTGAAGTTCTTCTATTGTTGGTTCTTATTCATTAGCCATGAGTACGGCTAACATTTCAGCTTCATCAATTGGTTCAGTTCCTTCTCCTAAAGAACATTCTCCTGTTCCTTGTAATTTTGGAAATTCTTCTAACAATTTTGCATGTGAATCTATAGTTTGAATGAAATAACATGTATCATCTGCAGATTGCGGTTGTTTCATGGCTCTATCAACAGAAAAGGTAACACTCACGTCCTCTATACTTAGGGTCAGTTTCTTACCAAACACGTCTATTATTGCTTTAGCCGTGTTTAAGAATGGTCTTCCTAATATGAGAGGAACTCGAGAATCTTCTTCCATATCCAGAATAACAAAGTCTATTGGAAATACTAAAGTACCAACTTTAACTAGCATGTTTTCCATTATCCCTCTAGGATATTTTACTGATCGATCAGCTAGTTGTATGCTTATTCTTGTTGGTTTCAATTCTCCGAGGTCTAGTTTAGCATATAATGAATACGGCATTAAATTTATACTAGCACCTAAATCTGCCAATACTTCTATTGAACTAAGACTACCCAGAAAACATGGAATTGTGAAACTTCCTAGATCTGATAATTTTTCTGGTAGTTTATTCAACAGCACTGCAGAACAATTAGCATTCATAGTAACAGCCGAGAGTTCTTCCATTTTCTTTCTATTTGTGATTAAATCTTTCAGAAATTTAGCATATCTTGGCATTCCTGAAATCACATCAATGAAAGGAAGGTTGACATTTATTTGTTTAAACATATCCAAGAATTTGGATTGCTCGACTTCAAGTCTTTCTTTTCTCATTTTACTTGGGTAAGGAAGTGGTGGTTGGTATGGTTTAACATAAGGTTTTGCCTTAACTATGTTATCTTTATTAACCTTTTCAACTACCGGTTCTGTTTCCTTCTCTTGATTAGGCTGTGATGCCTGTGTAGTAGGAATAGAGTCATCAGAAATTATAGGTAGTTCAGGTGGTTTAAGTGTAATACCACTTCTTGTGGTAATGTCTTTAGCTGTTTCATTCCGGGGGTTAGCATTTGTATCGCTAGGTAAACTCCCTGGTTTTCTTTCACCTATCAACCTTGCTAGGTTGCTCACTTCTTGTTCCAGATTTTGGATAGAAGCTTGTTGATTTCTGAATGCTTGAGCATTTTGTTCATTAGTTTGTTTCTGAGATGTGAAAAACTGCGTTTGAGATTCAACTAGCTTCGACATCATATCTTCTAAATTTAGCTTTTTATCATCGATTTGTGGTGGTTTATTTGAAAAAATAGGTCTTTGCTGGTTGTAAGTATTATTAGATACTTGTTGATTGCTAGGACCTTGTTGATTGTTGTATTGAACATTTCGGTTATAATTCTGATTGTAGTTTGGTCTTGGCGGTTGATAATTATTTTGATAATTATTTCCAGGCCTTTGGTTCATGTATGAAACATTCTCTCTTTGTTCCATTGTTTGTTCAATACTGAGACAATCTTTTGTTAAATGTGGTCCTCCACACTGCTCACAACTAATACGTATTGCGTGAATATCTTTAGTCATCTTTTCCATTCGTCTCTCGAAAGCAACTAACTTTGCGGAAATGGAATCAAAGTCATGGCTAGAATTGGCTCTAGCCGCTTTAGATGATCTAACGATGTCTTTTTCTTGATGCCACTCATGTGAGTGGGAGGCTGTGTTATCAATAATTTTGTAAGCTTCAGTTGCGATTTTCTTCATAATGGAACCACCAGCTGCTATGTCGATGTCTTTTCGTGTAGTAATGTCGCATCCTTGATAGAATATTTGTACTATTTGATAAGTGTCTAAACCATGTTGAGGACATCCTCTCAACAACTTTCCAAATCTTGTCCACGCCTCATATAGAGTTTCATTTGGCTTCTGCGTGAACGTAACAATTTCTCCTTGAAGTCTCACGGTTTTAGATGCCGAAAAGAATCTTTTAAGAAATTTCTCAACCAAAACATCTCATGTATCAATCGCCCCTTCAGGTAACGATTCTAACCAATCTTTGGCTTCTCCCTTTAAAGTCCAGGGAAATAACATGGGATAGATCTGTTCATCCTTAACTTCTCTGATTTTAAATAGAGTACAGATCCTATTAAAGGTACGAAGATGTTCGTTTGGATCTTCTTTTGGTGCACCACTAAATTTGCATTGATTAGTTACCATGTGTAGGATTTGTCCTTTGATTTCATAATCTGGCGCATTAATGTCTGGTTGAGTAATTGCGTGACCTTGGCCAGTGCATGTAGCTCTCATTCGATCTTCCATACTTAGAGGTTCTTGATTTTCCATGATTGAGTTTGTTGAATCTGAATCACTAGGGGATTCTGATTTAATGGTTTCTTCCTCGACAATCTCTGGATGAGTGATTTGTAGTTCAGGAGGAATGATTATTGGTTCAGGATCTCTGAATTGTCCTTGAATATCCTCTGGGTTCTCAATTGTGAGATCGGGTTCAAAAAATGGATTATCGAAAATTTGAATTGGAGTACTTGGTCGACTAGATGACGATTCTAAAGAAAAATCAACGGCGACAATATTGGCAAGATGTCTTGATCGAGTTACAGGTGGTGAACGTATGATAGGTGGTGAACGTTTTGCTCGATGCATTCACTGAATATCCTATTAGTTATAATAAAAAAATTATATAAGTTATCAAATTAATAGACTTTTCTGATTTTGCCCACATTTCGAATAGCCAATAGATGCAGCAGGTAGTCAGGACCCTTTAAATCGGAAGCCCACAACTCGCCACTAACAAATCCAACTATTACTACGAACCAGAAAATTTTGGATGCCTATCAATTTAACCGCTTAAAATAATTTTTCGTCGAAATTTTGAAGATAAAATCTATGTCCTAAAAACTATAGCGTAGAAATGAGAAAGAAAAAGAGTGCGTCAAAAAATAAAAAGGTCGAAAAACAATAATAAGAAAGTAGAGCGTCGAAACTTAAAAGTCTAAAAATTAAATACTTAAAACTTGCGTCTAAAGGTATTAAAGCTTAAAGGAATTCTATATCCAAAACGGTAATAACTTAATAGGCACTAAAATCTATTAAATATTAAAGCGATAAGCGACGTCGTAAAATTCTAAAGCGCCTAAATCTTAATCTAAAGAAAAAGCACTTAATGGATTTTACGGCAAAGCCTAAAGATCTAGAAATACAAAATAACTACGGCAAAATACTAAGTTTAAACTTAATTATGAACGAAAATTATAAACTATGTACTAAATAATAAAAAGATACAAAAATGATAAAATTACTTATTTTTATAAAAATATTATTTTTATATTATTATTTTATAAAAATATTAATTTATATATTAATAAAACTAATTAAAACTAATAATCACAAATTATAATTAAACTAAACTAAATATATTAAATTAAAACCCTAATTAGGTTTAATAATAATTATTATAATTAAATAAAACCCTAAATTCGTAATTAATGCAGTCAAATAACTATCAGAGCAGCTCTGTGACTGCGGTATTCTGTAAGTGTAGAGCTCCGCGACTGCGGAGCTATGCAGGCTCAGATGATGGCAGGTTCAAATGATGCAGGTTCAGTTTTCTTTTTATTTTTATTTTATTTTGATTTGTATTTCTGTTTTTAATTTAAAAAAAATATTACTTAACTAAAAAATAAAAACTTTTTAATTTAAACTCTTAAAAATATAGAAATATATACTTTTTTTTTGTTTTTTATGTTTTTATATTTTAAAACTTATATAAAATTATATTTTTACAAAAATGGCTTAAAAACTAATTTTTTATAGCGTTTCGCTTCGGTGTTGATGAAGTCCCCGGCAGCGGCGCCAAAAATACTTGATGTTGTTCGAGGTGTAGTACGAAATAGATTATATTTTACTACGAAATACTATTAAATACGATACAATTTTACACAAGTTATTTATTTATTTATTGAATGGATATACCTAAACCTTGCTACAACACTTATAGGCAGTGTACCTAATCGTAGAGTAGTGTAGTTTTTAGTAAGTCCGGTTCGTTTCACAGGGAGCTAGCTGAGTCTAACGCTATATTTATTTTAAACTATATTTGTATAAAAATATATATATAAGTAATATTATTATTGTTATAAAAGGGGTTTTACCGTTTAGTGACCGGTTTGTCGATTTTGAGTCTTAAGTCACAATTAAAACCTAATGTAAAATATTAAATATAAATATAACTTAATTTAAAGCGTAAAGTAAATGACGATAAATAAAAGTGCGATGAAATAAAATTGCAGTAATTTAAAGTACGATAAATAAATGATGGTAAATAAAAGTACGATGAAATATAAAATAAAGGAATTATGCTTATTTAAACTTCCGTAATCATGATGTTCGACGTGTTGATTTTAATTTATTACCATGGGTTGATTGTCCTTTGTCCTGGATTATTCGATATGTCCATCTGGTTTTTGTCCATAACAGTCCATCGGTCATAAATATAAAGTGCGAGTGTCCTCATCAAATTACCCTTATACCCGAAGTCAAATATTTCAACTAATTGGGGACTTAAACTGTAACAAGGTCTTAATACTTTGTTAATGATTACACCAGGTTATCGACTGCGTGTAACCCAAGGTTTTAATACGTTGTTAACAATTACATCAAGTGTCCTTGTATTTAATCCACCCCTGTTTTAATGAGTCTATTGACTATTAATCCATTCCCGTGTCCGGTTAAATGAACGATTATTAGTATTTATAAATATCCCGCCCATCGTGTCCGATCGAATGTATGTGGTTATTTATAGATATGTCAAATTGTAAATCTCTATATTAAATTAACGAACTATCATTCAGTTAAACAAATATAAAGCCCATTAATAGCCCATAGTCCAATTTCCACAAGTGTCGGTCTTTTGTCCAAACCCCAATTATGGTCCAAAGCCCAATAACCCCGTCTTAATATTTAGTCCAACATCTCGATTACTTCGGCTTAAATAAACATAATAATAACTTAGCTACGAGACATTAATTTAAAAAGGTTGAACATAACTTACAATGAGTATTAATCGCGTAGTGTTACACGGACAGAATTTCGACTTACAAACTTAAAACATTCGCCACTATAACCTTATTATTATTAACTTAATATTAAAATTATAATTATAATTATAAAATATAAATATATATATTTCGTATGTAATCAGAGAAAGGAAAATAAAAAGGTGTAATGAAATCGGCAGAATGCGCGGCCTTTTATAGGCCCACTTTGAACTGTTCAACTCTGCGAGTGTGGTATTTTTCCTCTTCGCAGCTCCGCAGTCGCAGAGCTTTGGATTCCAGCTCACCATAGTGAATTAATAGTGGGCTGCTAATAAATATAATATATAATAATATATATAATTAATTATATATTATATTATATTCTTTTGCATAGTTGACTTGTAATTTCAGCTCCGTTGAGTCGCACGTTGATAGTTGGTTCATGTCTCGGTTCCGGATTTTCGAACGCCTTTTCGTATAATTTAATATCTTGTACTTTACGTTTTGCAGCTTGTACTCTTGTAATTTCTAGATGTTTCTCATCAATAATTTGAATCGTTTGGATTGTACTTTGTACTTTTTAGCTTTTTGGTCGTTTGCGTCTTCAAATCGTCGAATCTGTCTTTTGTCTTCACCTTTTATTATTTAAACGAATATCACTTGAAAATAGAACAATTGCAACTAAAAGCTTATCTTTCTTGAAGGATAATGCTATGAAATATATGTCCGTTTTTAGCATTATCAGCACCACCACAACGCACTAAAATGGGTCCTCAAAGAAGGATGGGAATATATGTTAGATACGAAACATCTTCAATCATAAGATATATTGAACTAATGACGGGTGATGTTTTTACAGCACGTTTTGCTGATTGTCACTTTAATGAAACATTATTTCCTAGATAAAGGGGAGAAATAAAAAATAAAGAAAATGATATTTCATGGTGTGAACCTCAATTAATGTATCTTGATCATCGCACAAAAGAATGCGAGACCGAAGTTCAAAAAATAATGCATATGCAAGAACTTGCGAATAAATTGCCTGATGCATTTACATATACAAAAAGAGTGACTAAATCATATATACTAGTAGCAAATGCTCCAGCTCGAATTGATCGCTCTTGAGTCTTTGCCACGCCGAAACGTGGGAGACCAATTGGTTCCAAAGATAAAAATCCTCGAAAAAGAAAATCAACTGATAATGAGGTAAAAGAAAGTGTTCAAGAAGAACCACAAATCAATACTCCTTCTGCAGAGGAGATTGATGATGTCAATACGGAATTTTCAATCAATTATGCACATTCAAAAATATTATGGAACCGAAATGAAATGAAAAATCTTGATGAGATATTTTCATATAATGTTGCATATGACATCATGAATGATGATGATGATGATCCAGAACCAAAATCTGTCATGGAATGTCAAAATAGACATGATTGGGATCATTGGAAAAGAGCAATACGAGCTGAATTTGAATCGCTCAATAAAAGAAAAGTTTTCGGATCTATCATTCTCACACCTAAAGATGTGAAACCTGTGGGATATAGATGGGTTTTTGTGCGAAAAAGAAATGAGAACAATGAAGTTACAAGGTATAAAGCTAGACTTGTAGCTCAAGGTTTTTCTTAAAGACTAGGAATTGATTATGAGGAAACTTATTCTCCTGTTATGGATGCAATTACTTTTAGATACTTAATCAGTCTGGCAGTTTCTAAAAATTTAGAAATGCATCTCATGGATGTTGTGACTGCTTATCTATATGGATCACTTGATAGTGATATATATATATATGAAGATACCTGAAGGATTTAAGGTATCAGAAGCAACCAATGCAAAATCCAAAGAAATGTACTCAATCAAGTTACAAAGGTCTTTATATAGGTTGAAACAATCGGGTCGCATGTAGTATAAATGATTAAGTGATTACTTGATATGCAAAGGGTATACCAATAATCTTATTTGCCCATGTGTATTCATTAAGAAAACAACATCTGGATATGTGATCATAGCCGTTTATGTCGATGATCTTAACATCATAGGTACAAATAAAGAGATCCATGAAGCCATTTAACTTGTAAAGAAAGAATTTGAAATGAAAGATCTCGGAAAAACCAAGTATTGCCTTGGTTTGCAGATTGAGCATATGCCTAATGGTTTACTTGTACATCAAACAACTTATACAGAAAAGATTTTAAAACATTTCAATATGGACAAGGCAAAACCATTAAGTACTCCTATGGTTGTTAGATCACTTAATGTTGACACTGATCCATTTCGTCCCCGTGAAGATCATGAAGATATCCTAGGACCAGAAGTACCATATCTTAGTGCAATTGGAGCTCTTATGTATCTTACAAATTGTACAAGACCTGACATTTCTTTTGTAGTTAATTTGTTGGCAAGGTTCAGCTCAGCTCCTACCAAAAGACACTGGAATGAGATCAAACACATATTTCGATACCTTCAAGGAACTACTAATTTAGGATTATTTTATTCTCACGAATCAAAACAAGATTTGGTTAGTTATGCAGATGCAGGTTATTTATCTGATCCACATAAAGCTAAATCTCAAAATGGATATGTATTCCTAAATGGAGGTACCGCAATATCATGGCATTCTCAAAAACAAACACTTGTTGCAACATCATCAAATCATGCCGAAGTGATTTCATTACATGAAGCTACTCGGGAATGTTTTTGGTTGAGATCAATGACACAACTCATTACCGATTCTTATGGACTAGAACGCGATAAAAGTCCAACAACTATCTATGAAGATAATGCAGCTTGCATAGCACAGATTAAAGAAGGGTATATCAAAAGTGACCAAACAAAACACATACCTCCTAGATTCTTCTCATACACTCAAGATCTCATTAAGAACAACCAGATTGAAATGAGATATGTTCAATCCAGCAAAAACTCTGCTGATCTTTTCACCAAAGCACTACCAACTGCTATTTTCAGAACACACGTTCACAATATTGGAATGAGACATGTTCAAAAGATGTAAAAGATCAACGATGTCTACTTGAGGGGGAGTCAACTCTATGCTGCACTCTTTTTCCCTTAGCTAAAGTTCTTCCCAATGGGTTTTCTTTAGCAAGGTTTTTAACGAGGCAGTACTAAGTTGCTCTTTAATACAATTTGTCATCCAAGGGGGAGTGTTGTGATAAAGACAAAACATGTGGCTGACAAATTTGAATCAAATCACGGGTGTATTATTATTCTACCTAACTGCACAGTAAATTATTGTATTATAAATACCAAAGGATGTGATTTGCATAAGATACACACATAGAATATATTTCATATATCACCATTCTTTTACTCTCTCTTATTTTATGCTTATTAGTAGCCTATAGTTAAGAACAAACCCACTAAAGGTAGTTATAAGCCTACTGAATTATAACACGAACCAAACCACTAAAGGTAGTTATAAGCCTACTGAATTATAACACGAACCAAATTAATAAAGGTAGTTATAAGCCTACTGAATTATAACACGGAGTACATAATATCAATACACCTTGTAAACCTTACAACAGTAGCCAATTTTAAAGGGTTAATCAAGTGCCCATCATTTAACTGAATAAGTTAATCAGAGTTAGAAATAGAACCGACATCGTGTATTTGTAAAAGTATAAGGGACTAACAATATAATTTTTTTTAAAAAGACCACCGATATAAATTTAGGTAAACTATATGAACTAATGGTATAATTAACTCCAAAAATAATTACACGCTACCTACTATCCAAAGCTAAATTAGTAAATTGTAGTTGGGATACGTGCACATAGTAGAATCGGTAAATATCTTTATGTACATGCTTTATAGTTTATAAAAGTAATTAAAATGCATATAACTTAGTGTATCCTATATATGTATTGACAAAACAGGGATACTGTCTTTGATGGCAACAATTTGGGTTAGTAATTTTAGTTGTAAGCGCGTTGGGTTACAACATTGTCAAATATGGTGGCCTTGGTTGGTGAGTTCTATAGTCAAAAACACACATGTATATTGTGGTATAAGACTTGGTAAAACTTGGCATACTATACCTACCAAATTGTCTACTAAATATTTACCATTTAGCCATCTTGAATTAGTATAAATAGAGCAACATGTAAGGTCATTTATACATCCCAAAACATTCAATCTTCTTTCTAATATTCTTCTTGTGTTCTAATAGTATAATAGAGAGTTTGTGAGATTAATCTCCTAATTACAAGAGATATAAAGATTAGTGATTATCCTTGTAATTAGAGAGAAGTGTAATTCCTATTATTCATATTAGTGAAACGTTTCTTTCCTTGCCCGTGGTTTTTACCATATTGGGGTTCTCCACGTCAAATCTTGGTGTCCTATTATTGTCGTTATTTCAATTATTGCTAGCGGTTTGCTATAATTCGGTGTCACTTTTCTCAACAAGTGGTATCAAGAGCCAAGGTCTAATATCTAGTGTGTATTAATCTACTTATCGTATGCTTTGTGGTTGCCACGGGAGTGGATCGTCCACATCATAAAATAAGTAAGATTATTTTCACTCGGTAAAAGTCCTTGGGTGTTATTTCAAGAAAAAGAGTATTGTCGAAAAGAAGATTGTAATTATAGCAATGTCTACGAAATTTGAAATTGAAAAGTTCAACGGGAGTAACTTCTCGTTATGGAAACTAAAGATGAAAGCTATCCTGAGAAAGGATAAGTATTTGGCATCCATCAGTGGACGTTCCGTCGAAGTCACTGATGAAAAATGGGAAGAGATGGACGGCTAGGCTATCGCAAATATTCATCTGGCACTAGCAGATGACGTTTTGTCTAGCATAGAAGAAAAGAAGACGGCGAAAGAGATTTGAGATCACCTCGTAAAATTGTACGAGACCAAATCACTCCACAACAAGATATTCCTTAAGAGGAAACTTTATGCGCTACGCATGAATGAATCTACTTCAGTTAATGAGCACATTAATTCTTTGAATACTCTATTTCTCAACTCGCTTCATTAAGTTGCAATATAGAGCCAAAAGAACGTGCTGAACTTTTACTTCAGAGTCTACCTGACTCGTATGATCAACTCATTATTAACTAACCAATAATGTTCTCTCGGAGTATCTAGTCTATGATGAAGTTACGGCTGCTATTCTAGAAGAAGAAAATCAGCGCAATAACAAGGAGGACAAACAGGCCGGTTCATGACAATTGTAGGCCTTGGTGGTATCAGGAGGGAGATCAACGGAACGTGGCCCAAGTGGGAGTCACAATCATAGTAAACCGAAGTCTAAAAAGAAGAATACCTATACATGCTACAATTGTGGCAATAAAGGTCATCTGAAGAAGTATTTTCGGAGTTTAAATAACTCTAATCCTCAAGGAAATATCGCAAGCATTTCAGAAGATGGGACTGCTTTGATTAGTGAAGCAGTGGTAGCAAATGAAGGCAGAAAGACATTTGTTGATGTCTGGTTATTTGACTCAGGGGCTACTTTTCACATGACCCCTAGAAGAGAATGGTTCAAACAATATGAACGTATCTCAGGAGGATCTGTATACAGTTGCAATGATCATGAACTAAAGATCATTGGAATTGGAGATATCATTCTGAAGATGCACGATGGTACAGTTCATACTATTCAAGGAGTACGACACGTGGAGGGTTTGAAGAAGAACTTATTGTCTATAGGACAATTAGATGATCTTGGTTGTAAAATGGAGATACAAGATAAGATCATGAAAATCACGAAAGGCGCAGTTGTACTTATGAAAGAAGAAAAGGTGGGTGCTAATTTATACATTCTGAAAGGCGGGACGGTACATGAAGCGGAAGCATCTGTAGCTTCGAATAGTTCAAGTGATAAAGTTGCTATGACATGGCATCAAAAGCTTGGACACATGTCTGAACAAGGTATGAAGATTCTTGTTAAAAGATATCTTATTCCTGGCCTTACAAAGGTATCGTTACCTATCTGTGAGCATTGTGTAATCAGCAAGCAGCATCGCCTGAAGTTTAACACATCAAATTCTAGAAGTAAAATGGTTCTAGAATTGGTTCACTCTGATGTGTGGCAAGCACCAGTTCAATCCCTAGGAGGAGCAAAATATTTTGTATCATTTATTGATGATTACACTAGGAGATGTTGGGTGTACCCAATCAAGAGGAAGGCGGATGTGTTTGAAGTTTTCAAAGTTTACAAAGCGCGAGTTGAACTTGAATCTGGTAAAAAGATCAAGTGTTTGAGGACAGATAATGGAGGAGAATACACTGGTGATGAATTTGATAAGTTTTGCAAACAAGAAGGTATCAAAAGGCAGTTCACAACATCATACACTCCTCAACAAAACAGAGTGGCAGAGCGGATGAACAGAACCTTGTTAGATAGAACAAGGGCGATGTTGGCAACTGCAAGCTTGGAAAAATCATTCTGAGCAGAAGCAGTAAGTACTGCCTGTTACGTGATAAATCGGTAACCATCAACTGCAATTGAGTTAAAATCGCCGATGGAAATGTGGACTGGAAAACCAGTTAATTATTCTGACCTTCATGTATTTGGAAGTCCTGTGTATGCAATGTACAATTCTCAAGAAACGATAAAGTTGGATCCGAAGTCCAGAAAGTGTTTGTTCTTGGGGTATGATGATGGAGTTAAGGGGTATCGCTTGTGGGACCCCACTGCCCACAAAGTAGTCATCAGCAGAGATGTTGTCTTTACAGAAGACAAAGATCTTGAAGATGTTAGCACTTCAAAAGAAACTATACCGATACAGGTGGGTAATGAATTTCATAAAGATTCTTCTGACGCAGTACCAGATCACGATGAAAATCAAGTAGTTGTTGATGAAGCTCCAGTGACTCGTACTTTTAATCGGGAACGAAAACGTCCAGGGTGGCACTCAGATTATATTATGGAAAGCAATGTTGCATATTTTCTTCTAACAGAGGAAGGAGAACCAACAACTCTTTGCGAGGCACTAAATCATTCAGATGCATCTCAGTGGATGACAGCTATGCAGGAAGAAATTGAAGCTCTTCATAAAAATAAAACATGGGAACTTGTGCCATTGCCGAAAGGTAGAAAACCTATTGGAAATAAATGGGTGTATAAGATCAAGCGAAATGGCGATGATCAAGTGGAGCAGTATCGTTCAACACTGGTGGTTAAAGGATATACTCAGAAAGAAGGTACGAACTTTAATGACATATTTTCTCCCGTGGTTCGACTTACAACAATTCGAGTAGTTCTAGCGATGTGTGCTACATTTGATTTGCATCTAGAGCAGCTAGATGTGAAAACTGCATTTCTTCATGAAAATCTTGAAGAAGAAATTTATATACTTCAACCAGAAGGTTTTGAACTACAAGAAAAAAAGAACTTGGTTTGCAGGTTAAAGAAATCTCTGTATGGTCTCAAACATGCACCGAGATGTTGGTACAAGAGATTTGATTCTTTCATAATGAGCCTTAAATATAACAGACTTTATGCAGACCCTTGTGCATATTTCAAGAGGTTTGGGGACAATGATTTTGTCATTTTGCTGTTATATGTAGACGACATGTTGGTTGCAGGCCCCAACAAAGATCGTATTAATAAGCTGAAGGCTCAATTGGCTAGGGAGTTTGAAATGAAAGACTTGAGTGCCGCAAACAAAATTCTAGGGATGCAAATTCACCGAGACAGAGATAATAGGAAGATTTGGCTTTCTCAAAAGAATTATTTGAGGAAAATCTTAGAGCGTTTCAATATGCAAGATAGTAAGCCAATCTCAACCTCACTTCCTACTAATCTCAGGTTATCCTCCGTTATGTGTCCTAGCAGTGAATACGAGAGGAAGGAGATGTCTCGCGTACCGTATGCATCAGCAGTGGGAAGTTTAATGTTCGCAATGATATGTACGAGACCAGACATTGCACATGCAGTGGGAGTAGTTAGTCGGTACATGGCGAATCCTGGTAAAGAGCATTGGAATGCGGTAAAGAGGATCCTAAGATACATTAAGGGTACCTTAGATGTTGCATTATATTATGCGGAACCGGAATTTATTGTCAAAGGGTATGTTGATTCTGATTATGCAGGGGATATCGACAAAAGTAAATCTGCCACTGCATATGTTTTTAAACTTTGTGGTGAAACAGTAAGCTGAGTTTCAAAACTGTAGTCAGTTTTGGCGACGTCAACAATAGAAGCAGAATATGTAGCAGCTACTCAAGCTACTAAAGAGGCAGTATGGTTAAAGATCTTGTTGGAGGAACTCGGGCACAAATAAGAGAATATCACTCTATTTTGTGACAATCAGAGTGCCTTGCATCTTGTAAGGAATCCGGCATTTCATTCAAAGACAAAGCATATACGAGTTCAGTATCACTTCGTTCGCTAGAAAGTGGAAGAAGGAACCGTGGATATGCAGAAAATTCATACTGATGACAATGTGGCTGATTTTCTATCAAAGTCAATCAACCGTGACAAGTTTATTTGGTGCCGTTCCTCATGCGGCCTAGCAGAGACGTAAGCAACATCATTGGCAAGGAAGGATTATCGTGTGAAGATTGATTGAGCTTCAATCGAATCTTCAAGTGAGAGATTATCAAATATGGTGGCCTTGGTTGGTGAGTTCTATTGTCAAAAACACACATGTATATTGTGGTATAAGACTTGGTAAAACTTGGCATACTATACCTACCAAATTGGCTACTAAATATTTACCATTTAGCCATATTGAATTAGTATAAATAGAGCAACATGTAAGCTCATTTATACATCCCAAAACATTCAATCTTCTTTCTAATATTCTTCTTGTGTTATAATAGTATAATAGAGAGTTTGTGAGATTAATCTCCTAATTACAAGAGATATAAAGATTAGTGATTATCCTTGTAATTAGAGAGAAGTGTAATTCCTATTATTCATATTAGTGAAACGTTTCTTTCCTTGCCCGTGGTTTTTACCCTATTGGGGTTTTTCACGTTAAATCTTGGTGTCCTATTATTATCGTTATTTCAATTATTGCTAGCGGTTTGCTATAATTCGGTGTCGCTTTTCTCAACAAACATACACATGATAGCTAGATTTTTTAGTTGCAAGCTTTAAGATATCATATTAATGTTTATATAATATATTAGATCAAACTAGCAAAACGGGCTCGCGCGATGCTGCGGGACTTTTGGGTTGCGTATTCATAGTTAACGGAGCGTTATGTATTTACAGAATAGTTAGTACCTAGGTGTGTGTATGTATTAAATATATCCGAGGTATTTAGCATTTTTTTAGAAGTGTCCGTTTTGCGTATAGTTAGTCCCGTTGTGTTCGTAAGATTTTTTTGAGTTGAATGGTGTGTTCGAAAAAATTTAACGCGAGACGGGCGAAAAGATATGTCCCGTTGAAAATATGGGTGAAGTTTAATTAAGTTTTTTAATTAAATTAATAAGTTTCATTTTGCACCCCTAATATGAGGGCTGAATTTGAAAGGCGAACAAAGTTTGGTTTGGGTTTTTTCTCCTCCCTTCTCCCATGCTGTCGTTTTGACCCCAATTTTGGAGTGGGTTTGGCCAAAATGACCAAACTTTTCATGAGGTTTAGTATATAAGTGTAATGTAATGTAATGTAATGTAATAAGATGATTAGTCATATACACATGTTTAAAGAAATATAGGTATGAGGTATATGATAATACATACACGTGCTAATTACGTACTTAGTTTCTTTATATTGATTACAAATTACAGTTAATCGATTGTGCAACTACAAATCAAGTCTTATTTTAACTAGATTAATGAACCAGAATTATGAGTCCTAATTACTCTTTAACTAGAGTTTGACTTTCATTAAGGGAAAGTCAAGAATGTTGGATGTTGTCAAAGCATAAGTAATTATATTTTGGTTTCCTCTCGAAGTGTCATAATGATATGGTAACGCAACACAACTTAAACTCATTCTCATATAATTAACATTAATTATTATTATTATTATAGTTTTAGTTTTCATTTACTTAAAGCTCCTAATTAATGAATACATCATTAATTATGATTTTTGGTTCCATTGATCTATAAACATGGTTTTTCCTCCTCCATTTGTGATCACAACAAGGTTTTTCCTTCTTCATTTTCCGATCATATTCAAAACAATTTATCTTTGAATAATTTCTCCGTTTTCATTTTTTTAATTAATTATACATTTTTTGTTTCAATATGAACGAAGAAGAAAGATGCAACACAACACTTGGTCTTGGGATTGGAGTAGGGATGAAATGTGAGAAGCAATCAAAAGAGAACAAGAAAGGGTTTTGGCTGAATCTTTCGTTGCCGATTCATCCAAAAATTGAAGCAATTGATCATGATCATAAGATTAATGATGATGAAAAAGATGATCATGATTCTATTAGTTCTAAAACTAATGACGATCAAGAAGAAGAAGAGACAATCAGTCTCAAACGAAGCGTTAGCAATGCAAATGTTGTTAGCAACAACGGCGATGGATCAAGAAAGAAGCTAAAACTCACAACGGAGCAAACTACGTTACTCGAAGATAGCTTTAAAGTCCATAGCACCCTTAATACGGTACACATATATATTCCCTTTTTTTTTATTTAATCAAATGCAAGTTTTGTTTAATTGGTTCATATACAAAGTACTATATAGTAGTTGTTGATAAGTTATCTAGCTAGATGCATCAAATAATTAAGTGTCACCTATGTTAAGCTGTATGATATAACATAAAGTCTACCTGATTAAGTTTAATTAATGAAAAATTTTGTGACCGCAGGGCCAAAAACAAGAACTAGCAAGGAAACTGAATCTTCTTCCTCGACAAATCGAAGTTTGGTTCCAAAATAGACGAGCAAGGTTTGATTTTCAGTTTATCTTAAGTGCGTTTGCACACACGCGATCACGTTCAATTTGATGAAATACAAACATTAGTATCTTATAAGAAAGTTTCAATTAAGCATACTCAATTACTTGACTTGTAACTGATATAACATAAATATAGCTATGTGATAACTGAAGAATATTTTCAGATGATCATCATGGAAATATAATCCATTTCCATAAAACTTTGATTTAAGTTCGATCAATATAATTATCTGTGACGATATATCAAATTATAATACCTAGTCCATATTATGTAATCGATCAGTATTTGAATATAAATTTCAACTTATATATATTTGATTATTATATGTGACAGGACAAAGTTGAAACATATCGAACAAGAATGCGAGTTATTAAAGAAATGTTGTGAAACCCTAAACGAAGAAAATTGTAGACTGAAGAAAGAACTTCAAGAGGTTCGTTGTTGTTCATTGAAGATCGACAATCATCATCATCATCAGCAGCAACAGCCACAACGACTGTTACCTTTTTACATACGATACCCTACAACTGCAACAATGCATCATCTTCCATGCGAAAAGATTGGAAGATCAATTAGGCATGAAGAACTGAAAACAGTTGCAGTTATGAATGGGGGTAATGTGGTCCAAATGAATGATAGTGATAGTAATAAAAAGAATGCTAGTGATGATATATAATATAAATTGTTGTAGGATGATGAAAATAAAAGGGTCGGGCTTTGATTAATGTTTTTAATAAGTAGGGTTGCTTTAGGATGTTAGGCAATCGCTTACTAGTATTTAAACTCATGATTATTATGTTGTCAGCCAACCCTACACAAAACAAGTAGGGTTAATTATATAATTGAAGATTATACATGCATAATGATGAATAAATCATGAGGTTTGATACGTACAGTACAGTTTAATCATGAATATATGGTGGTAACACTGCTGTTATATAAATTAGTACTCCGTATTCAATAATAATGGTATTGATACTTATGCTTATCAAAATAACACAATTACAATGAAAAAACTCTATAAAATTGATAACATTTGTAATGAAAGCATTGGTATTGAATACTAATGCATAGTTTATGAGCTTGTCCGTTGAAACCATTTTACCTTCAATTGACAAATAATTGATGAAACACTAAACATGAACCCCTAAAAAAAATTTTTTTTTTGACTATAATAATAGTTTTTATGTATATCTCTAACTGTATATGTTTTTAGTACAAACCACTTTCATTATGTCAATTTCAAACGAAACAGAGTAGACATAGATCAAAATATCTATAAGGATTACCAAAATACTATTTTAAATTCAATTGACAAATAATCGATAAAACCTTAAATAAGCGATAATAGTTTTTATGTACATCTCTTTTATTGGAGTACGTATCTGTTTTTATATGGTATCATATAAACTTAAATTGTACGGATTAAAATTAAAATTAAATTAAGAAAATAACTCTTAATACAAATCAGTATTATTGTTTTGTTTTATACTTCGTATTTACTATATGTGTAACGGGAAGTGATTCGTACACAACACATTTTTAGTTGTACACAATCGAATACGTTTAATAATGTTGTATAATACAACATATTAGAGCATGTTTGATAGTGTACGACTAAAAGTTAATTGTGTATGAATCATCACTTTAAGGTAATAATAAGGGAATAACTAGTTAGAGAAATAGGCGACTAATCATGGATTAGGTTCCAGATTTCTAGCTATAGTTAATAGTTTATACTTTTATTTACTTAAGGGGAAAAAATGTAGAAAGGGGATCATTGAAAGTGGGTATGAAGTGAAAGGGGTTGTAGAGAAGGAAAAAAAAAAGGCAAAGATCACACACTAGACCAAATATTTTGTTTCAAATAATTGCCTTATTTTCTATTACTTATGTTACTCCGTATACTACTAAAGATGAGGTTATTATAAGAAAATTTAAATATGTTAAATTTTAGGAGTTAATTACTTTAAATATTTTAGTGCAGATTAATTAAAAAAAATTACATGTCAGCATAATGCACACGTTTTATAATAATATTATATATATATATATATATATATATATATATATATATATATATATATATATATATATATATATATATATATATATATATATATATATATATATATATATATATATAGAGGGGCTAAGCTTAAAACGAGTACAAACTAGATAAGCAAATGTGAACCACAAAATATCATAAAACCTCATTCACCTATAAAAAACGCGGAGGGGCAGCATGGTCATTTTACAATTTATCAAATAACAAAAGAAGCAACAGATACTGTAACTTACATACTGAAGAACGTATTAGGGTTTTTAACTGATGAATCTTTTCTTCAGATTTCTTCCTCTCAAAACCAAATCAAACAACAATCTGAACCTCTTCTTCAGCTCTTATTCATCTCCTTAATCTCTTCTTCATCTTCGTAATCTCTTCTTCAGCTCTTCTCTCTCACTCGAATTCAACAAACAATGGCTATTTTGATGAATCTTCAATAACAATGGCGAATTTTCGATGAATGTTCGATTTACAAGGTTTTCTCTTTAATTTGTTGTTACCTTTAGTATTATTATTATTCGTTAGAAAATTGTATGCTTAAGTGTTTGATTGACTGAATACATCATATGATATTGCACACTAGGTGTTCGATCATTTGTCTCAATGAATGTTGTGATATGTATTATTGCTAACCTTGAGCCCTACTAGATACATTCATTTTATGAATCTGTAAGTCCCAAATCTCCTATCTTATTATTATAATAATTATTATTATTTTGAGACATTTGTGATTTGAACATTTTGTTGCAATATTCTTATTTTGGTAGGTTGGTCATATGATTCAAGCCGAGTCCGAGGCATCAATATGCACTTCAAACTATTCATTCTCAACTCATTGTCGATTGTTTTGCATTTAATTATATAAAATTGAAATCTAGACTTATTAATATTGAGTTGTTCAAATCTTGCTCTAAATAGAGAACCATTAAAAGTTACAGTTTGTGAAACAATTAACGTGATGCTTTTTGTTTCTAAAGGTAGCAATCTTGACCCATTGTAAAAGCTTTGAAGAATCTACCTATGCTAAGTAATGGATGCTTTTTGTTTTTCTCTGGAACTTGAAATTTTTGTTTTTACTAGGTAATTTTTTTGACTTCTTATTGTACCATTTGTTAAGAATATGCATGCATCAGGATATACATTATGTATACTTCTTATTGTGAATGTTATAGTTTCATGGTAGTTTTTGTTACTAGTTTGTGTAGGTACATAATTATGGAAAAGCAAAGTCAACGAAAGTCAATGATAGATGATATTAAAGATTCATGTTCCAAGTGTTTTAAAGCGCAAAAGACTAAAGATATTGAAGATATAGAGTTCAAAGATTGGAAGTGTACATTGAAAATGTTAAGATCAGAGATATTAAAGAAGTTATTTGGTAAAGTCAACTGCAGTCAACAGTCAAGAATTTATTGAAGAATTCGAGCTGCTGTTTGTTGAAGATGGTTCAGGTATGATTTGTGATTTTGGTACATTTTGTGTTTTTTGCAGGGATATGATCGACATAGACTTAGGTCTAGACAATGGTATTTGTGGATGTATAGACTAATAGGTTTTTATTTTTTAGGTCATTGATAAAATGTATAGATTTCATATTTTTCTAGTGTAAGTCATCTATTGTTAAAGTGTTTCGGGTGGTCACTTCAAAACATCCGCCCCTTTTGTAATTTTTTTGATTTTGGTTGATATAAATTTTTTCGGGGTACTATCCCCTTTACCGAAAAATGACCAAAGTTTTTTTAAAGATCAACCCATATGAGTTTGATTTTTAGATTGTAACAGATGATGTGTGATTTTTTGAAAACAATTATTATTCATAAAGAAAACATTTATCATTCATAAGATAATAATATTCATCAAAATATTATATTTTGTATGAAAATATGATGAATGATAAAAATTATCTAATGAATGATAGAAACAATACCTTATTAATGATAAACATATCTTACAAATGATAAAATTACCCGATAAATGATAAAAATGCCCGATGAATGATAAAAATACCCGATGAATAATAAAAGTAGCCGATGAATGATAAACGAAGAATGATAAAAGAACATGATGAATGATAAAAAAGCATTATGACGAATGATGAAAATCAATTCTTTGAATTGAAGTAGAAACTATTTTGTATGAAAAAATGATGAATGATAAAAAAAATACTCGATGAATGATAAAAATATCTTACAAATAATAAAAATACTCAATGAATGACAAAAATGCCCAATGATTAATAAAAGTAGCTGATGAATGATAAACGAAGAATGATAAAAGAATGTGATGAATGATAAAAAAATACCCGATGAATGATAAAATACCTGATGAATGATAAAAGTATCTGACGAATGATAAGAGAACGTGATGAATGATAAAATACGAAACCGATTATTTGTATGATAACATTAATTTGTATGATTATTTTACTTTTTTTTACTGATGTATGCTGAAATACGAAACCGATTATTGATTATTTGACTGTTTGTTACTGATGAATGATGTAATAATACACTTAATCATGATTATTTGACTATTTGTTACTGATGAATGATGTAATAATACACTTAATACACTATGAATGATAAAAAAATTCACTATGAATGGTAAAAATTCACTATGAATGGTAAAAAAAAATTCATTATGAATGGTAAAACTTCACTATGAATGGTAAAAAAAATACACTATGAATGATAAAAAAAAATACACTATGAATGATAAAATATACTATGCATGATGAATGATGAGTGATAAAAATATGCTATCACTACTACATTCCAACACTTTTAGACATGTGGAAAAAGTCTTTTAGACGTGTTCCGTAACACGTCTATATGTGAGGGCTCCAAATGAGTGTACCCATATAGTGCGGTTCAAGGAACCGCTCTAAAAACCAGTATTTAGACGTGTTGTAAAATCGTTAGATTAGGCTGTTCCGTTTGTGTCTTTTAGACGTGTTCCGTTATCTTCAATTAGACGTGGTCTGTTAGTTTCATTTAGACGTGTTCCGTTAGTTGCAATTTAATGTGTTCCGTTACCTACTATTAGGCGTGTTCTGTATTTTCCGTTAGTCACTATTAGACGTGTTCATCTAGATGTAATAAGACGTGTTCATCTAGTTGCAATTAGACGTGTTATTGTAGTTACAATTAGACGTGTTGATCTATTTGCAATTAGACGTGTTCCGGGATATTTTTTTAAACCCGCCAAAAATTTTAAAATATTTAAAATTTTAAATTTCTAAAAATTAAATATTTCAAATTGCCACCAAATATAACAGACTTCTGCAAGTAGACATGTTGTATTGTAACAGAAATTTCAAAATCAATTAGACGTGTTGAATTGGTTGTGCTAGTAGACGTGTTGAATTGCAGAATTGCGGAACTGGTAAATACTGGTAAATGTAACTAATTAACAAGAATAAAACAGTAATTAATTTTATTAATAAAGAAAACCCAAATATACATATAAATTATCTTCATAACATTCACAAATGAAAAATGTCATAAATCTAAATCATCTAGGTATTATAAATGAAAAAAGCTGACTACTAATCCATTTCAAAGCAAAGCATCCTTTAGCTCAAAAAATTCACCTGCTCTTCAAAAAATCCATTGATTTGCTTTACCTGTTTTGAAAGAAAAGTAGTTTGAACATGCATGAATATATGGACTTTAACAATAATACCAAATCTCCAAGACCGTTGACACGCAATATCAGATCACATAAAGGTTACACATACCAGACATCAAAAAAGAGACCACAAATGCCATTTTTCCATAATATTGTCGAGATCGATTGTAGATAAACAACGTTTATCCCATGATAGCTGTAAATTTTATATATTTATATAAATATACATATATACATATATAATATAAGCTTTTTGTAACATATACCTAAAGACAAAGTTTAATAATTCATAACTTAAAATACTTACTTCGTCAATATTAATAACTTCCTTTTTTTATACGACTGTGTACGATCGAATGCATCCAATTGAGCACATAATATCCACACTCCCAACTGCCGGGTTGTTGATTGCACTGCATTATAACCACACGTTTATACACATGTATTAATTTAACATGTAACACGTAATGAACATGAAAACATGGATGAACAACTTGGAGGACTGTTTGTAGACAGCTAGGATGACTAACCTTAACTACATTCCATTGCAAAGGTCCCCAAGCCCTATTCAAAATTAGACAAATAAAAGACCAAATGATATTGTGTAATGTGACATAATGTAAATGTAATCAAGATTTAGAAATAATTCTAAATCAACAACTATTATTACATGTGTAAATGTAAATGTAAATGTAAATGTAAATGTAAATGTAACAACTATTATTAATTTAGAAATAATTCTTACTGAGTTATGCAGTCTGTGATCAGATAATCATCTTTCGTCTTCTTATGAGTCCTATTTACTGAATCAAGTATGATTCCTTTGTACTCAGTGTGAGATATAAAAACCAACACCCAATGGCCACTGGCAAATTAAAATACACTCGTTAGACGATAAAATTTTTGTAAGCAATAATATATAAGGAATGATTACATACTTCTGATTATATGGTGCGAAGAAAGACTGTTGAGTAGAGTTGAAGGCGGTCCTCAAGTACTTGATTACAAAATCTTTGTCTGAGGTGATAAATGTTCCACATATATAATAAGGGTTCATTAACCCATATGGTTCGGTAAAAGCTACTTTCATAAGCTTGTCTAGACCCCTAATATGCGGAAAAAAATAAAAAAAAATAACATGTCAGCTCAAAACCTGAAAACTATAGTCAAACGTGCATATGAATTGTTAAATGCACTTATAGCATGAAGGAAAAAATGATGCTGCAGTCCAGGCAACCCTTTGTCCAAAGTGTGATGATGTCATCAGCACCAATCGTACTTACGCACTCTTCGGGTATGCCAAAAACTCCTGGATTTGCTTTAAGAGTGAAACCAGTGGTAGGATCTTCTCGACTTATCCATCTAGTATACGCAGCTTGTACACATGATCTGTTGGGTAGGAGATGTTCCATTGAAAGCAGCTTACTATACAATTGTTCTCTTTTTTTTGGTGTTGCATTCCTGAATCTCCAATGTTACGTGGATGCACCTGCAACACCACATCAGATAACTTAAATTATATAGGTATATACGTATGATGATGTAACTTAAATTTGATGAGCATATATATACCTGCTTACTACCAGTACCAATAGACACATTGTTTTTATCTATTCTATTTTGTAATCACACCCTCTTTGATTTCATTGCACTATCCTGATAACAATCGAGGCAAAATTAAATATAACACTTAAATTCAGTTTACCAATACAAGAAATTATGTAAGCAATTATACATGTACCTTGTTTTTCTCTGAAGGACGAAGTTTCAAGAGAGGCCATTGTATCATAGCCCCAATAGCCTCTTTTAGTGTATTAGACTCAAGATTTTTATCTGGTATTGGAAGCAATATAGATTCAAATCTAGGCAAAACAAAGTTTATGGACACCTTCATGTAGCACGGAAGCACACGCTTTCCATGTATCAAGGTAGTCTCATCGGTTGGATGCATATGCCCCCTAGCACATGGTGTAGGTTCTGAAATCGTGGGGTGGAACAAAACGATTTCTGTCTTCACCTATAAAGTTACACACATGAAATTTAAATATATTTATAGTAAAAATTATACAAGTATTCAGAGTACCCAAATATTGGCAGAGTATTCAACTATACAGAGATTATTACATGAAAAAAAATTATTCAGAATATAAACATTAATAACCTTTTTTTGTTGCAATTCCATTAGTCTTTGTGGTGTCACCACTTGAACCGTGTACTGTTTTTTTTGGGCACTGATGTCATTTACTTATGCCTCCAATTCCTGAATGAAGATATAATTTATAATACTTAGATTAACACAAGAAACGGGTAAGTAAGCTCTACAGTACATGTACCTTGGTGACGCGAGTCATTTTCATGAGAGGTCATTGTACAAAACTTCCAACCACATCACCTAAAACCTCCTTCACTGTATTTTTTGACAAGTCTTTGACTGGTATTGGAAGCCTCAATGACGTGTTGTCCTTAGTAAAGTTGTTTATTTTCACCTTCATGTAAGAAGGAACAACTTTTTCCCCATTTACTTGAGTAAATTCGTTGGTTGGATATAGTGTACCCTGACCACACACAAGAGACTCTATACGATGTGGGTTAAATAACAAGATTTCAACTTCGTCCTGTAAAAATTAAAAACAACAAATATAATATGTAGAGTATTTAATACTTTAAATGTGTATTGAATTATCCATTTAGCTTTTGAAATAAAAGAAGACCAGTTACCTTTATGTTTTGCAAGTCTGCAAATGGTTGGTTCTTGACCCTTTGCTCTTGAACCCTTGGTTCATGAATCACTTCTTTTCGCATGCTTAGTGCATCCACTTTCTGTTTTTTAGCCACTCTATCTTGTTCCACCTCTATTTGCTGGATCTCCACTTGTTTCTCCACAACTGGGTGATCTTCCATTCCCCATTTTCTCTCAACAAACATGTCATTCAACACCACCTGTTCGTTTACCTGTTCCAGTTCTTCTACCAGTAAGACTTCCAGTGTGTCTACCGGTTCGTCGACTTGTTCGTCTACCAGTTGCATATTTCCTGTCGTGTCGTGATGTTCTGTCGGGTAATGATGTTCAGGTGTTGTAGCTCTTTCATGTGAAGTTTCATGTGTTCCTGTTTTTTCTCTTTCCAGTACCACCACCCTTTGCACCTCCTGAGCCACAAATTCCTGTACCTTTTCCATTGTTACGAATTGCTCTCCCTTTTGTTTCTTACCGAATTTGCTATATCCTAGCATGCTGCTAACACCTCTGGTTCTACCGCCGTGTTCTTTCCTCACATTCACTAACAAGGCATCATCACCTTTTTTATCTGTATTAACCTGGAACAAAATAAGAAAATTAATCGGTTATAAAACAATTCTAGGTTAATAAGGCTATAAAATCAATTTAAAGTATATTACAATTTTATCTACAAGGGACACATTCATATCTGGAACTATTGGCCTCTTCAATTCTTTCGTTCGCTTCATCCTTCCGAGTACATAATTCCTTGCAGCAGGATTGGAGATATCGTGGTATACGATACGCCTTTCAGGATCTTTTTTCTCCGACTCCCATTCTTCTTTATGGCCTCGATAACCTGAATGACCTACACGGGCGTAATTATCTTTTGATTGTTTCAAGGCGTTTGCTCTGCCTTTTTCTCGTAATTCCTTTACAATTTGCATGGGATTAAAAAGCTCATTAGTTGCCATCAATTTAAAAATGTAATTCCATACATGTTTAAAAGCAAATGCATAACACTATCCCTTTTTGCTGGTGTGTTTTCAAGTTGACAAAATTCTGTCCATTTTACTGGAGTTATGAAACCGTAATCAGGCACTTCTTGATAAGGAAGCTTGCCTTGAACCATATACATTCTTAACTTGGCCCTGAATCTCTTAAAAGCCCGTTGCAATGATGAAGCATTTGTTTCTTCGCAAAATCATCTTTGATAAAATGATGTTGCTGTAAATGTTGTTACATATATATAATTAAATATTAGTTTAACAAATTCTGATACCTTTATGAAACAAAATTCTTATAAGTTATGATTTGATACCTTTATGTCCAACCATAACGCGTCTTTCTCATCGTCAGATACTACTTTCCAATCATCCTCAAGAAAATCAATCCTACGCCTTGTAAGAACACCTATGTTACTGGAAAACAAAGCTTGATATTTTCCTATTGCATGCCCAAATTCGTCAAATTCAACCACAAATGGAATCACTGATTTTTCTTTAAGTTTGCTAACTCCTTGTTTAGGCCTATTGTTTTGGCTCTGTATACATTAAAAAAATCAATAATAAGAAGCTAACAATAATAACAAGACTAATACCTTAACAATACTAGTAGTTCTAGGTATGCATACAATAGAATTGAAATCATAAACGTACCATGATGTTTGATGTATCAAGTTCTTGAATTTATCGAATTTAAAGGGTTTCTGCAGTTACCTACAGAGTTCGTGGGAGTATGGATCACTGCTAGGGTTTGTGAAAATAATAAAACAGTGAATGAGACTGGCGGTTTGTTTCAATTATGATCGGGTTGTTTTGTGTCAATTAGTGGTGTTAATTAGGTTGGCGGTTAATTTGAAATTTTCGAGACCAAATGGTGGGATTTGGCCATTAAGCTGATCTGATGACGAAGAAGTTTAGGTATTTTACCTATAGTAAAATATTTGGTATTTTTTAATACACCGTAATACGCTACTTGACCCGGCCCAGGCAAAAATGATCCGGTATTTTTAAAAAATATCTGTTTAAAAAAAAAGGCAATACAAAGAATCCCTCACCTTCTCAAGTACCTCATACTGAGTATCTTTTCACCTGCCACCATCTCTGTACTTGCAATAGCGATCAACTACAACCATCTCCGGCCATGTCGAGCTCAGGTTAATGTGTTTTCTAAAACCAAATTTTGTTGTTTATTAACTGTAAGCACATGGTTTTCCGAATTGAAAACCTAAAAAATTTAGAACAAAGTTTATCATCACATTTGTTTATTGTAAATCATTAAAATCAAACAACAGATCTACACTTCACATGTATTTATGCTTTTTTATTTGAACCTGAATCGATTTTATCTCACAGTTATGTGGATATATAATATCAGTGTTTTTTTTTGGAATTACACTCATGCAGGTGTGAGTCTGTAAATTTATTGTGTTATACCTTTAAGTTCAAACCAAATGTTCATTTATGATATTGCACATGTATATATTATTTGCTAATTATCTGCAGATTCCCAACAGGTTACTTAGGGTTTGATTTATGTTAAAGCAATATGTATTGTGAACTTTCAAGCTACAATACCAATATAGTTTGCTTAGGTTTCAAAATGACAGCATATACATTTTATCTAACCATTTTAAATCTAACAATTGATCTGTGATGTAATTGAGTATTTTGTTCTTTGTTTTCATATTAATGAATTGAATCACAAATACAGCTGGAAACAATGATGCCTCTACTAGTCAAACACGTGCACTCGCCCTTGACCAGCTGAATAGAGCTGAAAGGTACAACATATGGAGCACCGTTGATGTCACATACATCTTCTTCGACATACCAAGGGGAACTTTTTGGGTGAGTGAGATACTTTTTTAGAGAAATAGTTAAACGTATTTGTGTATATAGCAATGACAAATAATTATGAAATCATTAACAAATAATATGTCAATGTCATTTAGGAACTACCCGAGGACTTTAACCGCATCCGAGAACTCGAGGCTGGCTGCACCTATATATGCTTGGATATGGAAGGGATATTCCATTGGTGGGACATAAAACAGCCCACAGATGTAACCAAAAAAAAGCTTTTTGTTTCGAAAGGATGGGAGTACTTTGTGGCTTTGAATGGGTACAAAGTGGGTGATAGGTGTATGATTGGGTTCTCACGTCGGTACAAGAGTTTTTTCATGGTCATGGATGGACGCCACCCACTTTAACAATCTCATTAGGGTCAATAGTCTTTTGATAGTGCAGCTTTAATAACTCTAATTTGTGGAGTAGTTGTAGTCTATGTACGATTTGCACGTGTACATGTTTTGATAACTTTTTTAGTTCCTCACCGGAGTACAATTTATGTTTTAGATTTACTAATGTATGTAAGAATTCTATATTATGATATGTAAATTATGTTCGTATTTAATAGTCGATGTTGATGTTTGGTAAATTACTACCGTAATCGCATACAATTATTGTTCAATGTGTAGGTTCTTTAATCTTGTTTACTAATGGAACATTGTAGTGCACAATAAACTATTTTGTCTAATTCAAGTTTGATCATATTTGAAGTTGCGCGTCACAAGTAACAACCTTAAAAGCTGGTTCACTTGTCATGGTAAATTGTATGTATTTGGCTTTTTCAATGTAGTAAATGTAGAAGATTTTCTAATGAAATGTATGTTTTAAATTAGTCTATTGTTCCATCATTGGTAAATGCTTAAAATTGCATTGAGTTGCAGATTTGTAATCAAAAGTAATGCAAGAAGTAAATATTACTAAACTGCATGCATCATTGGAAAACATTACCATATCCAAAAGTTTACAACAAACACACTTAAATACATGGTACAAGTGCAATAAAAAATATGTAACCTAACAACATCCAGAATGTACAGCACTTATACACCAATTGTAAGTACAATTGTTTAAATCAACCAACTAAAGATAAAAGTTTTGTTGCTCCAGATTGTACGTTAGTTCATAATATTGACCAGGAATCAGGCCATTGATTGATCGGTACTCTGGAAAACCGTAAGTAATTGCCAGATTTGGTTTCTTTTTCCCTGTCTCCTGCTTCAAACGCCACTGGAATTCATCACCATCATGATTAAAGCAACTCACATAACACCCACTCCTCAGTCCTGGGAGTCCAATAAACTCCGTTGGAAGACGCTAACTAATGGTGTATCCTATCGTATACATGCATAAAAGGCATAACGGTTGCATAAAAGTAGCATCAGGAAGGCTGGAAACAACAGTTCTGTGAAGTTTTCCATTCAGCGTTCTACGCTGTACAGGCTGCTCCGTCATGCGTAAGCACTGAAGGCCGCCTAGCGTGTAAGCCCTGGCCGGAGAGCGCCACCTTCAGCATAAATTTCGGATCACGAATAACAGAACGTATCATCATTTGACACGTGTCCCCGAGCAATTTGGTGAATCTGACACTATAAATAGACCCCTTGGGTCGTCATTTTACAGAGTTCGGACATTCTGACAACTTTGAGAGCTTAGACTTCACTTCTCTTTCTCTCTCTACTTTCTCTCACTAGAAGTCATCTGGCTAGCATTCTTACGCTCTACGGATGACAGATTGATTAAGCCACCCCACAAGTTTCTACACTTGTGAACCGGGTCTGCAGGGATTATTTCCCGAGGGTAAAAATCAATCGGCAACACTCCGCCCTCCTAAAGAAAGATTACTTCTAGTATCTTGTTGACACACTAAGCCTTACCTCATAAGGAAATAGGTGTTAACAATGGCGCCATCCATTATTAAGACGAATCATCTCAACAACACTGATAAAGATGGCGAAGGTAACGAATTCATACCCATAGACGTGGGCATGATACACCCATGGAAAGCTGGACAACAGAGGAAGGCAGAAGTATTAGAAGATTGGGAAGAGCAATTAATATCCTTTCCTTCTATGTGTAACACAAATCCATCCGATGGTCCAATAATTATAGAAGCGCGAGTTGCTAATTGCTTAATACGCAACAAATACACTGACACAGGAGCTGGAGCAGACATTATGTATGAACATTGCTTCATACAGCTACCCAAAGATGTACAAGAAAAAATGAAGGAAACATATGTGCCGTTGGCAAGTTTTACAAGTGATCCGTCCTGGTCTGAAGGAAGTATTTTGCTTGAAGTAACCTTGGGCAAGCCACCCCTAAGACGCACAGCCAACATTGAGTTCTTGGTGGTTAAAGCAAATTCACAGTACAACATAATTTTGGGAAGAACTGCTTTAATGATGTTTGGAGCTGTAACATCAACTGTACATGGTATGATGAAGTTTCCAACGCCAGGCGGAGTAGCAACGTTATATGCAGAACGGCAGAAGTCAATTGAGTGTTCCCAAGTAACAAAGGCAGTAATTAAGCCAATCATACACGATGATGGGTCAATTTCACCAAATCTTAAATTTCCAGATCAGAAAATCATAATTGGGCACACGTTGTCCGCCGAATGTAAAGAAAAATTATACAATATTTTGACAACAAATCTAGACGTTTTTGCATGGCAGTCGTCTGATATGACCGGTGTTCCAAGGGCAATTGCAGAGCATAGGCTGAACGTGAATCCCAACATACATCCTGTTTGTTAGAAAAAGCGTGGCATGGCGCCAGAAAGAAGCAAATTCCTTCGTGATGAGGTACGAAGTTTGCTGGATGCTGGGATCTTGCGAGAGGTCAAGTATCAAACATGGGTAGCTAATCCGGTCATGGTTAGGAAGCCGGACAATTCATGGTGGATGTGTGTGGATTTCACGAATATCAACAAAGCATGTCCAAAGGACAATTATCCTTTACCTGAAATTGATTGGAAGGTTGAATCATTGGCAGGATATCGATTCAAATGTTTCCTAGATGCTGCTAAGGGATATCATCAAATCCCAATGGCTTTAAAAGATGAAGACAAAACGGCTTTTCACACGACGGAAGGCATATTCTGTTACATGAAAATGCCTTTTGGTTTGAAGAATGCAGGAGCAACATATCAACGACTTATTGATATGGCATTTAAGGATCAAATTGGGCGAAACTTAGAAGCTTATGTTGATGACATTGTCATCAAAAGTCATACTGAAGAAAAGATGTTACGAGATATACAGGAAACTTTTGCATCTCTACGAAAAATTAACATGAAATTAAATCCCAAGAAGTGCACATTTGGTGTAGAAGAAGGAAAATTCTTAGGTCATATTGTAACAGAACGTGGAATTAAAGCTAATCCTAAGAAAATTCAAGCAATTGAAGATATGAAGTCACCAACTTGTAAAAAAGATGTTCAGCGGCTGCATGGATGTCTAGCAACATTAACAAGATTCTTGTCCAGAGCAGCTGAAAAGTCACTTCCATTCATGAAGGTGTTAAAGGGCTGTTTAAATAAAAAAGATTTTGTGTGGACGGCGGAAGCCAAAAATGCATTCCAAGAAATCAAGCAGTTGTTAAAAACATTACCTACATTAACAGCACCAAAAGAGGGGGAAACCCTAATTTTATACTTAGCTGTCTCAAAGGAAGCAATAAGTTCTATTCTAATCGCAGAACGGAACGGCGTGCAAATGCCTATATATTTTGTTAGCAAGGTGTTGCAGCTTAGTGAAACAAATTATCCACCACTTCACCGCATGGTTTATGCCCTTGTGCATACTGCACGACGTTTACGAAGATATTTTCAAGGTCATCCCATCTTAGTGTTAACAGATCAACCATTGAAGCAAATACTCCAGCGTCCAGAATCATCTGGCTGTTTAGCAAAATGGGCCATCGAGTTGGGGGAGTATGAAATTAATTTTGCTCCCCGAAATGCAGTTAAAGGACAAATTTTGGCAGATTTTCTCTTGGAGACAAATGAAAAAGTAGAGTATGACAACAAAGGGGAACCATCACAGCATGAGTAGGAGTTACACACTGATGGGGCATCCAGTGAAGAGGGAACAGGTGCAGGGCTAGTTTTAACAAGTCCAGACGGTGAAGAGTACACTTATGCATTGAAATTCTGTTTTTATGCTTCAAACAATGAAGCAAAGTATGAGGCATTACTCTCCGGCCTCCGCATAGCGGTAGAAATGGGGATAACAAATTTACGAGCATATGTTGATTCTCAAATTGTCGCCCAGCAGGTTAATGGAATGTTCAATTCAAGGGATACATCCATGAGGCAATATGTAAAGTTGGTGGAAGCAATTTCAAAGAAATTTGATAACCTTGAAGTCGTGCAAATCCCTCGAAATAAGAACAAGAAAGCTGACGTCTTGAGCAAGTTAGCTACTTTAACCTTCGATCATTTGCACAAACGAGTGTTGGTTGAAGAACTTAAGGAGAAATCAATACATGGAAAACCAATTATTACAATAGTTAAAGAAGCTAAGGAAACTTGGATGACTCCGTATTTGAGATATTTGCATGACGGCTGGTTACCTGTTGATAAGGCGGAAGCAAGAAGAATAAGAGTGACTGCACCAATGTATGAGATTGTTAGTGGTGTCCTTTATCGAAAGTCATACAATGGTCCATTGTTAAGATGTTTAACCGATGATGAAGTGATAAAAGTGTACAAAGAAATGCATGAAGGAGTTTGTTCTCAACACTCCGGTTTCCGTACTGTGGCATCACGAATCATGCGACAAGGGTATTTTTGGCCTTCCCTTTATCGGGATGTCGCATAAATCATAAAAACATGTGAGAATTGTCAGAGGCATGGTACAATTCAGCGCCTTCCAAAGTACGATTTGATACCGGTGTCATCCGCTTGGCCGTTCTGTAAATGGGCTATTGATATTGTGGGGCCATTCAATAGGAGCACTGGTAATGCTAAGTTCTTGGTGGTAGCGATCGATTTTTTCACAAAATGGGTTGAAGCAAAGGCTTTAGCAAAAATCACAGGGGAAAATGTCAAAAAGTTTGTTTGGCATGATATTGTATGCCGTTATGGGGTGCCAAATGAAATAGTCAGCGATAACGGCAAGCAATTTGCAGAAAATCCATTTCGGAGTTGGTGTGAAGAGCTAGGCATAAAGCAAAACTTTACATCTGTTGCTCATCCTCAAGCGAATGGACAAGTAGAGGTTACCAACAAGGAAATCGTTGCTTGCATTAAGGCACGGTTGGATCTGAGTCAAACTGGATGGGTGGATGAGCTGCCAAATGTATTGTGGGCACACCGGACGACGCCAAAGCGGAGCACGGAGGAAACACCTTTCAGTCTGGTGTATGGAACAGAGGCAGTGATACCGGCTGAAATATGTGTGCCAACGCAATGCATTATGGCATTTGATGTTAAGGCTAATTCTGAGGCGTTAAGAGATAATCTCAACTTGTTGGAGGAAAGAAGGTCGATGGCCGCCATCCGACAAGCAGATCACAAGCATAAAATGACAAAATATTATAACAAGAAAGTACAGCATGTGCAGTTTGAAATAGGTGATTTAGTGCTACGTGATAATGAGGCAAGCAGGCAAATCAAATTTGGAAAGCTAGCCCCAAAATGGGAAGGACCTTATAAGGTCACGAAAGTAAATCAGAATGGATCATACATGCTTGCTGCGCCTTCCGGCGAGCAATATGAAAGAGCTTGGAATGCAATGAATTTAAAGAAATTTTATGCGTAGCACTATATGCATGGACAGCTTGATCAACTGTCAAATGCATGAGATATAGTCATAAATGTAAAAGTTTCTTTAAGAATATGAATAATAGAAATTATTCTTATGGCAATATTTTTCACAAATTTTATCCGGCCAAGGATTTTTTAGCCCAGGTGTCACATAGCTGTGTGTCATCCCTACCCGCAGAAAGAAAGAAAGCCTTTCAGTGGTAGAAGTACAATCATACTCAAAATGGTTGTATCGATAGTGAGACATGTAGAACTCACTAAAGCATCGAAGCGATGAAACGAATCTACAAAAAAATGTCATGACACAACTTATATACACAAAATGCAGAGCACAACGGAAAATGGATCTTAGTGTCCAGCAAAATATATAAAAGCGAAAGTAATTCGTAACTTTTCCTCATGAGTTTCATGACGGAAGGCGTATGACGGAGAATATAATTTTGATATTCATAACTATAATGATTGCAAAGTACAATCTCAATATCTTGAGCATTGTTCATTACAACAATCTTACTAAGTTACAGCATATATTTCTAATATACATAACCAAGTGCGATATTAAGTATTATGTAAAAGCAGATGTATAACAACATAGTGTTTCATTCATCCTGTGGATTATAATTCAATACATCATCTATTGTTACATCTGGCCTTTTACAAAGATTTTCAAGATCATAAAACCTCATATTTTCTATTGAGGCACCGGCTGCATCAGCTTCTAAATCGGCATTTTCATTAATCTTTGATGTAATTACCTCAGGCAGAGGATTTGGAAGTTCTGGTAGTTTTCTTTTCATATTGTTACATCTGGCCTTTTACAAAGATTTTCAAGATCATAAAACCTCATATTTTCTATTGAGGCACCGGCTGCATCAGCTTCTAAATCGGCATTTTCATTAATCTTTGATGTAATTACCTCAGGCAGAGGATTTGGAAGTTCTGGTAGTTTTCTTTTCATAAAATTGAAAAACTTTAACCGTTCAACAGATTTGGCAAGGCGGACAAATTCATGGATTCTGTGAGATAGTGCCTGACAGTTAAAGATATGCTCTACAAGTGCAGGAATGCCAGTTATCATTCGTCTTTCGTTCTCCTCTTTGGCTTTAAGCTGTTCTTTCAACATGTTATTTTGCTCAAGCATTTTTTCGTTCTCCTTTACTAGTTCATCAATTTTGCTCAGATGCCGCTTTTCTCTGAAAGATAGTTCTTTGACTTGCTCCTTATACTTCGCCCTCTGACTGTTGCAATTTTCATAGTGCCTCTTCATTGTCTCGTATTCCCTCTTTATCTCTGTGGCTATTCGTTCAGTCTTGGCTACTTTCTCCTTTTCAGCAGAAAGCTCCTTATTTGTAGTGACTTCACTGTTTTGCAAGTCAGATAGGTGTTGAAGGTCATTCAAACCAGAAGCAATGTTCAGAATGATACTTTGTGCCTTAACCTTCTTGGCATCTGCATAAGATAAATTGCTGAAGAATTGGGCTAGTGAAGGACACACCATGGCATTCAAAAAAGTCACGAAATCTTCGTACCAGTGTGGTGGTCCTTTTAAAAGGGAGGAAAGCATGTTTGTGTCAAGATTGGGAAGTGTAATTTGTTGTTGAGAAGAACTAGGGCCAGCTCCTTATTGAGCGGATGACGGAGGAATTTGACCAGTTCTTCTCCTCTTGGCGGAAGGTGGAAGAGTTGTTAATGTAGTATCTTGATGTGCTGCACTAGCTGTTGGAGATAAAGGAAAATTGTTATTTATAAAAGAGTTCCAATATGCTTCACAACATTTCAAAGGTGGCATAAAGTATAACGAAGGGTTTGGATTATAAAATCCACCAGTACTGGGTATGCAAGAAAACAAGTACATGTTTTGGTATGGAATTTTGCATAATTCAGTGTTGTCATTTTCATTACCCGAGGTACGACGTTCTCTAGAGGCAACTCGATTCAAACCTATGTCTTCTTCTTCTTCTTCTTTATTTTCCTCCTCCCTCATTACATCTATTTTGGGGGTATCATCAATAATTTTCTCGGTGGAAAAGGTAAGCTGTGAATACGATGATGATCGCATGGCGGTGAGCGGAGTAATTTCTGCAAAAATTAAAAAGTTACAGTGATTAAATGGATAAATAAAGAAGAACATTTTATTTAAGTATATGTAGCAAAAGTAAATGCTTACTCTTTTTCCCAGCAAGAACACAGGCATAGCCTTGTGAGATATCCCAATCTTGGCTCATGGATGTCAATGAAAGCATGTGTTCTCCATATTTAATGTCATTGATTTCTTCAGCTTTAATCCTTTTAAACAAAAGGTTTTCTTTGGTGACGAGTTTTGGAAAGGTAACAGATACGGTATGCGAGTATTTGCGCCATACTGGAGTAGCTGAGTATTGTTTATCAATGGCATCTTCATTAATAAAGATAAATGAAGCATACCAATTGTCGCCAGGATGATCAAGTGCAGGTTTCAGAAACCCATGAACTTTATTGAAAGTGAACCAACCATTTTCACGGCGTGCTATACGTACCAAATGGCAAAATATTCGAATTGATGGTTCAATGCTCCTTGTGTGACAATACATTTCAAAAATCAAGATCTTTCGAATTGATGCTGGTTCGAATTGACCAACAGCAACACCGTAAAATTTGCAAACTTCTAAGAAGAAGGGTGTAAATGGCAGACGTAAGCAAAATTTGAAGAATGAATGGCCATAAATAGCAACCTTGCCAGGGGGCAGTGAGCAGGCTCTGGCATTAATTGCAGGAATCACTGGTTCAACACCAGCTAATCTAGGAAAATGTTGTAGTAGCTCGCTTAAATATCTCTCATTTACTCTGCTAGGAATAGCTGCAACATCCTTTATGGCTGCCATTAATGATCTAATGAAACAGGAGGTAACGAAGGTATTGATGGAAGAAGATGAATACTGTAGAAGAAAGTTGTAAAAGTAAATGATCGGTTAGGGTTTATGGTGGTTAAAAAGCAAAAGATATAACAGCTGTAATCGGTGGTGATTTTGGGGGTTTTGTTTTTAGCCACACACGTGTAAGGACAAGATAAAAAGGTGAGTACATCGAAAAGTCTTTTTACAGCTAGAGGCACGTGCGATATAAGCAATCATCATAATGTCAGTAAAAATCGCCTATCATTTAATGCCTGTGATGTGCTTCCCAATGCAAAAAGGAAAACGTGAAGGCTTGGTTGGCATGCGTTATTCTAAGTTTAACAACTTAATCAATTTTTAAATGCTAAAGTCATTAAACTGGGGGGACTTAATGGTGTATCCTATCGTATACACGCATAAAAGGCATAACGGTTGCATAAAAGTAGCATCAGGAAGGCTGGAAACAACAGTTCTGTGAAGTTTTCCGTTCAGCGTTCTACGCTGTACAGGCAACTCCGTCATGCGTAAGCCCTGAAGGCCGCCTAGCGTGTAAGCCCTGGCCGGAGAGCGCCACCTTCAGCATAAATTTCAGATCACGAATAACAGAACGTATCATCATTTGACACGTGTCCCCGAGCAATTTGGTGGATCTGACACTATAAATAAACCCCTTGGGTCGTCATTTTACAGAGTTCGGACATTCTGACAACTTTGAGAGCTGAGACTTCACTTCTCTTTCTCTCTACTTTCTCTGACTAGAAGTCATCCGGCTAGCATTCTTACACTCTACGGACGACAGATTGATAAAATACCCGATGAATGATAAAATACCTGATGAATGATAAAAGTATCTGACGAATGATAAGAGAACGTGATGAATGATAAAATACGAAACCGATTATTTGTATGATAACATTAATTTGTATGATTATTTTACTTTTTTTTACTGATGTATGCTGAAATACGAAACCGATTATTGATTATTTGACTGTTTGTTACTGATGAATGATGTAATAATACACTTAATCATGATTATTTGACTATTTGTTACTGATGAATGATGTAATAATACACTTAATACACTATGAATGATAAAAAAATTCACTATGAATGGTAAAAATTCACTATGAATGGTAAAAAAAAATTCATTATGAATGGTAAAACTTCACTATGAATGGTAAAAAAAATACACTATGAATGATAAAAAAAAATACACTATGAATGATAAAATATACTATGCATGATGAATGATGAGTGATAAAAATATGTTATCACTACTACATTCCAACACTTTTAGACATGTGGAAAAAGTCTTTTAGACGTGTTCCGTAACACGTCTATATGTGAGGGCTCCAAATGAGTGTACCCATATAGTGCGGTTCAAGGAACCGCTCTAAAAACCAGTATTTAGACGTGTTGTAAAATCGTTAGATTAGGCTGTTCCGTTTGTGTCTTTTAGACGTGTTCCGTTATCTTCAATTAGACGTGGTCTGTTAGTTTCATTTAGACGTGTTCCGTTAGTTGCAATTTAATGTGTTCCGTTACCTACTATTAGGCGTGTTCTGTATTTTCCGTTAGTCACTATTAGACGTGTTCATCTAGATGTAATAAGACGTGTTCATCTAGTTGCAATTAGACGTGTTATTGTAGTTACAATTAGACGTGTTGATCTATTTGCAATTAGACGTGTTCCGGGATATTTTTTTAAACCCGCCAAAAATTTTAAAATATTTAAAATTTTAAATTTCTAAAAATTAAATATTTCAAATTGCCACCAAATATAACAGACTTCTGCAAGTAGACATGTTGTATTGTAACAGAAATTTCAAAATCAATTAGACGTGTTGAATTGGTTGTGCTAGTAGACGTGTTGAATTGCAGAATTGCGGAACTGGTAAATACTGGTAAATGTAACTAATTAACAAGAATAAAACAGTAATTAATTTTATTAATAAAGAAAACCCAAATATACATATAAATTATCTTCATAACATTCACAAATGAAAAATGTCATAAATCTAAATCATCTAGGTATTATAAATGAAAAAAGCTGACTACTAATCCATTTCAAAGCAAAGCATCCTTTAGCTCAAAAAATTCACCTGCTCTTCAAAAAATCCATTGATTTGCTTTACCTGTTTTGAAAGAAAAGTAGTTTGAACATGCATGAATATATGGACTTTAACAATAATACCAAATCTCCAAGACCGTTGACACGCAATATCAGATCACATAAAGGTTACACATACCAGACATCAAAAAAGAGACCACAAATGCCATTTTTCCATAATATTGTCGAGATCGATTGTAGATAAACAACGTTTATCCCATGATAGCTGTAAATTTTATATATTTATATAAATATACATATATACATATATAATATAAGCTTTTTGTAACATATACCTAAAGACAAAGTTTAATAATTCATAACTTAAAATACTTACTTCGTCAATATTAATAACTTCCTTTTTTTATACGACTGTGTACGATCGAATGCATCCAATTGAGCACATAATATCCACACTCCCAACTGCCGGGTTGTTGATTGCACTGCATTATAACCACACGTTTATACACATGTATTAATTTAACATGTAACACGTAATGAACATGAAAACATGGATGAACAACTTGGAGGACTGTTTGTAGACAGCTAGGATGACTAACCTTAACTACATTCCATTGCAAAGGTCCCCAAGCCCTATTCAAAATTAGACAAATAAAAGACCAAATGATATTGTGTAATGTGACATAATGTAAATGTAATCAAGATTTAGAAATAATTCTAAATCAATAACTATTATTACATGTGTAAATGTAAATGTAAATGTAAATGTAAATGTAAATGTAAATGTAAATGTAAATGTAACAACTATTATTAATTTAGAAATAATTCTTACTGAGTTATGCAGTCTGTGATCAGATAATCATCTTTCGTCTTCTTATGAGTCCTATTTACTGAATCAAGTATGATTCCTTTGTACTCAGTGTGAGATATAAAAACCAACACCCAATGGCCACTGGCAAATTAAAATACACTCGTTAGACGATAAAATTTTTGTAAGCAATAATATATAAGGAATGATTACATACTTCTGATTATATGGTGCGAAGAAAGACTGTTGAGTAGAGTTGAAGGCGGTCCTCAAGTACTTGATTACAAAATCTTTGTCTGAGGTGATAAATGTTCCACATATATAATAAGGGTTCATTAACCCATATGGTTCGGTAAAAGCTACTTTCATAAGCTTGTCTAGACCCCTAATATGCGGAAAAAAATAAAAAAAAATAACATGTCAGCTCAAAACCTGAAAACTATAGTCAAACGTGCATATGAATTGTTAAATGCACTTATAGCATGAAGGAAAAAATGATGCTGCAGTCCAGGCAACCCTTTGTCCAAAGTGTGATGATGTCATCAGCACCAATCGTACTTACGCACTCTTCGAGTATGCCAAAAACTCCTGGATTTGCTTTAAGAGTGAAACCAGTGGTAGGATCTTCTCGACTTATCCATCTAGTATACGCAGCTTGTACACATGATCTGTTGGGTAGGAGATGTTCCATTGAAAGCAGCTTACTATACAATTGTTCTCTTTTTTTTTGGTGTTGCATTCCTGAATCTCCAATGTTACGTGGATGCACCTGCAACACCACATCAGATAACTTAAATTATATAGGTATATACGTATGATGATGTAACTTAAATTTGATGAGCATATATATACATGCTTACTACCAGTACCAATAGACACATTGTTTTTATCTATTCTATTTTGTAATCACACCCTCTTTGATTTCATTGCACTATCCTGATAACAATCGAGGCAAAATTAAATATAACACTTAAATTCAGTTTACCAATACAAGAAATTATGTAAGCAATTATACATGTACCTTGTTTTTCTCTGAAGGACGAAGTTTCAAGAGAGGCCATTGTATCATAGCCCCAATAGCCTCTTTTAGTGTATTAGACTCAAGATTTTTATCTGGTATTGGAAGCAATATAGATTCAAATCTAGGCAAAACAAAGTTTATGGACACCTTCATGTAGCACGGAAGCACACGCTTTCCATGTATCAAGGTAGTCTCATCGGTTGGATGCATATGCCCCCTAGCACACGGTGTAGGTTCTGAAATCGTGGGGTGGAACAAAACGATTTCTGTCTTCACCTATAAAGTTACACACATGAAATTTAAATATATTTATAGTAAAAATTATACAAGTATTCAGAGTACCCAAATATTGGCAGAGTATTCAACTATACAGAGAGTATTACATGAAAAAAAATTATTCAGAATATAAACATTAATAACCTTTTTTTGTTGCAATTCCATTAGTCTTTGTGGTGTCACCACTTGAACTGTGTACTGTTTTTTTTGGGCACTGATGTCATTTACATATGCCTCCAATTCCTGAATGAAGATATAATTTATAATACTTAGATTAACACAAGAAACGGGTAAGTAAGCTCTACAGTACATGTACCTTGGTGACGCGAGTCATTTTCATGAGAGGTCATTGTACAAAACTTCCAACCACATCACCTAAAACCTCCTTCACTGTATTTTTTGACAAGTCTTTGACTGGTATTGGAAGCCTCAATGACGTGTTGTCCTTAGTAAAGTTGTTTATTTTCACCTTCATGTAAGAAGGAACAACTTTTTCCCCATTTACTTGAGTAAATTCGTTGGTTGGATATAGTGTACCCTGACCACACACAAGAGACTCTATACGATGTGGGTTAAATAACAAGATTTCAACTTCGTCCTGTAAAAATTAAAAACAACAAATATAATATGTAGAGTATTTAATACTTTAAATGTGTATTGAATTATCCATTTAGCTTTTGAAATAAAAGAAGACCAGTTACCTTTATGTTTTGCAAGTCTGCAAATGGTTGGTTCTTGACCCTTTGCTCTTGAACCCTTGGTTCATGAATCACTTCTTTTCGCATGCTTAGTGCATCCACTTTCTGTTTTTTAGCCACTCTATCTTGTTCCACCTCTATTTGCTGGATCTCCACTTGTTTCTCCACAACTGGGTGATCTTCCATTCCCCGTTTTCTCTCAACAAACATGTCATTCAACACCACCTGTTCGTTTACCTGTTCCAGTTCTTCTACCTGTAAGACTTCCAGTGTGTCTACCGGTTCGTCGACTTGTTCGTCTACCAGTTGCATATTTCCTGTCGTGTCGTGATGTTCTGTCGGGTAATGATGTTCAGGTGTTGTAGCTCTTTCATGTGAAGTTTCATGTGTTCCTGTTTTTTCTCTTTCCAGTACCACCACCCTTTGCACCTCCTGAGCCACAAATTCCTGTACCTTTTCCATTGTTACGAATTGCTCTCCCTTTTGTTTCTTACCGAATTTGCTATATCCTAGCATGCTGCTAACACCTCTGGTTCTACCGCCGTGTTCTTTCCTCACATTCACTAACAAGGCATCATCACCTTTTTTATCTGTATTAACCTGGAACAAAACAAGAAAATTAATCGGTTATAAAACAATTCTAGGTTAATAAGGCTATAAAATCAATTTAAAGTATATTACAATTTTATCTACAAGGGACACATTCATATCTGGAACTATTGGCCTCTTCAATTCTTTCGTTCGCTTCATCCTTCCGAGTACATAATTCCTTGCAGCAGGATTGGAGATATCGTGGTATACGATACGCCTTTCAGGATCTTTTTTCTCCGACTCCCATTCTTCTTTATGGCCTCGATAACCTGAATGACCTACACGGGCGTAATTATCTTTTGATTGTTTCAAGGCGTTTGCTCTGCCTTTTTCTCGTAATTCCTTTACAATTTGCATGGGATTAAAAAGCTCATTAGTTGCCATCAATTTAAAAATGTAATTCCATACATGTTTAAAAGCAAATGCATAACACTATCCCTTTTTGCTGGTGTGTTTTCAAGTTGACAAAATTCTGTCCATTTTACTGGAGTTATGAAACCGTAATCAGGCACTTCTTGATAAGGAAGCTTGCCTTGAACCATATACATTCTTAACTTGGCCCTGAATCTCTTAAAAGCCCCGTTGCAATGATGAAGCATTTGTTTCTTCGCAAAATCATCTTTGATAAAATGATGTTGCTGTAAATGTTGTTACATATATATAATTAAATATTAGTTTAACAAATTCTGATACCTTTATGAAACAAAATTCTTATAAGTTATGATTTGATACCTTTATGTCCAACCATAACGCGTCTTTCTCATCGTCAGATACTACTTTCCAATCATCCTCAAGAAAATCAATCCTACGCCTTGTAAGAACACCTATGTTACTGGCAAACAAAGCTTGATATTTTCCTATTGCATGCCCAAATTCGTCAAATTCAACCACAAATGGAATCACTGATTTTTCTTTAAGTTTGCTAACTCCTCGTTTAGGCCTATTGTTTTGGCTCTGTATACATTAAAAAAATCAATAATAAGAAGCTAACAATAATAACAAGACTAATACCTTAACAATACTAGTAGTTCTAGGTATGCATACAATAGAATTGAAATCATAAACGTACCATGATGTTTGATGTATCAAGTTCTTGAATTTATCGAATTTAAAGGGTTTCTGCAGTTACCTACAGAGTTCGTGGGAGTATGGATCACTGCTAGGGTTTGTGAAAATAATAAAACAGTGAATGAGACTGGCGGTTTGTTTCAATTATGATCGGGTTGTTTTGTGTCAATTAGTGGTGTTAATTAGGTTGGCGGTTAATTTGAAATTTTCGAGACCAAATGGTGGGATTTGGCCATTAAGCTGATCTGATGACGAAGAAGTTTAGGTATTTTACCTATAGTAAAATATTTGGTATTTTTTAATACACCGTAATACGCTACTTGACCCGGCCCAGGCAAAAATGATCCGGTATTTTTAAAAAATATCTGTTTAAAAAAAAAGGCAATACAAAGAATCCCTCACCTTCTCAAGTACCTCATACTGAGTATCTTTTCACCTGCCACCATCTCTGTACTTGCAATAGCGATCAACTACAACCATCTCCGGCCATGTCGAGCTCAGGTTAATGTGTTTTCTAAAACCAAATTTTGTTGTTTATTAACTGTAAGCACATGGTTTTCCGAATTGAAAACCTAAAAAATTTAGAACAAAGTTTATCATCACATTTGTTTATTGTAAATCATTAAAATCAAACAACAGATCTACACTTCACATGTATTTATGCTTTTTTATTTGAACCTGAATCGATTTTATCTCACAGTTATGTGGATATATAATATCAGTGTTTTTTTTTGGAATTACACTCATGCAGGTGTGAGTCTGTAAATTTATTGTGTTATACCTTTAAGTTCAAACCAAATGTTCATTTATGATATTGCACATGTATATATTATTTGCTAATTATCTGCAGATTCCCAACAGGTTACTTAGGGTTTGATTTATGTTAAAGCAATATGTATTGTGAACTTTCAAGCTACAATACCAATATAGTTTGCTTAGGTTTCAAAATGACAGCATATACATTTTATCTAACCATTTTAAATCTAACAATTGATCTGTGATGTAATTGAGTATTTTGTTCTTTGTTTTCATATTAATGAATTGAATCACAAATACAGCTAGAAACAATGACGCCTCTACTAGTCAAACACGTGCACTCGCCCTTGACCAGCTGAATAGAGCTGAAAGGTACAACATATGGAGCACCGTTGATGTCACATACATCTTCTTCGACATACCAAGGGGAACTTTTTGGGTGAGTGAGATACTTTTTTAGAGAAACAGTTAAACGTATTTGTGTATATAGCAATGACAAATAATTATGAAATCATTAACAAATAATATGTCAATGTCATTTAGGAACTACCCGAGGACTTTAACCGCATCCGAGAACTCGAGGCTGGCTGCACCTATATATGCTTGGATATGGAAGGGATATTCCATTGGTGGGACATAAAACAGCCCACAGATGTAACCAAAAAAAAGCTTTTTGTTTCGAAAGGATGGGAGTACTTTGTGGCTTTGAATGGGTACAAAGTGGGTGATAGGTGTATGATTGGGTTCTCACGTCGGTACAAGAGTTTTTTCATGGTCATGGATGGACGCCACCCACTTTAACAATCTCATTAGGGTCAATAGTCTTTTGATAGTGCAGCTTTAATAACTCTAATTTGTGGAGTAGTTGTAGTCTATGTACGATTTGCACGTGTACATGTTTTGATAACTTTTTTAGTTCCTCACCGGAGTACAATTTATGTTTTAGATTTACTAATGTATGTAAGAATTCTATATTATGATATGTAAATTATGTTCGTATTTAATAGTCGATGTTGATGTTTGGTAAATTACTACCGTAATCGCATACAATTATTGTTCAATGTGTAGGTTCTTTAATCTTGTTTACTAATGGAACATTGTAGTGCACAATAAACTATTTTGTCTAATTCAAGTTTGATCATATTTGAAGTTGCGCGTCACAAGTAACAACCTTAAAAGCTGGTTCACTTGTCATGGTAAATTGTATGTATTTGGCTTTTTCAATGTAGTAAATGTAGAAGATTTTCTAATGAAATGTATGTTTTAAATTAGTCTATTGTTCCATCATTGGTAAATGCTTAAAATTGCATTGAGTTGCAGATTTGTAATCAAAAGTAATGCAAGAAGTAAATATTACTAAACTGCATGCATCATTGGAAAACATTACCATATCCAAAAGTTTACAACAAACACACTTAAATACATGGTACAAGTGCAATAAAAAATATGTAACCTAACAACATCCAGAATGTACAGCACTTATACACCAATTGTAAGTACAATTGTTTAAATCAACCAACTAAAGATAAAAGTTTTGTTGCTCCAGATTGTACGTTAGTTCATAATATTGACCAGGAATCAGGCCATTGATTGATCGGTACTCTGGAAAACCGTAAGTAATTGCCAGATTTGGTTTCTTTTTCCCTGTCTCCTGCTTCAAACGCCACTGGAATTCATCACCATCATGATTAAAGCAACTCACATAACACCCACTCCTCAGTCCTGGGAGTCCAATAAACTCCGTTGGAAGACGCTAACTAATGGTGTATCCTATTGTATACATGCATAAAAGGCATAACGGTTGCATAAAAGTAGCATCAGGAAGGCTGGAAACAACAGTTCTGTGAAGTTTTCCATTCAGCGTTCTACGCTGTACAGGCTGCTCCGTCATGCGTAAGCCCTGAAGGCCGCCTAGCGTGTAAGCCCTGGCCGGAGAGCGCCACCTTCAGCATAAATTTCGGATCACGAATAACAGAACGTATCATCATTTGACACGTGTCCCCGAGCAATTTGGTGAATCTGACACTATAAATAGACCCCTTGGGTCGTCATTTTACAGAGTTCGGACATTCTGACAACTTTGAGAGCTTAGACTTCACTTCTCTTTCTCTCTCTACTTTCTCTCACTAGAAGTCATCTGGCTAGCATTCTTACGCTCTACGGATGACAGATTGATTAAGCCACCCCACAAGTTTCTACACTTGTGAACCGGGTCTGCAGGGATTATTTCCCGAGGGTAAAAATCAATCGGCAACACTCCACCATCCTAAAGATAGATTACTTCTAGTATCTTGTTGACACACTAAGCCTTACCTCATAAGGAAATAGGTGTTAACACTAACGAAAAAGAAAATACATATTTAGCCAACGGTTTAACCAAATTGTTATTCTATAATGATGAAGCATAAAACGTTGATATGTAAAAAGATAAGACAAGTAGTGTACCACCATTTATCAGTTGATGAATGTTAAACTTTAAATAGATAAGAAGCGTACCAACAATTTACCAGACGGTATTTTGATAATCACAACATGATCAGGATGTTGATGTTGTTGAGGCATTGGTTCATCTTCTAAGGTATCACTGTCTGAACTGTCATCAATGTAAATGATTTCAGGAATGGATTGGGAAGTTGATCCTCTTTCCCAGTTAGTAGAAACATCATCGTCCATCAGCTGAAAAGTCAATAAACAACCCTTTTCTACACCACGGTGGTCATAAAGCACCAGCTCAAGATTTTCCGAATCAGTTGCATAAAAGACCATACAATCACCAGACGCCACTTTAAGGTCTGTAAGCAACATAGACCATCCTTCCCACAAAACAACATCATCTTCAACTGAGATTACCACCACCCTTTTGTTGTACCATCTTTGAAAGTGAACAATCATTTGTTGTTTGGGTCCAGAGTTTCAGAAAGTAGTTGTTAACCATTCCTTTGGCAGTATCTACATCCAATCAAAAATAATGCTATTTTTGTTAAAGAAATATAAAACTAATTTGTTAAGATAATAATCATGTACACATACTAAATGTGTGTTACATATGCGAGAGCGAAAAATGAACATACCAATCCTGGTTCATTTGGATTGTTGACGAATTTCATGAATGAAGGGAAACGTCTGTATGGAGCATTTGCATACACTTTTTCCAGAATTCGAGTCAATACTTTGAAAGATGTGAATGGATCATAAAAATTCTTTTAAAACAGGTCAGGTGAGTAAATAGCCAACTCGTAGTTTCTTTTGTCGATTCCAGTCATTAGTAGGATATCACCTTCTCCAATATCAAGATCATTCATGATCTTCAACCAGCCATCGCCAAGTATCATACGGCTACGATCATTCATCGAAAATGTAACTTCAGATTTATATCCTAGCAGGGTGTGGATGATAACAGAATGTCTTGGAAACATGGTATCATAATGGTCAACATACCATTCATGTGGCAAAGCCTGTAACAAAACATAATAACCTGATATGTCTTACAATGGTTTTGCTGTATAAAATTTATAATTTTAAGGTTAAAACAGCAACGAAACAATACCAGTTCAAGCTTATCTGCTAATCGTATTATGTGGATGAACGATGGTGGACGATTGTAGGTAGCCATAAATGACAACTTCAGAGATTATTTCTGCTTCTGTAAAATCAACATATATGTACATATCAGTTATGTAGGTAACAATAATAATTATGGTTAAATTAACACAACTAGATTTAGGTATAATAGTCTGATATTTAGGGCACTTCGTCTTTAACACAAAATATATTAGACTCTTTCCGCAGCATCTATTAACCACTTTTAAACCCTATTGTGTCCATTTTCTGAATAATCTAAGACAAAATGTGCATGTATATAACCTAATTTTCGATTATTGTTTCCTAATAACACAACTCGATTTAAGTATAATAGTATGATTTTATGGTCATTATGTCAATAGCAAGAATATTCGAGCAAAGAACAATTAGATAACTAAAAAAACCATCAATAACTGTATTTGAGACGATCCTTCAGCCGTGAGGACAAAATCGATTTCGTTCATCAAATAATCGCCGTTCTATGATGATGAAGTAGGGTGTTTCCGGTGGTTTGATGATGAAGTGGGATGGTTTAGGGTATACGAAGAAGTTGGATGGTCTGGTGATCGCGGTTTGTTCCCGGTATTAATATTGAAAAATGTGCATATATATATATATATATATATATATATATATATATATATATATATATATATATATATATATATATATATATATATATATATATATATATATATATATATATATATGTGTGTGTGTGTGTGTGTGTGTGTGTGTGTGTGTGTGTGTGTTTTAGAATTATTTGTATAGATTGGTATTATTAATTTAAAAGGTAATAACATAAAGTAAATTTTTCATGGTAAAAAAATTAACAAAAGACATAAAAGACATGTTGCATAAGTCATTAAAAAATATACTCGTGTGTGTACAAAAAAAAGGTAATCAATCATAGGTTTTAACAATTTTTATGTGTCTGCAACCTCGTCTCCTTCCTGATGGTCTTCTCTAAAGTAGATTGTATTATTTCTAACAACAACTTCATTCATAGGTTGAACACCGACTGAAAATGGTGGTAACTCGTCAAATTGGTCGTACTCATCCTCATCAACAACGTTCTCGACACCAACAATCCGTCATTTTCCATACTGAACCACATGCCATCTAGGATCCTTTGGGTCTTCGATAAAGAATACTTGAGTAACTAGTTTTGCTAGAATGAATGGTTCTTCTTTATATCCATTGGTGGAAAGATTAACAGTTGTAAAACCATCTTCATCAACTTGAACATCACGGTCATTATCAACCCACTTACACTTGAACAAGGGTATAGTGTACGAATCACCATAATCTAATTCCCATATTTCTTGAATGACACCATAATAAGATTTTTTAGCGATCCTTGATCTTTCTTCACGATTGACCATGGTGAATTCCGTCGACGAGGCAATCACCGTGACACCGCTATTTTGCGTTTTACTCTTCTTATCTTGAGCTTTAGTGTAAAAGGTATACCCATTTATGTCATATCCTTGATATTGGAACACATGTTTAGGGGCGAATCCCAAAGCTTCGACCGTTTTATCAATATTTGGAAGTGTCCTCCTAACTTTGTCTTTCAACCATTCTGAAAAAGTTATTTTATGTTGATTTGCCAACCATTTTGCACTCTTTTTAGGGTTTTGTTGTCTCAAGAATGCCATGTGTTCTTGTATGAATAGATCAATAGATGTAGTGTGTTGTAAGACATTAAAATGAGCCTCTTGATAATCGGCAACATTTGAATAGCCCGTCTTTCACCCAAGTGTCCCTTGACCTGCTAGTCTTCCTTCATGACGACTTTGTGGAATCCCGACACTTTTAAACCCATCCATATAGTTTGTGCAGAATTCGATCACCTCTTCGGATGCATATCCTTCAACGATACTGCCTTCTGGTCGATTAAGGTTCCTTACATAACCTTTCAAGATACCCATATATCTTTTAAATGGATACATATACCGTAAGAAAACTGGACCACATGCCTTTATTTCTCCTACAATATGAGATACCAAATGAACCATGACATCAAAGAAAGAAGGTGGAAAGTACATCTCGAGTTCGCAAAGAGTAAGTATGATATCTCTTTGATATTCATCCAGCACATCAGGATCAATCACCTTTGAATGAATCATATTGAAAAATAAGCATAGTTTTGTTATTGTGTGTCGAATACGGTTGGGAAGAATTCCACGAATTGCGATAGGAATCATCTGGGTCATTAGTACATGACAATCATGTGACTTCATACCAAGTAACTTCAAATCTTTCATCGAAACCAACTTCCTAATGTTAGCAGAGTATCCTGATGGAACCTTAATACCATGTAAACATTGACAAAATTTAGTTTTCTCGACCTTCGACATAGTATAACAGGCCGGAGAAAGAAACTTGGTGGACCTTCCATCAATATCATTAGGTTGTAGCTCTGGTCTGATATTCATTAATTCCATGTCCCTTCTAACTTTAATTCCATCTTTTGTTTTTCCAGAAATGTTCAACAGTAACCCTATCAAACTTTCACACACATTTTTCTCAATATGCATAACATCAATACAATGTCGGACTCGTAAATGCTTCCAGTAGGGTAATTTCTAAAAAATAGACTTTTTCTTCCAAATACCTTTTGGAGGACCAAAACCTTTCTTTCCCAACACAACTTTTATATTAGCAACTTTGGAGAGTGTAGTTTCTCCATCCAACGGTGCTGGTAGTTTTCTATCCTCTATAGTACCATCAAATAAATCCGCCTTTTTACGATACGGGTGATTCTCAGCAAGCTCTCTCCGATGCCCCATAAATGCCGGTTTCTTACAATTTGTGAGCCATATCGAGTGAGTATTTTCCTCACAAATAGGACATGCCTTTTTCCCCTTCGTACTATATCCAGACAAATTACCATAAGCAGGAAAATCATTAATGGTGCAAAAAAGCATTGCCCGTAGTTGGAAGTATTCTTTCTTGTATGCATCATAAACATGTATGCCGGTACTCCATAATTCTATCATTTCATCAACTAATGGTTGCAAATAAACATCAATGTCGTTTCCAGGTTGCTTTGGGCCTTGAATCAAAAGAGACATCATTATGTATTTTCTTTTCATACATAGCCAAGGCGGTAGGTTATAAATGCATAGAAGAACAGGCCACGTGCTGTGACGGCTACTCAAATCTCCGAACGGATTAATTCCATTTGAACTGAGTCCGAACCTTATATTACGTATCTCATCCCCAAATTCTTCAAAATCTTTATCAAAATTTTTCCATTGAAGTGAATCGGCCACATGTCTCATTTTACCATCATTTTTACGATCTTCAGCATGCCAACGTAATAATTTTGCATCTTTCTCATTCGCAAATAATCTCTTTAATCTTGGAATGATAGGCAAGTACCACAATAATTTTGCAGGAGGTCCATTTTCCTACACATCACTATCAACATTATCAGTCGGTTTTCCACGTTTATACCTAGATGTACCACATACCTTACATTGATGAAGGTCTTTGTCTTCATTCCTATATAACATACAATCATTTGGACAAGCATGTATTCTCTGTATTTCCAATCCCATTGGGCACATTAATTTCTTTGCTTGGTATGTTGAAACCCACAACTCATTACCTTCTGGTAGCATTTTGTTCAACAACTCTAACAGGCTAGTGAAACTTGTGTCGCTCCAACCATTGTTTGATTTTAAATTAACCAGTTGTATCACGGCCGAAAGTTTTGAAAAATTCATACAACCGGTATATAAAGGTTTTTCAGCGTCAACAAATAGTTGTTGTAATCTGTCATGATACTTATCAGCAACATTATCCTTCATATCCAAATCGTCAAACATGTCATCAAAATTAACATTATTGTCACTATTGTATGAATCGTCTTCATTATCGGTATCGTTATCCGAAACAGACGGGTTAAGGTCAGCTAATGACTCACCATGAAAAGACCAACATGTGTACCCTCTCATAAATCTGTATGCAATTAGATGACTTTTGATATCGGTTGAATCAGCATACCATCGTGCATTTTTGCATTTCTTACAAGGACAACTAATTGCGGTGTTTCCTTTTTCTAGTTGATCAGTCTCGGCAACTGTAATAAATTCATCTACACTATCCATAAACTCAGAGGTAGCACGACCTATCTCGTACATCCAAGTATTCCGATCCATCTGCAAGCAACATTGAAAAAGTTAATACATTATTAATAATTAAAAATGTAAAAAGTTGGAAAAGGGACTAGAATCCACGACCTCCTCTCTACCAAGCAACATCCTAACCATCTAAGCAATTGTGTTAACCTGACTGATTTACATTTATTTTCAATAAAAATATCACGTATCGTCTACTGTTAAAAAAACCCCAAATCAAAATCAATTGAGTTTTTATCGATCATAATCCCATTACCTCATTATCATTTCTCTTTTGTTACCTCAATTGAGTTTTTATCTGTCCGTGTTCTAAAAAAAACCGCGAAGTAACCCAAATCACTTGAATCTGTAAACCATAATTGTTCGATACCCTATTCGATTTCTGTTCTATTATAGATTCGGTCTCAGCACGATTCTACTTTGCTACCATGCCTTACACGAAGCAACTTATCACAAGAGAAAAAGAGTGTATTTCAAATGTTAATTCCTATCAGTAATTATAATTAATAATTAATTTTGTATATTTGATAATCTAAATTTATTACTTTTTTTGGTTCAGAAAAAAACGTGAATATTATTGTCGCGCATTTAGTCTTTGAAATGGGTTTGGTTATGAGTTCGGTCAATTTCCTTGTTATTGCATTTTGTGTATGTGTGATATGTTTGCTGTGTTATTCATAACACAATAATAAGACTGCATGTGTTTGAAATGATATTAAGGTGTATAAGCCTGTGTATAAGCCTGTGTTTGTTGTACTATTATCTTAATTTGTATATGCAGGTGATTAGATGTGTATCTTTTCTATTGCATTTGATGTGTATCTTTTCTATTGCATTTTGTGTACAGATGCAACAAAAAAATAAAAAAAGAAGTGTAAATAAACTGAAAAAGAAGTCAGCGGTTGTTAAGTTGAAGATTGAATTTGACGAGTTTGGCCAATCTATTGGAAAAACCCAAGCTATTTTTTCGAGCAACATTGGCGTCTTAACTAGGAGCACTTATGATTTCCTTGTAAAGGATTGGAAGCATGTGTCTCCTGATCAAAAACAAACTTTATGGAACAAAATAAAGGTATTAAAATCTAAGATTTTGTTTAATTACTTTTTATTTATATATGTTACAACATTCAACACTTACATTAGATTACGTTATACAGGAACTTCATAATATTGATGACGATTTTGCACGAAAAACAACACTGCAAAAATGCAACACAGCGTTTACGAGATTCAAGCACAAGTTAAGAACGTATATGGATGAAAGCAAGCTTCCTTATGTGGAAGTAAAAGATTACGATTTCATAACTCCAGAAAAATGGGAAAATTTTGTGAACTCGAAGATACGCCTGCTAGACGAGTAAGTGCTATTCAACATGATTTATATCAGGTTTGGAGGTACATTGTGATATTGTAACGCTTTGAAAAAGGCATTTAATCGCATTAAAACTGTGTAGGAACTAAGAGAAAAAGGCAGGAAAAACGCTTTACAAAAAGAAAAAGAAAAGTATGCTCGAGTTGGTCGTTCGGGATATCGTGGGAAAAAAGCACAATGGGATACAGAAGCAAATGATCCTCATAAACGTACACCATACCACAATATCAAAGATCCTGCAGCGAGGTATTACGTGCTGGGCAGGATGAAGCCGGATGACAAAGGGAAGACGACAGTAGAAACATTTGCGCCGCTTATAGAGAAAATTGTAATATATTTATATTTGAATTTTTAGATTAACCAACTTATAATTTTTCTATAATTGATTACTTGTGTTTTTTTTTCCAGGTTAGGATAGATAAAGAAGGCGGGAATGCCTTGTTAACTCATGTGGGGAAGGAACACGGTGGTCGAAAAAGGGGTATAAGTAGCACAATAGGATACAGCAAAATCACAAAGAAACAGAAATCAGACGATAAAGGAACGAGGGTAACTGATTTAACTGATGTTATGCTTCTTACAATATTTAAATGCTTACTTACTACATTTTATATTTCATGTTTGCTAATTAGAAGTCTCAGGAAAACCAAAAGCATGATGATGAAGAGAATGTTGTTGATGAAGATAATGATGATGAAGAAGAGAATGATGATGAAGAAGAAGATGTAGATGATGAAGAGAAAGAAGATGATGAAGAGGATGTTGATGAGAATTCTGATCATGAAGATGATGTTGATGATGAAGAGAAGTCTGATGATGAAGATGATGGTGATAATGGAGTGGAAGGTGCTAATGAGAAGTCTCAGGAAAAGGAAAAGCTTGATGATGAAGAGGATGAAGAGAATGATGATGATGATGAAGAAGATGTTGATGATGAAGAGAATGATGAAGATGAAAAGGATGTTGATGAGAAGGCTGATAATGAAGATGAAGGTGATAATGAAGTGGAAGGTGCTGATGAATGGGCTCAGGAAAATGAAAAGAGTGATGATGGTGAGGATGTTGATGATGAAGAAAATGATGAAGAAGATGTTGATGATGAAGAAAATGATTGTGAAGATGTTGATGATGAAAAAGATGTTGATGAGAGGGCTGATGATGAAAAAGATGTTGATGATGAAGAGAATGATGAAGATGAAAAAGATGTTGATGAGAGGGCTGATGATGAAGATGAAGTGGAATGTGCTGATGAATGGGAAGTTGATAATTTAGTGGAAGGTGCTGATGAAGAGGAAGGTGAAAATGAAAAGGATGTTGATGATGATGAGGATGTTGAACATCAGAAATTCACCAAAAACATAGTGAAACAATCGAAACACATAAAGGTAACTGATTTAACTAAATGTTGTTTTTTTCTAGACTTTTAAATTACTTACCACATTTAGTTATTCATGTTTGTTAATGAACAGGATGTTGAAAAAGAAATGCCTGATGAAAATTTAAATGTTCATGACAACATCAATGAAAAAGAAGATGCAGTGATTGAAGAAGATGTAGAGTATGTTTCATATGATGCTGTCCAGATGGTGATGAACGAAGACGAAGAAGAAAATGTGGATAAAGAAGAAGATTTTGTGGTTCAAGAAATAAAAGATGGAGTGTCTAAAAAGGTTAATGAGGCAGAAAAAATTGCAGAGTTTTCTGACGATATTGATGAAGAAATATTGATGGAAGAAGTTAATACAGATCAAAATCCACTGATTAGACATATTGATGCAGAGCTAACAAATTTCAGAATGAAACCCAGTCCTCCACCAAGAAGAAGGAAGTCTGAAAGAATCTTATTACAGAAGCTTTCAAAAAATATTTTCGTCAAAGATGGCACAGGTATGAGTGAGAACAATCCAATAAAATTGTAATTTGTGATGAATATTATTGATGCTAATATAACTATGTTTGTAAATGTATATTTGTGATTCTACTTTATATTGGAGCTAATGAATATTTGTGATGCTCCTTTTGTATGAAGTTTTGATCTGCTAATATAACTGTCTTTGTTTATGGTAATTTGCCAATGCAACTGTACTTAGGGTTATGATTAGGGTAAAGATTGTACTTTGGGTTATGATTGCCACTGAAGGTGGTTATAAGGTCAACATTGCTTATCATATTGGTTATTGGGTCTGATATGACATGTATACTAGCTCATGGGTTTTTTCTAAATTGGTTTCTGAATTAGGCATATATATATTAGAATAGGTTTATATGTTTGGTTTTCTTTTGGTTGCCATATTGTGCAGCAGGTAAATAATCAGGTTATCCAGGTTTTGTTATCCAGGTTTTGAGTTGTTATTACTTCACCAAACATAGCGTTGAGTTGTTATCCAGGTTTTATTTAAGCTGACCCGGTTGGTTCTGCTACTACTATCAGGTTGTGTTTGCCTATTGTTACTATATAGTATAACTTTCTTTCATTGCATAATAAGGGTTTATATGTTATAGGTTACATATAGTGTGTTTATATGTTGTTAATAAAGTTTATATGTTGTTAATATAGTGTTGTATGATGTTTAGAATCGTGTTGTGTAATCTGGCATGTTAAAACAGTTAGATGGTTGTGTGTTGTTTGTTTGTCCAGTTCTGCTCCAGGTCTGCACTACATGTCTACAATCGGGTTGGGTAATCGTGTGAATCATGGTGTGTTATATAGTCAAATTCTAGTGCTATAGATCCAATGAAACATGTGTTATAAAACTGATTTATAAGCCTGATTAAAACATGTGTGAATCATGTGATATATTTGTACAAACTTTCAGAACAAACGCCCAAGTGTATAAAGTAAAAGCAATATTCAATTACCTCTGATGATTTTGAAGTCTCCATTATCTTTGAATCCTGCGATGAAGCTAAACAAGCAAACAAGAGCAAGCCGAAAAAAAACTAAAAAACGTGTGTTTTTATATTTATGAAAAGATTTTTTATATTTTATATTATTTATAACTTCAATATAAATCTTATTTATTTAAGGTATATAAAATTTTATAATATTATGTAACACCCCAGCTTAACATGACCACAATATTGTCCGCTTTGCCCGCAGGCGCACGGCTTTTTCTTGGCGACCACACACGAGAAGTACTTTCCCAGGAGGTCACCCATCCTGATAGTGCTCTCGCCCGAGCACGCTTAACCACAACGTACTCGCATTTCTACTCAGCCTGTGATCCCAAAACGCGTTGTGTCATATAAGCGTGGGTATTACCTTATAATCTCATGATCACTCATGTTCGTGAGCGATGTGGGATTTGCCTAGGGTGTTACATTCACCCCCCCTTTCTGTAACACCCCAGCTTAATATGACCACAATATTGTCCGCTTTGCCCGCAGGCGCACGGCTTTTTCTTGGCGACCACACACGAGAAGCACTTTCCCAGGAGGTCACCCATCCTGGTAGTGCTCTCGCTCGAGCACGCTTAACTGCAGCGTACTCACACATCTGCTCTGCATGTGGTCCCAAAACGCGTTGTGTCATTTAAGCGTGGGTATTACCTTATAATCCCATGATCACTCATGTCCGTAGGCGATGTGGGATTTGCCTAGGGTGTTACATTCACCCCCCCCCCCCCTTAGGGACTCATCGTCCTCGATGAGGTTTGCCCCACCACCCCCAACGGCACATGAGTGGCTCTGATACCATTCTGTATTGTGGTCATGTTAAGCTGGGGTGTTACATATTATAATTATATTATATATACTTATCAAAATCCATTCCTAGTTATCAAATTATTTCCTAACTCTTCTGTAACTAACTTCCTATTAATTAGACGTGCTTGTTTATTAACCCGTTCAATATGGAACCCTAAATAACCCGTTACATTGTTTGTTTAATTAGACGTGTTTGGTAATTTAGGTAGACTAATTAACAGAACTTTAAGGGTTAGGTTGATTAAACGGAGATCATTAACATATATATCACGTTAACTTATTTAGACGTGTCACAGTTAAAGGCGTTAGTTACAAACTAATTAGACGTGTGTTTTGAAACTTATTAGACGTGTTAAGCATTTAGACGTGTTCCTGGCAAATCTAATTAGACGTGTTGTCAATTAGACGTGTTGTTGTTTCATATAGACGTGTTCCTGGTAGACATAATTAGACGTGTTGTTAATTAGACGTGTTAGTTGGAATACTTTTTAGACGTGTTGTCAATTAGAGGTGTTCCCGGTAAAAGTAATTAGACGTGGTTACCAATTAGAGGTGTTAAACTTATTTAGACGTGTTGAAGATAACCAATTAGACGTGTTGTGAATCTTAATTAGACGTGTTCCGTGTTTTTTAGGTAGAAATCTTAATTAGACGTATTCCGTGTGATAAATTAGACGTGTTATATAGTGAACACGTCTAAATGACGGGCTCTAAATGAGCCGGAATGTAGTAGTGTATGAATGTTAAAAAAAAACACTATGAATGATAAAAAAAATACACTATAGGGTATGAATGATAAAAAAAATAGAATGAATGATAATAAAAAACAGTATGAATGATAATAAAAAACAGTATGAATGGTAATAGTGAGGTAATGAATGATAATAATTGAGATGCTGAATTATGAAAACGATGGTATGAATATAAAAATATGGCATGAATGATAAAAAAACAGGTAACAAGATAAAAAAAAAAAAAAAAAAGAGTTGCAAATTTTCTTATAGACTAAACACACAAAAAATATTGATAAAAAACAATAAAATAAAAGGTTGAACATGATGAATGATAAAAGGTATCAATGGATGATAAAAAAATACCCGAAATTAAAAAACTTGGAAATGTATTAGTAGAACAAGTACAAATTATTCTTACACAGTATTAAAAAAAATGGAAAAAAAACATTACAAACAGTATGGTCTTCAAAAAAACTGAAAAAATTTAAACATGAAAAAATCATTCTGAATCAGAATGTTCTTCTTCGAAATCTGCATCTTCATTCTCATCCTCACTTTTATCTTCTAATTCAAAATCGACAACTTTTTTTTCTTGCCATGAAGCAAAGACAGTACCAATAACAGGCATAAGACGTTCTGGAACCATAGGAAACTATAATTTCCGACCACCAGGACCTTCATCCTCAAAAGAAGCCAGAAAATGATTTTACAAACTGAGCTAGTACCTATAAAAAAAGTAATGTAGACTTCTCTTGCCATTTGCTTCTCGTTTGGCATCAGAAGGACAAGATATCTGACCTGCCAAATATACGGTAGCGATTATGAATCCATGTATTAAAACCCTTACATATGTAATCATCTAGACCCGGTATGCAAATAGCTTAATATGTTAGAACACCGCTGTCACAATTGTCAAAGATATGAAAGCAATTTCACTAATGACACCACCAACACGCCAACCAAATTTACATGTTATAGCATACTATGAACACAGCAATAGCTCTTAAACAGACCAATAAAAATGATATAGATAGGATATGTTGCACAGGTCCGCTTACTTCTTTGCCATCAGGGTTTCTCATAACAATCCCATCAACAACAACAGCTTTCATGGCTTCAGCATGTGCATATCAAGATTATCTAAAATTGTATGAAAGTTACATATACTATCATTGGAGCATTTTATCAAACATCTTATATGCATCCAATCAAATACATCCAACCAAATAAACATGTTAACTAAAATTTTCATCAAATATTGAAGTAATGCTAATACATTAACATATAATTTATTGTCAAAAATAATCAATTACAACGAGTATAAACATCGACTAGCCGTTGTACTTAGAACCAAACACAAATATAAACTAAAATCAAACAACATGATTGTAAAGTGATTATTGAAATAAACTGCAATTTCATTGAGGATTCATATTAAAATAAACAAAATAAATATTAATTTATGCCCTAGATGATAATATATTAAATCACTTAATAATTGATACAACAGATGGAATCATCGACTAGGATGATGGGGGTTGGGAAACGAAATAAAAATAATCGATTTTATCTTTTGTTGTTGTGGATGATCAGAATCGATTTTAAATTGGACGAAGAATGGTCGTGAAATTGATTTATGAGAAGCTCCGCCATGGATGAGAAGAAAATTAGGGTGAAGTGCAGCGTGATTTTCAGATGACTGTAAAGAATAAATTGAATTTTTAGTGCAGCGTGATTTTCAGATGACTGTAAAGAATAAATTGAATTTTTAAATGACCATTATACCCCTATGCTTTTTTCAGTTAAAATTAGACTCTCTCTTTAAAATTATAAAATGTGGAGCCCATATTCACTTATCCAGTTTGTACCCCATTTAGTGTTTATCCCTCGATTGGTCCACTATATATATATATATATATATATATATATATATATATATATATATATATACATATATATACATATATATATATACATATATATATATACATATATATATATATACATATATATGTATAGATACATATATACATGTATATATATATATAGATACATATATACATGTATATATATATATACATACATATATACATGTATATATATATATATATATAAGGTCATAATCAAGAGGAAAATACTTTTTTGGAGGGAGGTGGGGGAAGTAAATTTTTTTTTTAATTTTTTTTACAGACATCAAGTTTAGGTGAAAATATGAACATTTAAAAAAGACACTTTGTGATGAATGTTATTATTTAGGCGGGAAAACGATCGAAGAAATAATTGATAACTGTGACGACCCGAAAATTTTCGACCAAATTTAAACTTTAATCTTTATATTATTCCGACACGATAAGCAAAGTTTGTTAAGTTAAATCTCAAGAATTTTAAACTGTGTTCATACATTCATTATAACCTCGACCAAATTCCGACGATTCACGAACCGTTATATATAAATAGATATGTATATGTATATATATATTATAACTTGAGAATATTAATAAAGTATTAAACGTATAATACTTTACACGAACGTATTTGTTTCAATATGATTTTTGACGAAAAAAATATATTAAATGATTGAATTATCAGAAACATTGAATTATGATTACAAGTCTCTGTTGAGAGGTCCACTATGATTTGAGAAAATCTATTCCTCTTAACGATATTCAGAATAATTTGTAAAGCTATTTATAAATAAAAACAAAAAGTGTCATTTACGAAAGTTAGACAAAAGTTAGTGGAGAATTGGTTTCCATAATATTCTATTAATCTATTTTCAAACGTACAAAGACGTTTTCAGTTTAAAAAGAACTTTATTATTAAAACGTATATAACTTTTATAAATATCTAGAATCACTTTTGACAACTCATTACTTAACCAGTATAATAAATATAACGATATTTATATTTTATTTCATTAAATATATATAACGATTTAAATTAATATTATATATATTTATACGTGTATTATACATACATAGTTTTTTATACTTTTACTATACTTTAACTTTACCTTTACTTTACTTTTACTTTACTTTAACTTTAATAATTCACTTTAATAATTCACTTTTATAATTCAAAAATCTATTATAAATAGAATTCAATAGGTTTCATTATTTCATAGAAACTTGAAAATATATTTCTCTAAACTCTCTCAATTGATATATATATATATATATATATATATATATATATATATATATATATATATATATATATGCTCTGTATTATTTCAAGATATTATTAGTATACATAAAATAGTACGACGGAGTGCTGTCCGAGTGATTTCAAAATAGTTTATTTGAATGAGTCGAAGCTAAGGAAATTATGGGTTATAGCTATGGAGGTGATGGGTATGGTTCATGGGTATGCTCGTGAGGTCAATCTAGTGTTTATCATCTCCGTTGCGTCTACGTACTTTCCTGCAATATTGAATCTCAATATTGATACGTTCGTGAATCCGAGGCCAACCTTGCACTTATTAAATGACGTTATATGTATTTTTGCTACGAAATACAGTATTGTGAGTTTCATTACTCCCTTTTTATATATATTTTTGGGCTGAGAATACATGCGCTGTTTTATAAATGTTTTACGAAATAGGCACAAGTACTAAAACTAATTCTATGTGGGTTTAAACCAGAAATATACCCTTAGCTTGGTAACATTAAACTACTTGTCTATGTACGGTAGGCGCGAATCCTAAAGATAGATCTATTGGGCCTGACAAACCCCATCCTGACTATGGGATGCTTTAGTACTTCGAGGTTATTTTAAACACACCTGATCTGGTGTACTTCAGAGGGTAAAACATGAACGTTAAGGCTTGTTACCGGGTGCCTACAACTTATAGAATACTTTTATACACTTGCGAGTGTACATATATTTATAAACGGAAATCTTGTGGTCTATTAATATATTGAAATGATTGTTATGATAAACCTATGAACTCACCAACCTTTTGGTTGACACTTTAAAGCATGTTTGTTCTCAGGTATTAAAGAAATCTTCCGCTGTGCATTAGCTCATTTTAAGGATATTACTTGGAGTCATTCATGGCATATTTTGTAAGACGTTGCATTCGAGTCATTGAGTTCATCAAGATTATTATAAAGCCAATTATAGTTGGATGTATTATGAAATGGTGTGCATGCCGTCAACTTTCGTTGTAAAGAAAGTTTGTCTTTTAAAAACGAATGCAATGTTTGTAAAATGTATCATATAGAGGTCAAATACCTCGTGATGTAATCAACTATTGTGAATCGTTTATAATGTATATGAACGGGTCCTTTCAGTTGGTATCAGAGCGGTGGTCTTAGCGAATCAGGTTTGCATTAGTGTGTCTAACTGATAGTCGTTAGGATGCATTAGTGAGTCTGGACTTCTACCGTGTCTACATTTCAAAAGTTTTGCTCATCATTCTTGTCAGAAATTACTTGCTTATTATTCTTAGTCTAGACACATCTTATTGCATTGATTGCATGAATAGTGTATAGACAAAATTCATATCTTAGCGTATCTGCTAATTCATATCTTAGTGTACCTGTTACTGTAAACTTTGCCTGACATATTCCGTAAATTCCTCCGTAATCTACGAAACCTTTTGCTCTATATAATTAGAATACCACCCGATAGCCGGAAAATCATTTCATATCAAAAAATTCTTTATTCAATCATACGAAATGGAATTCGTCATTAGTTCAAGTCCCTCGGATTCAGAAATGGAATCCCACTCAAGTTCCGAAAGAAGTGTGACCGGAATGGATCAACCAATTAGTCATCATCTATTCTGGATGAATTAGGGATGGGTTCGTAGCCTCCTTAATCATTGGAGACAAGAAGAAGGTGATCCCTTCCATCCACCACATTGCCCTCTTAGCGAAGAACCTGAAGCACTTACCGGCGAACCTATCCGAAACACTATTTTCTCTCTTATTTCTAGAGTATCTCATCACGATTACATACTACACCAAATTCTAGATTTTATTTATCCGCTCGTCCGAACCGACAATCACCCCGGTGTAATAGAAGAAGTCAACGAGCTTCGCGCTCAGGTAGTGGCTTTGGAGAATATGGTGCAAAGGTTACAAACACCAGCAGCAGCACCAGCAGCATAAACAGTACCACTATCAGCAACACCAACAGTACCATCACCACCACCAACAACAACATCCATATCCCACACCGCAACATCACAATATGTATCTCAAACATCAACGTCATACGCCCTGTAAATATCCAGGAATATCAACAACAACAAACGATGAAGTATTAATTCATAAACTTCATTGAAAAGATATCTCTGCGGCAGTTATGTAATCTCCAAAATCTTAGAGATTATTTAATTCTGACCGTAAATCGGATGAGTGAACGGAGATGGTAGAGTAGAAACTTTGATCGAAAATGGTGTACGATTTACAAGCTAGAATTGTTTTACCAACAGCATCAACAGGACCGTAGCATCATCAACACAGTCAGTGCCGTCAGTATCGTCAGAATCAACAGCACCTGTAACATCACAAACTCTGTCAGTTCAAGAATCATTGTGGACATCATTACAAATCAACAACAAATATATTGTATCAACGAGTTATGAAGTATTAACTCATTTCCAATCGAAAGATTTATATGTATATGTAACGACCCGGATTTTTCCGATCATTTTATACTTATGAGATTAATAGACCGTCCAATTTGACCGATGATATCACGAACTATATAACACACGATAATTATACGATTATGTATATGTACATATCTATACATATTTAACATGATTTAAGGATGGTTTAACATTTCATTGTGAACTAACAACAATGAGTTATAAGTATACTTTGAGACCACTAACTTAAGTTTTCAAAACGATAACTATATGTAACGTTCTTTGACATATATACTTACAATCTATAATGTGTTGGTGATCTATGTCACCAATATGATTTAAGTGTAATGGGATTAATTTGTAGCCAAAATAATCTTGATAAATATCGAACAAGTTTGGGGAAGTGTGGAGTGCACACTTGTTTGAACTTATCTTGATTATGACAGGGGTTCGGGGGCAGCGCCCCCGATAAGCGGGGTCCAAGGGGTGGCAACCCCTGGCGGGGTCCAAGGGGCAGAGCCCCTGGCTGGGGTCGAGCTGTCAGGTCAGCTTGGAAATTTTTTTGGGCTAACATTGCTTTATTAAAAATGTCTTAAAATTTTATTTTGGCCCGGTTTGACCCAAAAATAAAAGCCCAGTTTTGAGCTTCTTTTACAGTTATAAACCCGTCCATATTTGAATTCTCGTTCCGATTCCTCAAAATTTCTACAAGTATATCTAGGGTATATGTAATCGTATCATACCCAGCTTCTATACGTATTTACTATTGGTATATACCAACAATAAACTTCAATGATCAGCCACTAAACATGATGTTACATGTGGGAACCAGCCATTTAACCTCATGTGTGACTTTTGTGCAAGAAAACAAACTAAATCTCCTATATATCCATCCCATAATCATGCTATTTTGCACACACACACATACAATTTCATTTCCAATTTTCTTTCAAGTTAATTCACTCCCTAATCTCTCTTCATTTACCTACTCAAGAACGTATCAATATAGTCATCCGATTTCAAGGAGATTACTTCCAATCTTTCAATCCCACTCCACCACTCTTTTGATTCCAAGATTTTTCTTACCTTTTCCAGTAGCTTTGTCCAAGTAACTTGAGGTAGTAACCTTATTTATAACCTTATTCGATTCATATTTATATAGCTATCTTATTTTGTATTGTAAAATTTTAACAACAAGAACATAGTTTGAGTGATTTCAAACTTGTTCGCAAACTAAATAGATCCTTCTAATTTGATTTTTTAAAAACACTTCAAGACCTGTAATATATCATATTATGACAAAATCGGATTAATCATATCTTGGATAATTAACATAATATTTAATATATATTTACTTATTATTTGATTTTATATATTTCAGGACCACCCGTAAACAACACGAGAAGATTAATCATAAGACCTCATGATTGTACGCAACACGTCATTTGACAACACGGTACTTTATGTACGCAACACGTCACTTGACAACATGGTACCATGGGTCGAGATTAATTCTGATCAATACGAATACGATGGGGTTTTTATTTATTTTATTTAAGCAACTAATTGTGGAACACTAACATCGGACTGCTAACTACGGACTAAGAAAATATTAAAAGTAATAAAAGTGTATATATATATATATATATATATATATATATATATATATATATATATATATATATATATATAACGATTACTTAAAAAGAAAATATGTTGATATATTATATATATGGTTAGGTTCGTGATATCTATCGGAGACCAAGTCGAGTTAAATACCTTCAAGACAAAAGTGAGTATATAGTCCCACTTTTAAACTCTAAATATTTCGGGATGAGAATACATGCATTTTATGATTTACGTTATGGACACAAGTGATTAAAAATATATATTCTACGTTGAGTTGTACCACTGGCATACTTCCCTGTAACTTGGTAACTACTATTTACATGAGGTATTGTAAACGCGAATCCTGTTGATAGATCTATCGGGCCTGACAACCCCAACCGGACTGGACGACCAGTATTCAACGGTTGCACAGTACTTCGTTTCGGTGACTACACTTGGTACGGTGTAGTAAGATTTCATAATAAAGGGAATATGCGACGTTGATTAAATGTTAAGTATGGTTATCAAGTGCTCAACAACTTAGAATATTTTTATTAGAACGTTTATATATGAAATCTTGTGGTCTATATTTATAACGCTGCCGGCATTAAACCTATATCTCACCAACTTTATGTTGACGTTTTAAGCATGTTTATTCTCAGGTGATAACTAAAAGCTTCCGCTGCAACATGTTGAATTTAAGCAAGATCTTGAGTATGCATATTTGTGTCAAAAATAAAACTGCATATCGGAGGATTTGTAATGTAAAATATGTTGGAAGTTGTATTGTTATTATCACATGTAAAGTTTGTAAGTCTAAGATTATCGCTAAACGATAATCATTATTAAGTTGTTTAAACCTTGTATTTGTAATAAAAGCTATGGTTTGTATTGTAAAAACGAATGCAGTTTTTGAAAAATGACACATATAGAGGTCAATACCTCGCGATGAAATCATATGTTATTGTATTCGTCCTTATGGTTAAGGTCGGGTTATGACAGTATATTTTATATGTATAAATTTTTAAACCATAATAAATCTTCCCGTACTAAGCTATTATGTGTGAATCTTAACTACTCAGTTAATTCATATTACAAATATGCAATGATGTACGTCCTTCGTCCGTAACTTAACCATCGTTAATTACAATCTCTATCTCAATTCAATAAAAAATCCAATTCATAATAAATCAAGTGTATTATTCGAATATATGTTTGATTTTACACTTTCATCATCGATATACTCGAAACTTTTCAAATAACATCATTCGTACCTTGCGAAGTTCACAAGAATTTCACGAAAACCAATAAATAACAAAGTAATGATTCATAATTTCAATATTATTGAAGAAATACTTATGCAATTTATAAAGTTTTAGGGATTACTCAATTCTAGTTCCAACCATAAAACAAATGAGTTTAATTTAATATTAACTCATTAAATCTATATTACATCTAAAGAAAATATACACATATATTTTCATAAAGACTGTAATAAACTTCTTTTGTACAAAATATTAATTGTGAAAATTTTTTTAACGGGTAGAGAATATTCGAGAGATATATAAATTCACAATTAATATATTACATTTTTCGAAACTGATTCAGCAATCATCAACTATACTCCCTACTTTCACAACAATATCCATTCTTTCATATAAATCAAAACAATCATACTCATTCAAATTCAATTACATATTCTGATTTTGAAATCGCATAATTCAATTCGAAATATAACCAGTATCATCACTCTTAGATTCGTATATCTTTCAAAGCTATACTTTGACATCAAAACTGTGTTAGAACATCATATGTATTAACGATTACAATATGTGCTCAAACCCTTCGAAATTCCTGAAGACACTTCAACTAAGGAACAATCGAGATGATGATCCAACCACATGTTACCCACAGTTATACACCTGAAAAACTCTCAAAACCCAAGTCATAGTTCGACACGTATCCGTGTTAGACCCTTTGGCATTTACTAGCTAAAATAACTTTTCAATTCCGTTTCAAAATAGACAGTTTTGTCACAGCTCCAGCAAGTCATCTTCAACTTCTCAATCAAAACAGTCTTATTATAACCTCGATAGATACGTTGCCTTTTTGCCAACGTTACCGGGGAATCGTTTATATTCACCACATTAGCAATAAACTTACCAACAACTTCATTGATCTTTAACTTTTCAAAAAAAAAATCATTATAATTACCGAAACCCTATCATATACTCATTCGTACCTTATAACAAGAATTGTCATACCAATTATTGAGAATCAGCAATCAGTATTTTGAAACCTCGCAGCATGTCTACATCAACAATTACATATACACACAACGTCTACCTCGAAGACTTACATTCTTTGAATGAGAAATTTCTGAAAAACACCCTAAACTGCGAACCAGTTCTCGAAAATTTGAAAAATGCTGATGAAGCAGCAAAAACTGTAAACGACCTTAACAGTAAAAAGTTGGATGATAAAGGATAGTATATTGGCAAAGCTCAGAAAAAGAGAAGCTTTAGAACTGGAAAACGGATTGAGCAAAGTATGAAGGAGGCTGTGGACAAATCACAAAGGCTGAACCTACCTTCAAAGAATCCAAATGATTCAGTACTTGCTGAAGTCATTAACGAATACCTTGCTCCTGACTCTAAACCCCTGCGGACAATATCCTTCATCATCCTCTGATATTAGACATTCTAAGATATCATCGTATCTTTCATTATAAATATCATCCATACTTCTGAAGATATTTTTATAATTATTCTTATCTGAAATCATTTACCTCTTCGCGCTATCTGTATTATATCATAAAAGAAACTATTTTAGTTTCTAAATTCTGAAACATTCGAGTTTAAAATAGGAATATTCTTGAAGAAGTGTTGGGAGCTGAAGCATGAGTTAGTATAATATAATGACACTTGATCAACGTGATTATATTACAGTAATTCATGCTGAGTTTCTAAATGGAACATGATGATTCACAGATCATAACGTCATCATGTGCTATGTTACACGACTCTTGTATTCTCTTTGATCTCGAAATATCAAGAAAATATTTCTTGATGATTCGTCCTTTTCTGAGGTATTCTGGTAATTTGACAAGTCAAGATCGTGTCATTACAATTTCCTTCCTAGAACATTAACAATGTTCATTCCGAAATTTATATCTGCGAATTCTGGACCATTACAAGCGGTGCTTAATCGCAAGAAGAAGAAACGAAAGGACAAAGCTCCGAACTAGAAATGGGTGTATAAATCATAGCAAATAGAAGAGAGCATTAACTGTGGATGACAATGATTATAGAAGAAGCAAGGACTTTGAAATATAAGGGAAGATATAAAACCCAACAACAACCCAGAAATCACAAACCGTATATATCAATGCATATAGCAATATAAAGACACGGGAGAACTAAAAACACTATAAAACTAAGAGTATAGTAGAAGTAAATAGATTCTTCCGGAGGCAGATGAAAAAGAAGAGTGACAGATATGAAAGTGAGGAGTATATCAAGAATCAGCACTGGATGAAGCATATTGACAAATACTTTAAAATATGAGTTGAGAAGGTGTCAGTTGTAAGAAAACAAATGAGGTGGATTTATAGTGAAATATCCGACAGAGAAATCAAAATGGATTATCGCATTAATTCGAAGAGGATCATAATTTCCTTAATCGCCGAATAATCAAATCCAATATAGATTACAAAGATTTTCTTTTCGGAGATCAATCGTGATGACGTCAAAAGATACGACGAATCACTATTATCTTATTTCATTCATTTACGATAACTTCACTCACACGCTTCGAGTAATCGAATTATTTTATCCATTCTTCTTGAACATGATAAAACTCTATAATCGTTATAATAACATTCTCATTGTTAGTCATGACGACCTCTATCAAATTTCGGGGACGAAATTTCTTTAACGGGTAGGTACTATGACGACCCGAAAATTTTCGACCAAATTTAAACTTTAATCTTTATATTATTCCGACACGATAAGCAAAGTTTGTTAAGTTAAATCTCAAGAATTTTAAACTGTGTTCATACATTCATTATAACCTCGACCAAATTCCGACGATTCACGAACCGTTATATATAAATAGATATGTATATGTATATATATATATATTATAACTTGAGAATATTAATAAAGTATTAAACGTATAATACTTTACACGAACGTATTTGTTTCAATATGATTTTCGACGAAAAAAATATATTAAATGATTGAATTATCAGAAACATTGAATTATGATTACAAGTCTCTGTTGAGAGGTCCACTATGATTTGAGAAAATCTATTCCTCTTAACGATATTCAGAATAATTTGTAAAGCTATTTATAAATAAAAATAAAAAGTATCATTTATGAAAGTTAGACAAAAGTTAGTGGAGAATTGGTTTCCATAATATTCTATTAATCTATTTTCAAACGTACAAAGACGTTTTCAGTTTAAAAAGAACTTTATTATTAAAACGTATATAACTTTTATAAATATCTAGAATCACTTTTGACAACTCATTACTTAACCAGTATAATAAATATAACGATATTTATATTTTATTTCATTAAATATATATAACGATTTAAATTAATATTGTATATATTTATACGTGTATTATACATACATAGTTTTTTATACTTTTACTATACTTTAACTTTACCTTTACTTTACTTTTACTTTACTTTAACTTTAATAATTCACTTTTATAATTCAAAAATCTATTATAAATAGAATTCAATAGGTTTCATTATTTCATAGAAACTTGAAAATATATTTCTCTAAACTCTCTCAATTGATATATATATATATATATATATATATATATATGCTCTGTATTATTTCAAGATATTATTAGTATACATAAAATATTACGACGGAGTGCTGTCCGAGTGATTTCAAAATAGTTTATTTGAATGAATCGAAGCTAAGGAAATTATGGGTTATAGCTATGGAGGTGATGTGTATGGTTCATGGGTATGCTCGTGAGGTCAATCTAGTGTTTATCATCTCCGTTGCGTCTACGTACTTTCCTGCAATATTGAATCTCAATATTGATACGTTCGTGAATCCGAGGCCAACCTTGCACTTATTAAATGACGTTATATGTATTTTTGCTACGAAATACAGTATTGTGAGTTTCATTACTCCCTTTTTATATATATTTTTGGGCTGAGAATACATGCGCTGTTTTATAAATTTTTTATGAAATAGGCACAAGTACTAAAACTAATTCTATGTGGGTTTAAACCAGAAATATACCCTTAGCTTGGTAACATTAAACTACTTGTCTATGTACGGTAGGCGCGAATCCTAAAGATAGATCTATTGGGCCTGACAAACCCCATCCTGACTATGGGATGCTTTAGTACTTCGAGGTTATTTTAAACACACCTGATCTGGTGTACTTCAGATGGTAAAACATGAACGTTAAGGCTTGTTACCGGGTGCCTACAACTTATAGAATACTTTTATACACTTGCGAGTGTACATATATTTATAAACAGAAATCTTGTGGTCTATTAATATATTGAAATGATTGTTATGATAAACCTATGAACTCACCAACCTTTTGGTTGACACTTTAAAGCATGTTTATTCTCAGGTATTAAAGAAATCTTCCGCTGTGCATTAGCTCATTTTAAGGATATTAATTGGAGTCATTCATGGCATATTTTGAAAGACGTTGCATTCGAGTCATTGAGTTCATCAAGATTATTATAAAGCCAATTATAGTTGGATGTATTATGAATTGGTGTGCATGCCGTCAACTTTTATTATAAAGAAAGTTTGTCTTTTAAAAACGAATGCAATGTTTGTAAAATGTATCATATAGAGGTCAAATACCTCGTGATGTAATCAACTATGTTGAATCGTTTATAATGTATATGAACGGGTCCTTTCAATAACATTCATCATGAGTAATGTTATTCCTAATAATATTTTTGAAACGCTATTTTCTTTCATCTTATATAAAGCTTTTTTCCCAAAATTTAGCCCGATTTAGAGTTTAGGGTTTAGGGTTTAGTGTTTTGGGTTTAGTCCCAAAACCCAAAACCCAAAACTCTAAACCGTTCGTGTTAAAAATTCAATCTAAACCCTAATTTCTAAATCCTAAACCCTAATTTCTAAACCCTAATTGCTAAACCCTAATTTTAACCCCCTAATTTCTAAACCCTAATTACTAAACCATAATTATTAAACCCTAAAAAAAAAACTCATAAGCATAATATTACATATGATGCATGTTTTCATTTTCCTCTTCGAGCGTTTTCCCGCCAAAATAATAGCATTCATCACAAAGTGTCTTTTTTTAAATGTTCATATTTTCATGTGATCTTGATGCGTGAAAAAAAAATCGAAAAAAATGAAAAAAAAATTACTTCTCCCAAAAAAGTGTTTTTCTCTTGATTTAATCTCGCTCTCTCTCTCTCTCTCTCTCTCTCTCTCTATATATATATATATATATATATATATATATATATATATATATATATATATATATATATATATATATATATATATATATATATATATATATATAAGTCCACGCACCTCTTAGAGCTACCGTGACTAACTATTTCAATGTTCATTTTAAAGTTTAAAAGTGTTACTTAAATTGACCTTGATAAGAAAAAGTGAAGGTGTCGTACATTATCTATATTAATTATTTTATTTATTTTAATACTTTTATTTTTATTTAATACCTGAGTACATTTTAACTAAAAATAATATATAAAATAAACAAATTAAATATAAAGCGTTTCATTATTATTAACAAAGTACAATTTATATTAAATAAACTAAAATTCTTTTATAATATAAAATACTTCAAAAATAACATTTATTCTCGAATAAACCACAAATATTCAACCACATCAAATAATACTTCGTGCACTTCCCGATAACATAGTTCCTTATTTCTTCGATCGTAAGTTGAACTCCTATCGATCCAAGTACGCTTCATATCATGAACCGATTCCATTCATTCTCTGCGATGTTATAACCACTGTCTTCACCAATCACCTTGTGCAATATGATGCATATATACATGAGCCGTCTAATAATATTCACCTCGTAAGCTCTTTTCGGTTGTTGAAGAATATGCCACCGACCCTCGAGAATACTGAAAGTCCTCTCGACATCCTTTCGAGCTCCATCTTTTGCTAGTTAATGCAGCATTTGAACTTTCACCCTCATAAGAAAATCGGCGATTTCGTCTAATGAATCGAGCATCATCATAAATTATTCTTCGTCGAAAGAAGAAGCTAACGATATTATTTTAATTAAATAAGTGTGAAGTGTATAAAAAATGATATGAAGATGAGTGTGTATAGTGTATTTGTATATAAAAAGTGGATGTGAATGAATGATATTTACTCTCTCCGCCTCAAATCTATTATCCACAGACAAAAAAATACGCAGTTTAAGAAAAAATGATTGTTACATGTTCTATTTTGTTAACTTTTCAGTTTTACCCTTACTTTTTACCTAACTTTTTTCTTACATATATAAAGTAATGGCACTAAAGAATTTTATCACATTATTCTTTTTTCATTTATAAAAGTGGATAGTTAATTTGATACTTAAAAAAATAATAATGAATAATAGATTTGGGATGGAAAGAGTATAAGATAAAAGGGAAAAAAAGCAAGTTCTAAAATTGCCAACGCTCTTGTTTTTTATATATATAAAATACTCAAGACGCTTAAATGGCCGAGGTCAATTTTTGGACATTGTAAAATCGATGTCGGTGCGGTGTCGAATTGACCGGCAATTTCGACGTCGATTTAATCTTATGCTGAAATCGCCCATTAACACATAGTGCTAATAGTAATATAATATTGTAGGAGGGTTAGTCTTATAGGCGTATTTGATTTAGAGATGTTTTGAATCTCATTCTACATGGGATGGAAAAAGAATGTGAGGTGGCAGCGTAAAATTTGGTTGGAGTTATTTTTCTTTTCAACTTTTAATTATTTATCTTTGAAATAATAATCAAATTTTACAACATATCCCACAAACTTTATACAACTCTTTTAACAATCTTTCCATTACAACCCCTCATTTCTTTCTTTCAGCTTTGTCATGTCACAATTAAACATACCAAAAAATCACATTTCACTCAAAGTCATAATCATCATTATTCTAGGTCTAAAAGTAATATTAAAGAGTGAAGACAATATTTCATGTACAGATAAATTAATCTATTTGCGTTGATAAAATTCACAAATTATTAAAGTTAATTATATTATAGTTTTTCTTTGTGTAAAGCTGAATGTATATAAAAAGAATGAGACACTTAAGCAAACAATTAAAAATTAAAAATACAAGAAAAACAAGAAGAAAAACAGTCATAACAACTTAAACAGAGAAAAATCAAATGACTAAACTATCAACCTGAAAAGGAACATATTTTCTAGAACACTTAATCATTCAACATAATTTGAAGCCAACTTTCATACTTGATCTCAAGTAACTAATCAAAGAGTTATCTTACCTTAAATAATATTGTAACATTAACCATATCTATTATCAAAGGAATTAGAATTATGATCCATTCATCAACTTTGATATTGTGAGTTCGAGTCCTGTCGTGAACAAAAAAGTGTGTTTTTTGTTAAAAAAAAATTTACATCTATTATATTATATTATATTATATTATATTATATTATATTATATATTTTAAATGTAAAAGTTTTTAACTCTTCAACTTGTCCTTAAAATTCATTACACATACATCTTGCTTGGTTATCGTAAGTAAACCGAAAATATTAATATATATATATATATATATATATATATATATATATATATATATATATATATATATATATATAATTAATAATTAATTTAACATATAATTAACAAAGGCTTTGTTAGTTTGGATGATAATAGTGTTTAGTATAGAACTAGTTTTCCAACCCTCGCTTTGCGTCAGGGGTTCGGTTTTCAATGTATTTTATTTTGTTTAGTTTGTAAAATTATTTTGTAACACCCCGTTTTTCAGTTACTACGTTATTTTGGACGCCATTTGAGTTACAAGGTATGTAATCGTATATTTTGACCCCAAATAAAGTTTGAGTTAATATTTTAGAACCTCACCATTGGAAAGTGGACCTTATTACGTTTCCAACGATATTTGATTCATAAAAAACGGAGCTACAGTTTGAAAGTTACGACCAAAATAAGTGTCAGAAAAATGCGAAAAATGGACCAGGCGCAATTTGCGGCTGGCTGGGGTTCTTCAGCGCCCAAATGGGCGCATTCTTACGGCCACTTTTGCGTTCCGGCCGTAATTTACGGCCAGTAGGCGCAAATTGCGGCTGAAACGTATTTTTGGTGATTTTCTTGATATTTTGAGTTTTAATGAGGGGTATTTGAGTATTTTCACTTGGCGGTCGGTTTTGAGCCACTAAAACTGATCCAATTTCATTCTTATCCTCATTTCACCTTCTCAAACACTCTCATCTATTTCTAGAGAGAGGAACCCATTTTAGAGAGAGAGAGAGAGCTTGTTTTGAGGAAGAAGAAGAGTGAATCGGGTCAAGTCGCGAGAGTTAAAGTTGTTCACCTTGTTCACGGCTATGTTGTGGTAGTAATGGTAAGTCCTAAATCCGAATTTCATTGTTAAGATTCTTGTTTGAGTTAGGGTTTGTGCTAGTTAGGGTTATCAACCCCATTTCTTGTGAAATTTGGGGGTTTTTTGTGTATTGTTAGCGTAAGTGAACCCGATTATTATAAGTTTAGGGTTTGACGACGAATTTGGAAGTATTTGTCACGGGTTGGGTGTTAAAACACTAGGTTGTAAGTGGATTGGTGATTTTGATGTTCTTAAGAACAAGTTTGCTAGTCAAAATGAATGTTGACTTGGTTTGGTGTCGAAATAAGTTTTGAGTCAAGTTTTGGTGAATCAAGTATGTAAATACTTGGTTTAGGTGTTAATTGGTGTTTTAAAAATATAATCACTAGTCGTTAGTGATTATGGGTGTTTTTATGAATTGTGTCAAAATGGGTTGACTTTGATTGAGTCGAATTTTGGTAATGACACTAATTTTGGATAAATAGATGTTAAACACTTTTGTTAAGTGTTAAATTACGTTTTGAATGAAAGTAATCGTGGGAAGTGATTTTGGGTTAAAATGGTATTTTAACATATGTCAAACGTGGTCAAGTGCAATATGGGTCAATATTGCACATGTTGTTGTTTTGGTGTAAATGGCGTTTAAAATGGTCACTACCTAAGTAGTAACCTAGTGTCGGGACCTAGGTTGGTCTAATTGGTGTCACACATAATTTGAGTTAAATTGTAGTTTGTAGAGTGGGTTTGAATTATCACCCGAAGTGGTAATTGGCTGGTGTCCTTTAGGTGATTAAATGAGCGGGATTTGGTGAGCAAGGTGTGATCCCTCGGCTAAGGGATGATTGTGTCGGATTCTCTTTTAGAGAATGTATATTTATGTGTATATTGTGCCTATGTGTGATATAGGTGGTTACTTGCTCGGATTTGAGGACGGAGAACATGTTATATATGACTTGTGCGGGCATTCCAAGGTGAGTGGAATAATTGTATATGTATGTATATGATGTATTTATTTGTGTAGCATGAGATGTGAAGTGTCGAAGTGTTAAGACACCACATTTCACGTGACGAGTGAAGTGTCGAAGTGTTAAGACACCACTCCGGGGTATATAACGAGTGAAGTGTCGAAGTGTTAAGATGCCACTCCAGGAAGTTTGACGGGTGAAGTATCGAGGTGTTAAGATGCCACCCGGGGGTGAAGTATTTAGGTGTTAAGATGCCACCCGGGGGTTAGTGATACGCAGTGTTAAGTACACTAATGGATGATGTGAACTCCGATGGTCCTTCGCGAGTACCATTCCCTTGTATGATTGGTTAACCATGGTTATGTGTTGTAGTTTTAGCATATTAAATTGTGAATTATATGCTTTTGGTGATGCTAGCTTATCGTGAATTGCGGATATTTAGTATGCATTATGATTTGCATGGTTATTGAATTGCTAGCTCGTATGCGGTGTTTGTGTAAGTGTTTGCAAGTAAGTAGATTATATATGTATATGTATAATTATTGCATTCACTAAGATTTATGCTTACCCCTCTCGTTGTATACCTTTTTATAGGTATCGTTGATGCGGAGTTACCTAGTTGCTAGACTAGGGTTGATAGACGTTGCTTAAGCTCGGAGGATTAGCTTTTGGATATTTGGACGTGGATTGGGGATTTGGTAGTCCCCGGGATTATGCTCTTGGTATCGGGTTGGGTTATCAAGTCTTAACCCAGTTTGTAATGTAAATGGGTCGTAATTGCCCATTTGTTGTGTAACGGGCCGAAAGGTGTCAAATTGAACGTTTTGGAACTTGGTCATGTGTTTAACTTGTGTTTCATTGTACATTGGGTACATTATAACTAGTGTTAAATGAATCGTGCGTATTGATGTAATTAACTTTGTTTAATATATAAAAAAAGTTCTCGTTTTCGGATAAACGGGTTTGGGTTGTTTCAAGTGGTATCAGAGCATAGTCTAAGGATATTAGGTAACCTTGGAGTAGGTACCTAGTCTTAGACTTATTGACAGTGGTGCGTTATTTGAGGGACTTGTAGGAATACGGGTCGGATTGAGATTTGTTAGTGCCTTAGAGTAGGTGACTAACTAGGACTTTTGCTTGTCCAATGTAGGATTAGGTGGGGCCTTATTTCACGTGTAAATTAGTTCCTTAGATAGCTAGTTCCTAATGTAAGTAGGCAAACTTGAACGTTGTTTTAGTGATAGTTACCTAGGTTGTAGGATGACTTGTTGTTGCGGTGTACGTGTGTATATTTATTATTATATTGTATATAGGTACATATACTGGTATCTATTGGCGCGGTGTCCTAGAGACGAATCTATTGGAGAGATTCGAATATTTGGCGGTTTAAGTGATCAAGTTCACGGTAAGGACTTTGGTCATTCGGGTACTAGGAGTTATCGCTTGTTATTTTGTGTGAATGTCGCGTCAGTCCGGGTAAAGTACTTTGCGTGATCATGTGAAAATGGTAAGGTATGCAATTGTAATAGTGACTGATCACCATTATTACAACCGTGTATCTTGACACCAAGCATGACATGACGAGTACTGAACGGGGGAAACGCGGCATGGTTGGGGTAGAATCGGGATGAATTAGGAATCTTTTATTGGTTCCTAGGATATAGTGATCTCGAGTGATGTGCTTGTTGTCACATCAGGATATTTGTGGGTCGGGAAGTGTTACGGTGGTTTCGGTTAGCTAAGGTGAGTGAGCGAACCCACAAGTTTGGTGCGTGCTTAGTCACCCTAAGTAGTGGGTGCGCTATTCGGATTGTCATTGGTGGTGGTTACCCATCGTAACTAGGATGACCGATTAATCTGTGCGTGTGTGTGCGTCGAGGACTTGAATTCCGTAATGGGATGCAACAAGTCTAATGATGGTGGTATTGGGTTACACTCGGTAGAGTGTGTGGTTAGAGAATCATGTAGGGATTCTAGTTGTGATTCTCCTTGGAATTGGGGAGTCGAGGAGTCTTCGGGTCGTTAAACTCATGTGAGTGAGATCCGTATGGCGATGATTGTATTAGTGAGTTGTGGATTATAGGGTAACATTCCTAACGGAATATCCCATGTAGTTGTGGTTGTGCTGATATGTGGAAGGGTGTAAGACTTGGTGTTTCCAAGCATCTCTTTAGTGTTAGATGAAAGATTTCGTGAGGCTATATCGTTTGGCCTTGTAGAAATTGCGGGTAGCGCGTGATCGCTAGGAACTTTCGATAAGACAATAAACCGTAAGGTTTGTCGGGTAGGAATGACTTCGGGTCATTATTGTGGAGAGATGGGTGACATCGGGTATATGAAACCCAAAGGTCGAGTTTCTAAATCTCAGTAGAATACGATGGGAGTCTGCATGACACTGCGTCAGGTGCCCCATTATACCTACTAATGTGATGTTCAACTTCGGTGATGGTGTGATCACTTTGTGCTTAGGGTGCCCGTGAGATACCCTTGGAAGCATAAGAGATTGTAATAGTGATCAACGGGTGATAGTAATTCGACGGTTGCGAAAGTCAAAGTTTAAGAGCATTGTGGTAAATACTTCTTATGAAATGACGGATGAGCGAATCTTGTTGCTCTTAAGTGATAGATGGGTAAAGATGACCGGTGAGCCGATGATGGACTTAATGGTCGGTTAGGCCGAAGGTTATGATGAAGTGTTGATATTGCGGTCGATGCAATTATTGAGCCGGATTGGTCACTCTTCTCCATGAGAGTGAGCAATTGTTGATAAAGGTTCGTTGTAACGACCCGACCAAAACCGTTATTGACGGCGCCGTTAACTTAGGTCCCGTTGCGTGGTCGTAGTCCCTATATGAGACTCGTTTGACCAAAATTATGTCGCATTCATTTGAAAGGTACAAGACTTGCAAGTTCAGTTTACAAAACCGTTCGACAACAAGTCTAAGTTTACAAAAGTCATAAAGTATAAATGAAATAACCTTGCGACATAATATAAGTTGAAAGTCACGGTTGCTATAAATAGCGTAAGTATGTAAACAAATGTTTGAATCCAAAAGTGCTATCCCTAGCGTATGTATGTATGTATGCTCGACTCCAAGCAAGTATGAGTGTACGCGGAAGCATGTATCAAATAGCCAAGTATGAACCTGAGAAACATATAGAAAACTGTCAACGAAAAACGTTGGTGAAATCATAGGTGTTTGTAATAAACGTTGTTTTTGAACCACAAGATTTAGTATTCCCATAGTTGATTATCAAAATCGTTTGCATTCCAAAAGTATTGTTCGCGAGCACCCAATTATCAAGACTTAACGTTTCCTTCCATAGAACCCCATCACAATAGTGTTAGAACATACACTGTTTCTCGAAAATATATTTCATCCGTAGACGGTAGCGAACCGTCCGTAATGAGGGTTTGTCAAACCCGTATGGCCACACAATATAAGTTCTCGCTTACACCCTGCAAGTGTAACTAATGATAATCGAATTGAGGATTTTTGTTCTAACTCGCTGTGGAATGTTTGTTTTCCCTTGTACTTGTGTTCAAAGTATAAAAGCAAGTAGTACAAAATGTAACAAAGTATATGTTTCTCAGCCCACAATTTAAAAGTATAAAAAGTTGTTGAAAAGTGGGACTATGATCTCACCTCGAGTGCACGAGTATAAAAGTACTTCACAAAGTAACGTATGCATGAAAGTTGCTTAGCCTTGACCTAAACAAGTAAGTTGTATCAATTAACCGGTTACGACACAAGGTCGGGTGAAATGTGTTCAATTAGTCCTATGGCTCGTTACGACTCGATTAAGTATAGCATGTGAATCACGTTGTCAAGTTTCATACAAGAAACAAGTATAAAAGCATGTTAGAACGATTGCATAAAAGTTTGGTTAAGTTTGACTAAAAGTCAAACTTGGTCAAAGTCAACGAAAAAGTCAACATGTTCGGGTCGGGTCCCGAACTATTTTTCTATGCTAAATATTCATATACAAGTATATTAAAACAAGTTTCATGTGAATCGGAGGTCGGTAGCTAGTCAAACATTTCACGTGAAATGGGACGAGGAGGTCAGAATCTGACCAGGCACATCTGCGCGCCGCGCGGGGATGGGGCGCGCCGCGCCACCATCTGTGCAGGTCTGTTTCTGTTTTTCCACAAGTATGCACGAGCCAAAATCAATTCTAACACAACAATTGACCCGCAAACACTTATAATGCCTATCATATATCGTTGAAAAGGTATTTTGACGAGGAATACAACTAACCACATATCATCAATCAAAAACATCATTTACAATAACTGAAAACTCGTCAATTGATCAAGAAAGGTTTATTTTCAAAGTTTCAAGTTCGTAAAATGTATTTTATGATTCGAGAATCCAATTTACACATACGATATGCCGTTTCGAAGGTAATTAAGCATACATTGCATCTAAACACTTACTAACAACATTAACAAGCATTCAACGCATCAAAAGTTCATTTCAAAGTCTATCAAACCCTAGTCAAACATCACAAAATCCTTAATCGGGTTTTTGAAGTTTTCTTAATCAACCTACACATCAAAATGTAGCTAATGATACTAGTAACACAATTAAAACATGAACTTTAACAATTAAACAACTTTTAATCATCCAAAATCAAAGATTAAGCTAACCCACTTCAAAAGTTCAAACTAGTTACTCAAATCAACAAATCGAGCAAACAAAACATATATTCATGCTAGACACGAGCCATAGACACTAACTAACACCATTTCAAATCAAAAACACGAATTTAGAGAAATCTAGAGTTTTAGAAATGTTACCCAAACGAGATGAAGTTGGTATCAAATTGTAGAGGATGAAGAGAGGATTCCAAATATGTAATTTGTTTTGTTGTAAGCCTCCTAGATCGAATTTAGATGATGAATGATTGAATTGGGTGTTTGTGTGTGTGTGTTCTTGCTAGAGAGAAAGAGAGAGAGATGGAGGTGATTGAATGGTGGTGATTGGGGTGGACTAGTTGACCTAGTCAACTAGTTTGCCCCGTGTCAATTTTAGTCCCTCGAGTTTAGAAGCGGGTGCGGGATTTAACCGATCGAATATTTTTAAAACGCAAGTTAACGAGAGATGTTATAATTAAATGACGGAATTATTATGAACGTTCGTCAACGGAGTCGACGAATTTAAATACGAAAGATATTATTTTAAAAAAAAAGACGGTGTTAAAAATAAATTTAACGGAAAAAGGCGGGATGTTACATTATCCACACCTCAAAAGAAATTTCGTCCCGAAATTTAGTTGGAAGTAGTAGTTGTTGAATCTTCCTCGAGATCTTGTGTTGCCAATTCTACGAATGAGGGAGAAGTACGTCCTAGGGTAATTCAACGAACCTGAAGGTCGGGGTCGTATGTTGTTTACGGTTTGGTTTCACGATTTATGGTTTCAACCGGTCCTCCTAGGAAGTGAGGGTTATCGTCGATAGTGAGTTCATCAAAGGAGATAACAAGTTCTCGTTTCTCAAAACACGTCTTTGAGTTGATACATCGAATGTAGGATAAACGGAGACCCAAAATGAGTCGGAAAAATCTAAACGGCTAGCGACGGGTCCAAAACACCCCAAGAATTTAAAGGATCAAAATATCGCGGATTTAGCTTCCTACGTTTTCCCGAAACGGATTGCACCTTTCCAAGGTGCGACTCTTAACGTGACGCGGTTTCCCACGTGGAATTTGAAATGTTTACGTCTAACATTGGCAAGCTCTCTGGGCGACTACGAGTCGTGTTGGGTCTTTCTTGAATATGAATAAATTTTCTCAGTTGCTCATGAATAAACTCGGCCCCGGTGAATTGAACATCGTTTACTTTGTTCGACAAAAGAGAATGACGTCTCCGGTCACATGTGGTTTCAAAAGGTGTGACGTTAAGAATCGAATGATAACTATCGTGGTAAGAGATTCTGGTTAAAGGCAAGACTTTTCTCGAGTGGTTTGAAGTTAGTAACACAAATTCGTATTACGGTTTCCAAGGTTTGAATCGTATGTTTGTTCGGTCCGTCGGGTTGTGGATGGTACGCGGTACTCATGTCTAAACGCGGTCCCGAGGCTTTTTGTAAGGTACTCCAAAATCTAGAAGTGAAACGAGGATCTCGATCCGAAATGGGGTATATTTCCCTAAGGCATATTGAACAAGTTTGCTAGGAATTGAAAACGTTAGCTAGGACAAGTTTCTCAAGAAAATTCGCGTCGCGGAAGATTTATCGGTTTCCAAAAACGTTCGTCGGGACTATTCACCCTTGAGGCGAATACTAGCATAACGTGAAGAGTCTCTCTCCATTGAGAATTTAAAATAAAAGATTTCCTGAACCGGAATTACGAGTGTAAGGCGAGAGAAGTTTCCGCCTCGATGCGAGCATAACGAGTAAATTTTAGTTAGTCAATAAGACTGTGCGAGGACGAGCTAGTATACCCGTGTGACATACGGATGAAGTCGAATGGAATCGGTAATTCATTCGGAAGCATAAATATAATTTGACAATAATTGAAGGTGTGTCCCCGGTATGGTTGTTATAAATATTCTCGGAGTTTTCGGATGTCCAAACCTGAAAAGATGAAGTCATGTACATGGCACATGGTGGTGTTTAGGTTGATCGAGTCTAACCACCATCACGCGTCACTAGAACTTTGGTATGTCTTACCGTAATATAACCACGTTGATCGAGTGTCATTATATTACGCCAAATCATACCTCCATTCCCACATCACTCCATGGGTTCAAGTTCGTGTCATCGTGAAAATCTAAAATGAACAAAATGTAACGACGTCTCAAACATGATTCGTATTGAATTGAAAGAATTAGTGCAACTCTAAAGATGCGTTCCCCGAGGGAAGTGTATAAGTGATTGTTCACGTCAATGCGGTTCGAATCAGACAATAACGTAGTTAGGTATGAAAAGAGTAACGAGTCATGATAGCGAGTAGTACGCAACCGTAGCGATAAATAGTGATGACGATACTCATCTAGAGTAGTGACAGTGACTTTACAATACTCATGGATAGTAAGATGAGACGGGGTGAATAACAACCAAGGAGTCAGAGTTCCCGAACTAAAGTGGCAGGATACGAGTTCGTATAATGAAGGTTGGGTATCATTAAAAAGTTTGCCTAAGAATGATTCAAGTATAATGCACAAGTAGTCAAGTAAGTGCTATCTATAGCAAATGTATGTCAGAATGCAATTGCTAACTATCCGGTTGTAGTCTAGACTCACTAATGCGTCCTAACGACTCTATTAGACACGCTAATGCACGTCCTAGTTCCCTACAACCAACGCTCTGATACCACTTGTAACGACCCGACCAAAACCGTTATTGACGGCGCCGTTAACTTAGGTCCCGTTGCGTGGTCGTAGTCCCTATATGAGACTCGTTTGACCAAAATTATGTCGCATTCATTTGAAAGGTACAAGACTTGCAAGTTCAGTTTACAAAACCGTTCGACAACAAGTCTAAGTTTACAAAAGTCATAAAGTATAAATGAAATAACCTTGCGACATAATATAAGTTGAAAGTCACGGTTGCTATAAATAGCGTAAGTATGTAAACAAATGTTTGAATCCAAAAGTGCTATCCCTAGCGTATGTATGTATGTATGCTTGACTCCAAGCAAGTATGAGTGTACGCGGAAGCATGTATCAAATAGCCAAGTATGAACCTGAGAAACATATAGAAAACTGTCAACGAAAAACGTTGGTGAAATCATAGGTGTTTGTAATAAACGTTGTTTTTGAACCACAAGATTTAGTATTCCCATAGTTGATTATCAAAATCGTTTGCATTCCAAAAGTATTGTTCGCGAGCACCCAATTATCAAGACTTAACGTTTCCTTCCATAGAACCCCATCACAATAGTGTTAGAACATACACTGTTTCTCGAAAATATATTTCATCCGTAGACGGTAGCGAACCGTCCGTAATGAGGGTTTGTCAAACCCGTATGGCCACACAATATAAGTTCTCGCTTACACCCTGCAAGTGTAACTAATGATAATCGAATTGAGGATTTTTGTTCTAACTCGCTGTGGAATGTTTGTTTTCCCTTGTACTTGTGTTCAAAGTATAAAAGCAAGTAGTACAAAATGTAACAAAGTATATGTTTCTCAGCCCACAATTTAAAAGTATAAAAAGTTGTTGAAAAGTGGGACTATGATCTCACCTCGAGTGCACGAGTATAAAAGTACTTCACAAAGTAACGTATGCATGAAAGTTGCTTAGCCTTGACCTAAACAAGTAAGTTGTATCAATTAACCGGTTACGACACAAGGTCGGGTGAAATGTGTTCAATTAGTCCTATGGCTCGTTACGACTCGATTAAGTATAGCATGTGAATCACGTTGTCAAGTTTCATACAAGAAACAAGTATAAAAGCATGTTAGAACGATTGCATAAAAGTTTGGTTAAGTTTGACTAAAAGTCAAACTTGGTCAAAGTCAACGAAAAAGTCAACATGTTCGGGTCGGGTCCCGAACTATTTTTCTATGCTAAATATTCATATACAAGTATATTAAAACAAGTTTCATGTGAATCGGAGGTCGGTAGCTAGTCAAACATTTCACGTGAAATGGGACGAGGAGGTCAGAATCTGACCAGGCACATCTGCGCGCCGCGCGGGGATGGGGCGCGCCGCGCCACCATCTGTGCAGGTCTGTTTCTGTTTTTCCACAAGTATGCACGAGCCAAAATCAATTCTAACACAACAATTGACCCGCAAACACTTATAATGCCTATCATATATCGTTGAAAAGGTATTTTGACGAGGAATACAACTAACCACATATCATCAATCAAAAACATCATTTACAATAACCGAAAACTCGTCAATTGATCAAGAAAGGTTTATTTTCAAAGTTTCAAGTTCGTAAAACGTATTTTATGATTCGAGAATCCAATTTACACATACGATATGCCGTTTCGAAGGTAATTAAGCATACATTGCATCTAAACACTTACTAACAACATTAACAAGCATTCAACGCATCAAAAGTTCATTTCAAAGTCTATCAAACCCTAGTCAAACATCACAAAATCCTTAATCGGGTTTTTGAAGTTTTCTTAATCAACCTACACATCAAAATGTAGCTAATGATACTAGTAACACAATTAAAACATGAACTTTAACAATTAAACAACTTTTAATCATCCAAAATCAAAGATTAAGCTAACCCACTTCAAAAGTTCAAACTAGTTACTCAAATCAACAAATCGAGCAAACAAAACATATATTCATGCTAGACACGAGCCATAGACACTAACTAACACCATTTCAAATCAAAAACACGAATTTAGAGAAATCTAGAGTTTTAGAAATGTTACCCAAACGAGATGAAGTTGGTATCAAATTGTAGAGGATGAAGAGAGGATTCCAAATATGTAATTTGTTTTGTTGTAAGCCTCCTAGATCGAATTTAGATGATGAATGATTGAATTGGGTGTTTGTGTGTGTGTTCTTGCTAGAGAGAAAGAGAGAGAGATGGAGGTGATTGAATGGTGGTGATTGGGGTGGACTAGTTGACCTAGTCAACTAGTTTGCCCCGTGTCAATTTTAGTCCCTCGAGTTTAGAAGCGGGTGCGGGATTTAACCGATCGAATATTTTTAAAACGCAAGTTAACGAGAGATGTTATAATTAAATGACGGAATTATTATGAACGTTCGTCAACGGAGTCGACGAATTTAAATACGAAAGATATTATTTTTAAAAAAAAGACGGTGTTAAAAATAAATTTAACGGAAAAAGGCGGGATGTTACATTCGTTGCGTGGAAGGTCGGGTGATCTCGACTGAGATGCACGATTGATCAAGCGGAGTGGCATATGCCTATGCTTAGAGGCGTACGTGGGACTTTGGTGGAGTTCGCTTTGCGAACGATAAAGGGCTGTTGGTTGTGATTTGTAGTATGAAGCTGCGGGGTTGTCGCAAGTAATTGTGTATGACGGCTCTGAGAGCCTAATGTGAATTTGCGGTGATTAGGTGTGTATAGCCAACGATGAGAATGGTCATGTGTGTCATGGAATGACAATTCCGCGGGATGTTATCATCTTGGCGGTGAGAATGTGGAGCAGAATCCTAAGTGGGGGAGTTTTTACTGCCGCCCGAGAAAGCTCCGGTGGTGTTAGATCAAGTGAAGTGTAAGACTTCTTATGTAAGGTGGTCATGTAGTACCAAAGTGTGGTATGAGACCAAGTGTGAAGTTTGAGATCACAGAAGTGAGAGAATGAAGTTGTCGTTACGGGTGCTCTCGTAATGTAAATCTGGATTGTTGTGAAATTCGGATAGTACTATTGATTAGGTACGAGTTTGATATCGTGGTGAATATTGTAATTTCCCAGTCAGGAAACGTGTTCGTGGAAATTATCAGTGGATTATTCCACTTTATGGATGATTGTGAGACGGGAGTGTTGGTTCCAATTGTCTCACATCGAGACGTGCAGATGTTGTTTGTTTCCAAGGGTGTATTTGATAATACTAAAAACGAACATATATTTCATAGCATTATCCTTCAAGAAAGACAAGCTTTTGGTTGCAATTGTTCTATTTACAAATGATATTCGTTTAAATATTAAAAGGTGAATACAAAAGACAGATTCGACGAATTGAAGACGTAAATGACTAAAACGCTAAAAAGTACAAAGTACAATCCAAGTGGTTCAATTTATTGATAAGAAACGTCTAAAAGTTACAAGAGTACGAGCCGCAAAACGCAAAGTACAAGATATTAAATAGTACGAAAGGACGTTTGAAAATCCGGAACCGGGACCAGAGTCAACTCTCAACGCGCGACGCAACGGAGCTAAAATGACAAGTCAACTATGCACAAGAATATAATATAATATAATATATAATTATTTAAAATTATATATAATATATTATAAATAATATATTAATCGAGCAGCCCACATTTTGGAAGCTTTTGGACCAGTGAAAGGTAGCCATGCGATCGCATGGCCTGGAAGAACAAAAGCCATGCGATCGCATGGGTTACTGTAGCAGCTGACATCCTATAAATTGCAACGTTTTCAGCGAGAAAAAACACACCTTTTTTGTAGTGACCCGAACTTTTCCATGTTTATATATATTAATTGAGATTGATATTTACATGACTAAATGTTTCCAATGTGTTAAGCAATCAAACTTGTTAAGACTTGATTAAATGAAATAACTTTCATATAGACAATTGATCACCCAAGTTGACCGGCGATTCATGAACGTTACAAAATTGTAAAAACTACATGTTGTGGTATATATAGACATATATATATGGTTGACATGAGATTATGATGAGTAAGTATCTCACTAAGTATATTAACAATGTGTGATATACATAAGAAATGAGATTACTAAGTTAAGAAACTAGAAACGATATATATAACGATTATCATTATAACAACGTCTTACTAGGTACATATGAATCATATTAAGATATTGATACACTTGGTTAATTATGCTAAATGATAAGTAAATATATCATTAAGTGTGTTAACAATGAACTACATATGTAAAAACAAGACTACTAACCCAAGAATTATGAAACGAGTCTTATATGTAACGATTATCGTTGTAACGATATTTTAATGTATATATCATATTAAGAGATATTTATACATCATAATATCATGATAATATAATAATTTAACATCTCATTTGATATAATAAACATTGGGTTAACAACATTAATTGAGATCGTTAACTTAAAGGTTTCAAAACAACACTTACATGTAACGACTAACGAAGACTTAACGACTCCATTAGAATGTATATACATGTTGTGTTTTGATATGTATTCTTACACTTTTGAAAGACTTCAAGAGACATATCAAAATACTTCTACTTAACAAAAATGCTTACAATTACATCCTCGTTCAGTTTCATCAACAATTCTACTCGTATGCACCCGTATTCGTACTCGTACAATACACAGCTTTTAGATGTATGTACTATTAGTATATATACTCCAATGATCAGCTCTTAGCAGCCCATGTGAGTCACCTAACACATGTGGGAACCATCATTTGGCAACTAGCATGAAATATCTCATAAAATTACAAAAATATGAGTAATCATTCATGACTTATTTACATGAAAACAAAATTACACATCCTTTATATCTAATCCATATACCAACGACCAAAAACACCTACAAACACTTTCATTCTTAAATTTTCTTCATCTAATTGATCTCTCTCAAGTTCCATCTTCAAGTTCTAAGTGTTCTTCATAAATTCCATAAGTATAGTTTCATAAAAATCAAGAATACTTCCAAGTTTGCAAGTCTACTTCCAAGCTTTCTAATCCATTCCAAGTAATCATCTAAGATCAAGGAACCTTTGTTATTTATAGTAGGTTATCTTTCTAATTCAAGTAATATTCATATTCAAACTTTGATTCAATTTCTACAACTATAACAATCTTATTTCGAGTGAAAATCTTACTTGAACTATTTTCGTGTCATGATTCTGTTTCAAGAACTTTCAAGCCATCCAATGATCCTTTGAAGCTAGATCCATATTTCTAATTTCCAGTAGTTTTATCCAGAAAACTTGAGGTAGTAATGATGTTCATAACATCATTCGATTCATACATATAAAGCTATCTTATTCGAAGGTTTAAACTTGTAATCACTAGAACATAGTTTAGTTAATTCTAAACTTGTTCGCAAACAAAAGTTAATCCTTCTAACTTGACTTTTAAAATCAACTAAACACATGTTCTATATCTATATGATATGCTAGCTTAATGATTTAAAACCTGGAAACACGATGAACACCATAAAATCGGATATACGTCGTCGTAGTGAAACCAGAGGCTGTTTTGGTTTGGATAATTAAAAACTATGATAAACTTTGATTTAAAAGTTGTTCTTCTGGGAAAATGATTTTTCATATGAACATGAAACTATATCCAAAAATCTTGGTTAAACTCAAAGTGAAAGTATGTTTTTTAAAATGGTCATCAAGATGTCGTTCTTTCGACGGAAATGACTACCTCTTTAGTAATTGACATGTAACTTAAATTTCCGACTATAAAACTATACTTTTTATGTTTAGATTCATAAAGTAGAGTTCAATATGAAACCATAGCAATTTAATTCACTCAAAACGGATTTAAAATGAAGAAGTTATGGGTAAAACAAGATTGGATATTTTTGATCTTTTTAGCTACGGGAAATGTTTAACAAATCTATACAAATCATATCCTAGCTAACTTATATTGTATTATACATGTATTCTAATATATTATGTAATCTTGGGATACCATAGACACGTATGCAAATGTTTTGACATATCATATCGATCCATGTATATATATTTTTTGGAACAACCATAGACACTATATATGCAGTAATGTTGGAGTTAGCTATACAGGGTTGAGATTGATTCCAAAAATATATATACTTTGAGTTGTGATATAGCCTGAGTCGTGTATACACTGGGTCATGGATTGATTCAAGATAATATATATCGATTTATTTCTGTACATCTAACTGTGGACAACTAGTTGTAGGTTACTAACGAGGACAGCTTACTTAATACACTCTAATCTTTAAAAAATAATAAAAATGGTTGTAATTATATTTTGATCATACTTTGATATATATGTACATAAATGTATAGGTTCGTGAATCGATCCGTGGCCAAGTCTTATTTCCGAGGAAGGAAATATCTGTGAAAGTGAGTTATAGTCCCACTTTTAAAATCTAATATTTTTGGGATGAGAATACATGCAGGTTTTATAAATGATTTACAAAATAGACACAAGTACGTGAAACTACATTCTATGGTTGAATTATCGAAATCGAATATGCCCCTTTTATAAAGTCTGGTAATCTAAGAATTAGGGAACAGACACCCTAATTGACGCGAATCCTAAAGATAAATCTATTGGGCCTAACAAACCCCATCCAAAGTACCGGATGCTTTAGTACTTCAAAATTTATATCATATCCGAAGGGTGTCCCGGAATGATGGGGATATTCTTATATATGCATCTTGTTAATGTCGGTTGTAATGACCCAGAAATTTCGGACCAAATTTAAACCTTAATCTTTATATATTTCCGACACGATAAGCAAAATCTGTAATGTTGAGTCTAGACAGTTTGAAATCTATATTCGGATAATCAATTACCCTTTGACTGTCCCTGATGATTCACGAACCATTGCTTGTAAATGTGTGGATATATATAAATATGTGTATATATAAATATATGTATAATATATAATGACACGAACATTAATAAACTATTTTATATATATATATATATATATATATATATATATATATATATATATATATATATATATATTGTTATAATTAAATATGTACAATAAAATACATTGTAATAAAAACTATTATTTAATATGTATATATATATATATATATATATATATATATATATATATATATATATATATATATTGTTATGTTTAATCATTTAATATATATTTATTTGCGTTGTAAATCTTGTTATTTAAAACTGTTTATATATATACATAGTATAATTAATTTTGAGTTAAATGGTAAATGTCGATAACTTTCGGTTGACGTTTAATTATTTTTAAAATTGGTCTAATATATATATATATATGAAGTTTTAAAATAAAAGTTGTTCCAAAATTTGAATAAAGAGATAATAGTTTTGATAAATATTTTTTTTTTTTACCTTTTCGAACTAAGTTTTTGTACTCCGTATATATAAAACTGGAACAGAAAATAAACAATTACTGAACCTTTTTATCAGGTTTCAACCAATTAATGAGTGAAATAATTAAATATATTTAATCTAAAAATTTGGGATTTTTAGGAATACTTTTACACATTAACTGTTTAGCAATGGACACGATATATCCCTATTTTAAAAACTGTCAGCAATACTACTATTACCATACACGTTTTTAATCTTTTGATTTATTAATTGATTTCACTATTATTGTTGTTATTATTATTATATTATTATTAATATATTTTGAATTCTATATATATATACATAGATATAGATACGGGGAGATATATATACATATAGATATAGTTTAAGCATGTTAATATCCTCCATCATTCTCATCACCAACTACCTTCATCATCACTCACACCACCATTGAAGGATCACCACTCACCACCTACACCAACCGCCACCACCATAAAGAACCCCAACCATTCGGCCACCCTAAACCATGAGCCACCACCATGATCACCATAACCACCGGAAACCACCACCTCTCTTCTATCTCTCTTCCTCTTTTTCTCTCCGTTTCTCTCTCTACCACTATATTATCATTTTGTTTTCGTGTTGCTGGAATATGATTATTGTTGGTACCCATTTATTTCTACTGCTATACAAACCCACCACCACTCAAGAACTCCAGCAAACCTTGATCGAACCGTCGTTATCATTATTTTTTTTTTGCTACAGTGACGGGTTAAATGGAAGACGATGATGTACATGATGAAGACATAAGATGTTAAAAAAAAAGAAGTGATGTGTGAAGATGATAAACGAAAAAAAAAATTATAAAAGATGACGATGATGCTGCAATTGTAATGAAGAAGAAGGAGTAGCAGCAGGATATTTAGGATAAAAGATTTAGGGTGTTAAATAAAATAGAAATGAATAATCAGCGTAACGGTTAGGAGTGTTTGTGGTTGGACGAAAGGTCCTGGGTTCGAACCCAGGCCACTAGATTTTTTTTCTTTGATTATCAACAAAAGCTATTGTGGGCCGAGATCCTTCTGTTGGGCTTAGAAAACTTAGCCTGGGCCGTGTGGGCTTGACTGATTAAATGAGGGAAGGAGCAATAACTAAACGAAAATAAAAGGGGACGGGTATTATAGCTTTGAAATGATATTAATTTCAGAAAAACATGAATAGTCTGATGGTTATGAAGTGGTGTTGGTTAGTGCAAGGTCACGGGTTCGAGCCTCGTTAGGAACAATTTTTTTTAGAAAAGTTTTCAAAGGGTATACACACTTATATTCTCAATTTCATTATTATTATTATTATTAGTATTATTAGATTACTTGTTATTATTAACATTCTTATCATAATCTTTATTAATAATTTATATTATTATCATCATTATTACTAGTATTATCATTAAAAATTATTTTTTTTTTTTTAAAAATCACCATTATTAACAAAAGTATTTTTATTAAAAATTATCATTTGTATTATTATTATAAGTATTAACATTTTTATTATCATTAATAGTAGTATCATTATTCTTACTATTAAAAAAGTATTATCATTTTTTTTCTCTCTTATCATAATAAATAAACATTTTCTTTGAATACATATATTATAAGATATTAATATAATTAAGTACGAAAACAGTAATACATTGTAGAATATAATATATGAAAATAAATAAATTCAAGTTAATAAAACTTAAAATTTAGTTGTTCGATTACGATTATGTGTATTGATATATATATATACATAAATGATATAGGTTCGTGAATCCGAGGCTAACCTTATACTTATTCGATGATGTTATATGTATTTTTACTACAAAATACATTAGGTGAGTTTCATTTGCTCCCTTTTTAATTGCTTTTGCAATATATATTTTTGGGCTGAGAATACATGCACTGCTTTTATAAATGTTTTACGAAATAGACACAAGTACTTAAAATACATTCTACGTTGAGTTGTACCACTGGCATACTTCCCTGTAGCTTGGTAACTACTATTTACATGGGTATTGTAAACGCGAATCCTGTTGATAGATCTATCGGGCCTGACAACCCCAACCGGGCTGGACGACCAGTTTTCAACGGTTGCACAGTACTTCGTTTCTGTATACTACACTTGGTACGGTGTAGTGATTATTTAAGAATATGCTGCGATGATTTAAATGTTAAGTATGGTTACCAAGTGCTCAACTACTTTTACATACACTTGCGAGTGTATTATGTTTAATTATATGAAATCTTGTGGTCCATAGTTATAAACGCTGCTAGCATCAAACATATATCTCACCAACTTTATGTTGGCGTTTTAAAGCATGTTATTCTCAGGTACGAATTAAGTCTTCCGCTGTGCATTAGCTCATATTAAGGACATCACTTGGAGTCGATCATCGCAATGGGACCAAATGTTGAAGATTTCGTCCGGATGGATAAGGACGGGTCTTTACAGGTGGTATCAGAGCGGTGGTCTTAGCGAACCAGGTCTTGCATTAGTGTGCCTAACAGATAGTCGTTAGAATGCATTAGTGAGTCTGGACTTTGACCGTGTCTACAAGTCAAAAGTCTTGCTTATCATATCTAGTCGGAAATCATCTACTTATCATTCTTAGGAAAATGTCTGCTTATCATTCTTGAAGTCCAGACACGTCTTACTGCATTTAGTGCATCGATAGTGTATAGACAAAATTCATATCTTAGCGTATTTGTTATTATTACCTTTGACTATATCTTAGTGCATCGATAGTGTATAGACAAAATTCATATAAAGATTCTCTGTAATTTACGGGATTTTGGTATTATATATACATATGCAAATTATGTATTGAAGAGTACCAAATTTAACTTCTATAATCTATTCCAAACCAAAAATTCATTTCCCCGATTATACAAGATGGATTCTGCATCTAGTTCGAATTCCTCAGACTCCGACAGCTACGCCGATATGGAATTTCATTCGAGCTCCGAAGGCAGCGCCACCAAAATGGATCAACCAGTTTCCCATCATCTATTCTGGATGAATTGGGGATGGGTTCGTAATATATTAAATTATTGGAGACAAGAAGAGGGTGATCCCTTCGATCCACCAAATTGCCCTCTTGGCGATGAACCTGATGCACTTACCGGCGAACCTGTTCGAGAAATCATTTTCTCTCTCATTTCTAGAGTATCCCGTCACGATTATATACTAACCCATATTTCAGATCTTGTTCATTCGCTCACTCCAACCGTCAATCATCCCGGTGTACTAGCAGAAGTTAACGGACTTCGCGCTCACGTGACGGCTTTGGAAAACATGGTGTGAAGGTTGCAAACACCAGCAGCAGCACCAACAGTATAATCAGTACCACCACCATCAACACCAACAGTACCCTTATCACCTCAACCACAACCGTGTCGTAAACCTCAACATCATAATCTGTGCCTCGGATATCAACATCACACGCCTCAATATCACTATCTGTACTTCGAGTATGATCTTTGTTCTACATATCGTTCTACATCGATTATCTTCGCTTTACGTATCATTCTACCTCATTTATCTTCGTTCGACATGACGATTATGTAATCTCTAATGTTTTAGAGATCATGTAATCTAGTAATAACGATAAATCAAATGAGTTTAATATCCTATTGACTCATTAAATTCATAATTACATTCAAAGAAAATATATATTCAAGTATATTTTCAAATTCTTTCGTACAAACTATTAATGATGAAAATATTTTAACGAGTAGGTAGTACCCGAGGAATATTTAGATTTCACATTAACCAGTTACACTGTACATTCTTCGAATCTGATTCAACTGTCATTTACTATCCTATTTACAACTACCGATATACGTATCCGTTCACCACAGAACAATCATTTCCATTCAAATTACATATTTGGATTTTGACTTATCAGAATCCAACAAGTGGCATAACGAAGAAAACATTGGACAAAATAAAAAGTGTTAGAAACAAAAAAATTAACTATGATGAATTTTGTTAAGATTCCACGCTAACTGTTCCTAGCTAACTGTTCACAGCTAACTGTTAATTCCGTATTACATTTATCGCAATTTTATTTCTGTTATTTACTTTTACGCATTTTAAATCGGGACACATGTACACAATACGTCGGATTAATTCTGAGACAATACGTTGTACATGGGTTATGATATATTTATTTTTACGCACTTTAAATAACGGGACATGTGTACAAGGTTTCGACCTATCATATCGACCCATCTGTACATATATTTCGGAACAACCATAGACACTCTATATGTGAATGTGGGAGTTGGCTATACAGGGTTGGAGTTGATTCCAAAATATATATACGGTTTGAGTTGTGATCAATACTGAGACCGGTACACGGGTCACGATACGTATTAATTAATTCGAATATTATATATTTAATTTATATATGAAATTATTGGACCATTGGACAATCGGACTATTGGACTGCTAACTTTAGACACTTAAAATGAATTAAAATATTGATTATAACATATGAAACTAAATAATTCTTCAAGTTTGCCACTTGATTTCATCTTAAACCTCATTTGTACCTCGACAGTTACAATTCGCGTACAAACCTTTCATGATTCTTGAAATTTCCCCAATCGAGAAGTTGAACCAACCGCACTTCATCTACGGAAGAAAAGATTTATGCACCCAAAAAACTCTCGAACCCAAACTCATAGTTTAACACGTACCCGTGTTGAATCCTTTACCATTTGTTAGCAAAAACAACCCTATGATTCCTTTTCAAAGTAGCCAATTTTGTCACAGCTTCAGCAAGTCAACTTTGACTTTTCAGTCGGACTGACCTTATTATAACCTTGAAATATATACGTTGTCTTTCGCCTTCGGTACCGAAAAATCTTTTATGTTCTACCCTACTACCATCAGCATTTAATCATCTAAAAACACAATTCTCCTGAAACCACCTCGGGTTAATAACCGATGATTCAGATATCGTAGCATTAAATACAGAGGAAACAGGAAAGTGGTAAATGGTCCAAACGGCCAAAAGTTTAATGATACAGAAAGGAGTATGAGGAACACTCGATAGAAAATTTAGTACCGAAAAGCGGATTATGTGAAATTATGAAGGAAGCCGTGATCAAATCACAAAGAATAAGTTTGACTTCAAAGAATCCAGATGATTCTGTATCTGATGAAATCTTTAGCGAACACCTTGCTTCTGAATCTAAACCCTTACGGGTAAATCTTCATTATCATCCTTCGATATTAGAAATTCCAAGATATTATCGTATCTTTCATTGAAAATATCTTCAATACTTCTGAAGATATCTTCAAAATACTCTCGTCCGATATTAATTATCTCTCCACTCTATCTGTACTACATCATAAAAGAAACTATTTTAGTTCTAAATTCCTGAAACCTTCGAGTTTAAAATATGAATGTTCTGAAGTAGTGTTGGGAACTGATGCATGAATTGGTATAATATAATGACACTTGATCAACGTCATTATATTACAGTAAGTCATGTTGAGTTTCTAATGGAATGTGATGATTCACAGTACCATCATCATGTGCCATGTTACACGACTCTTACATTTTATCTAATCTCTAAACATATCAAGAAAATAATTTTTGATGATTCGGTCTTTTCCAGGATAATCTGGTAATCTAACAAATCAAAATCGTGTCATTACCATTTCTTTCTAAGAGCATTAGCTATGTTCATTTAGAATTTCATATTTACGAATCACGGACCATTACTCGCTTGACTCGAAGCCGGAAAGAGAAAACGAAAGCATAAAGCTCCGAAAAATAATGAAGAATATAAAGCCCGATAATAACCCCGAATTTACAAACCGTGTATATTAATGCATATAGCAATATAAAGACACGGGAGAACTAGAAACACTATGAACATAAGAGTATATTAGAAGTAAATAGATTCTTCTAACGGTAGATGGAAAATAAGAATTACAGATACGAAAGTTAGGCGTATATCAAGAATCAGGACTGGATGGAGCATATTGATGAATGCTTTAAAGTATGAATCAAGGGAGAAAGAATAGAAGATGTGAGATATGGAAATAAGGAAGTGAAGGGTTGGATTTATAGTAATATATCCGACAAAGAAATCGAAACAGATTATTGCATATAATCAAGGAAGATCCGGATTTCTCTAATCATTAAAGAACCAAATCTTATTACGTAAGATTATCTTTTAATCTCTTAAATCCTGAAAATCAATAGTAACTACGTCATCGGTTGAAACGAATATATTTATTTACTCATTTCACTCTTTTGTGATAGCTTCACTCGTACGCTTCACATGATCAAATCGTTTTATCTATATCTCTCAATAATGATAAAACTCCATTATTACCTCATATTTGTCATGAAAACATTCTTATTGTTATCCATGACGACCTCTATCAAATTTTGAGGACGAAATTTCTTTAACGGGTAGGTACTGTAATGACCCGAAAATTTCTGACCAAATTTAAACCTTAATCTTTATATATTTCCGACACGATAAGCAAAATCTGTAATGTTGAGTCTAGACAGTTTGAAATCTATATTCGGATAATCAATTACCCTTTGACTGTCCCCGATGATTCACGAACCATTGCTTGTAAATGTGTGGATATATATAAATATGTGTATATATAAATATATGTATAATATATAATGACATGAACATTAATAAACTATTATATATATTTATTGTTATAATTAAATATGTACAATAAAATACATTGTAATAAAAACTATTATTTAATATGTATTTATATATATATATATATATATATATATATATATATATATATATATATATATATATATATATATATATATATATATATATATTGTTATATTTAATCATTTAATATATATTTATTTGCGTTGTAAATCTTGTTATTTAAAACTGTTTATATATATACATAGTATAATTAATTTTGAGTTAAATGGTAAATGTCTGTAACTTTCGGTTGACGTTTAATTATTTTTAAAATTGGTCTAATATATATATATGAAGTTTTAAAATAAAAGTTGTTCCAAAATTTGAATAAAGAGATAATAGTTTTGATAAATATTTTTTTTTTTACCTTTTCGAACTAAGTTTTTGTACACCGTATATATAAAATTGAAACAGAAAATAAACAATTACTGAACCTTTTTTATCAGGTTTCAACCAATTAATGAGTGAAATAATTAAATATATTTAAACTAAAAATTTGGGATTTTTAGGAACACTTTTACACATTAACTGTTTAGCAATGGACACGATATATCCTTATTTTAAAAACTGTCAGCAATACTACTATTACCATACACATTTTTAATCTTTTGATTTATTAATTGATTTCACTATTATTGTTGTTATTATTATTATATTATTATTAATATATTTTGAATTCTATATATATATATATACATAGATATAGATACGGGGAGATATATATACATATAGATATAGTTTAAGCATGTTAATATCCTCCATCATTCTCATCACCAACTACCTTCATCATCACTCACACCACCATTGAAGGATCACCACTCACCACCTACACCAACCGCCACCACCATAAAGAACCCCAACCATTCGGCCACCCTAAACCATGAGCCACCACCATGATCACCATAACCACCGAAAACCACCACCTCTCTTCTATCTCTCTTCCTCTTTTTCTCTCCGTTTCTCTCTCTACCACTATATTATCATTTTGTTTTCGTGTTGCTGGAATATGATTATTGTTGGTACCCATTTATTTCTACTGCTATACAAACCCACCACCACTCAAGAACTCCAGCAAACCTTGATCGAACCGTCGTTATCATTATTTTTTTTGCTACAGTGATGGGTTAAATGGAAGACGATGATGATGTACATGATGAAGACATAAGATGTTAAAAAAAAAAGGAAGTGATGTGTGAAGATGATAAACGAAAAAAAAAATAATATAAAAGATGGCGATGATGCTGCAATTGTAATGAAGAAGAAGGAGTAGCAGCAGGATATTTAGGATAAAAGATTTAGGGTGTTAAATAAAACGAAAATGAATAATCAGCGTAACGGTTAGGAGTGTTTGTGGTTGGACGAAAGGTCCTGGGTTCGAACCAAGGCCACTACATTTTTTTTCTTTGATTATCAACAAAAGCTATTGTGGGCCGAGATCCTTCTGTTGGGCTTAGAAAACTTAGCCTGGGCCGTGTGGGCTTGACTGATTAAATGAGGGAAGGAGCAATAACTAAACGAAAATAAAAGGGGACGGGTATTATAGCTTTGAAATGATATTAATTTTAGAAAAACATGAATAGTCTGATGGTTATGAAGTGGTGTTGGTTAGTGAAAGGTCGCGGGTTCGAGCCTCGTTAGGAACAATTTTTTTTAGAAAAGTTTTCAAAGGGTATACACACTTATATTCTCAATTTCATTATTATTATTATTATTATTATTATTATTAGTATTATTAGATTACTTGTTATTATTAACATTCTTATCATAATCTTTATTAATAATTTATATTATTATCATCATTATTACTAGTATTATCATTAAAAATTATTATTATTTTTTTTAAAAATCACCATTATTAACAAAAGTATTTTTATTAAAAATTATCATTTGTATTATTATTATAAGTATTAACATTTTTATTATCATTAATAGTAGTATCATTATTCTTACTATTAAAAAAGTATTATCATTTTTTTTTCTCTCTTATCATAATAAATAAACATTTTCTTTGAATACATATATTATAAGATATTAATATAATTAAGTACGAAAACAGTAATACATTGTAGAATATAATATATGAAAATAAATAAATTCAAGTTAATAAAACTTAAAATTTAGTTGTTCGATTACGATTATGTGTATTGATATATATATACATAAATGATATAGGTTCGTGAATCCGAGGCCAACCTTATACTTGTTCGATGATGTTATATGTATTTTTACTACAAAATACATTAGGTGAGTTTCATTTGCTCCCTTTTTAATTGCTTTTGCAATATATATTTTTGGGCTGAGAATACATGCACTGCTTTTATAAATGTTTTACGAAATAGACACAAGTACTTAAAATACATTCTACGTTGAGTTGTACCACTGGCATACTTCCCTGTAGCTTGGTAACTACTATTTACATGGGTATTGTAAACGCGAATCCTGTTGATAGATCTATCGGGCCTGACAACCCCAACCGGGCTGGACGACCAGTTTTCAACGGTTGCACAGTACTTCGTTTCTGTATACTACACTTGGTACGGTGTAGTGATTATTTAAGAATATGCTGCGATGATTTAAATGTTAAGTATGGTTACCAAGTGCTCAACTACTTTTACATACACTTGCGAGTGTATTATGTTTAATTATATGAAATCTTGTGGTCCATAGTTATAAACGTTGCTAGCATCAAACCTATATCTCACCAACTTTATGTTGACGTTTTAAAGCATGTTATTCTCAAGTACGAATTAAGTCTTCCGCTGTGCATTAGCTCATATTAAGGACATCACTTGGAGTCGATCATCGCAATGGGACCAAATGTTGAAGATTTCATCCGGATGGATAAGGACGGGTCTTTACATCGGTTACCAGGTGTTCACCATATGAATGATTTTTATCTCTATGTATGAGATGTATATTGAAATATGAAATCTTGTAGTCTATTATTATGATTTGATAATATATAGGTTAAACCTATAACTCACCAACATTTTTGTTGACGTTTTAAGCATGTTTATTCTCAGGTGATTATTAAGAGCTTCCGCTGTTGCATACTAAAATAAGAACATGATTTGGAGTCCATGCTTGTATGATATTATGTAAAAACTGCATTCAAGAAACTTATTTTTGATGTAATATATTCTTATTGTAAACCATTATGTAATGGTCGTGTGTAAACGGTATATTTTAGATTATCATTATTTGATAATCTACGTAATGCTTTTAAACCTTTATCGATAAAATAAAGGTTATGGTTGTTTTAAAAATGAATGCAGTCTTTGAAAAACGTCTCATATAGATGTCAAAACCTCGCGACGAAATCAATTAATATGGAACGTTTATAATCAATATGAACGGGACATTTCAGTTGGTATCCGAGCGTTGGTCTTAGAGAACCAGAAAATTTGCATTAGTGTGTCTTATCGAGTTTGTTAGGATGCATTAGTGAGTCTGGACTTCGACCGTGTTTTCTTTAAAAATGATTGCTTAACATTTTTGTTGGAAACTATATATTATTAACATGTAAATATTATGTGATATATTAATCTCTTAACATGTTTGATATTGTGTGATAGATGTCTACCTCTAGCACAAATTCCATTGACTCACCTAATAATAACGAAGAGTCGAATATATATTGGCAAGATTCACAAGTTCTCGAAGAACCGGAAGAAGAGGAAACGGAACCGGAAGAAGAGGAATCGGAAGAAGAGGAATCGGAAGAAGAGGTACCGGAAGAAGAAGAGGTTCCGGAGGGGGGAATAGTAGAAACCACAGAAAACCGGTCAAATAAAAGAAAATCCTCAACCAATGGACCAAAGTTAATAATGGTCAATGGTGTTTCCGCTAACGAAGAAAAATATTGGGAAAATTACCAATTTTTCGATGAATCGGATCCTGATGAGGATTCTGATGATGTTATAGAAATTACCCCGACCCAATTTAATGAGGCAAAAAAAAAATAATAAGGGAAAAGGCATCAAAATAGAGAAATCTGATTCCGACCCCGATGAACTTTATATGTATCGTCAACACCCGTATTTTCAATATCGTGACAATAACCCGGGAACCTCTAAACCACCAGGTTTTTCTAAACCAATGTGAAAAACGACGACTCGTATTAGAGGAACATCATATATCCCTAGAAGATTAGGAAAAAGAACCAAGTCCGAAGAAGAAGAAACCAGTGATTTAGATTAGAGGGGTGTGAGCATGTTGTGTAATAAATGTATTGTAGTGTGCTTGTACTTTTATGTTCTATGTAAAAATTGCTTGTATTGTTTGTTATTACGAATCTAATCCTTGTCTATTTTACAGTATAAAAACAAAATGGACGTTAAGGGTAGACAACCGAATATTTTAGAAGAACTACCAGAGGATATGATTGAGGAAATCTTGTCTAGAGTCGGTCAGAATTCATCAGCACATTTAGTTATGGCGAAATTAACTTGTCAAACATTTGAAAGACTTTCCATAAATGCCTTAATTTATAAAAGGCTTTCCTTTGATAGGTGGGGTATATCACATTGGGGAGACTTTAAGTTACGCCGTGCTTTCTTTAAAGCGTTAAATGCGGGGAACACAAATGCAATTTTACGCTACGGGTTAAGAACCTATTTTGACTCAACATATCCCAACATAGGATTTCGTGAATTAGAAAGAGCTTCTAACATGCAACATAAAGAAGCATCTTATGCTTACGGGTTAGTGATGTTCGCTTCTTACCAAAGTGAGAAAAAGAACATCGGATTGCAGCTTTTAAATAAAACTTTCCCACAAGTGACGGATTCTATAGTTGGGGTGAGAAACAAGGTTTTTAGATTATTACGGGGCTGTTGGACATTACGAAACCCTCGTCCTTTTGACGACATTACAACATGCTGCCTAGCTAATGGTCATAACGGTTATTTTCCACAAGACCAAGGATGGGAAGTCGTCTTAGTAAAACCAGAATGCATGACTTGTTTCTGGACTTATGAATTACGTGTCTTTATTTCCTTTGCTGAACAACTTGCGTATTAACTAGATTTATCTTCAAAACTGTCCTGTATCATAGTGTACTATATTTCATGTTATATGTAATATAGCGAAGTTGTAAGTTTGAAGAATATTTGTATGTGATATATTATTATAATCAGTTTTTCATATGGAATTGTAGTAGTTGAATTGTATATTAGCTACTAAGTATGAACTTAACGGGTAGGTAGTACACGAATTTAAACTTACAAAACGCTAATATGAAGAAAAAGCTTTTATAAATGAGTTCATATTATGCTACGAGATACTATTAACTACTATTAATATTCTGTATGATTAAATTGTTTCATTTGACTATTTTGAAGGAAATGGCACCGACTACTTGACACACCTTGAATATGAGCGAAGAGGAATTTCGTGCCTTTCTTGCTTCAAACATAGCCGCAGTACAGGCCGCGCTACATACCAACAATAACTCTGAATCTAGCAATACAGCTAACGGCGCAAGAAATCGTGTAGGATGCTCCTACAAGGAATTCACTGCCTGCAAACCTTCAAAATTTGATGGGACCGAAGGACCAATCGGATTGAAACGGTGGACCGAGAAAGTTGAATCGGTGTTTTCCATAAGTAAGTGTGCTGAAGGAAACAAAGTGAAGTACGCTACGCATACCTTCACAGGTATTGCGTTAACATGGTGGAATACCTATCTAGAGCAAGTGGGACAGGATGCTACTTACGCGCTACCGTGGTCAGCATTCAAGCACTTGATGAACGAGAAGTACCATCCCAGAACCGAGGTTAATAAGCTCAAGTCAGAACTTAGAGGGTTACGAACACAGGGATTCGATATTACTTCGTACGAAAGATGATTCACAGAATTGTGTCTATTGTGTCCGAGAGCGTTCGAAGATGAGGAAGAGAAGATTGACGCGTTTGTGAAAGGGCTACCGGAGAGAATCCAAGAAGATATAAGTTCACACGAGCCTGCCTCCATATAAAAGGCATGTAGAATGGCTTACAAACTAGTGAACCAGATTGAGGGAAGAATTAAAGAACAGGTGGCCGAAGAGGCCAACGTGAAGTTAGTCAAAAGAAAGTGGGAGGAAAACGGTGATAAGAGTCATTAAAACAACAACAACTATCCCAACAATCGCAACATCAATCGCAACTACAACAAATGGCACAACAACAACAACAACTACAACAATCATCCCAACAACGATAACAACCGCAACAACAACAACAACAATCAGAAGCAGCTATGCCAAAGGTGTGAAAAGTATCACTCGGGGTTCTGCACCAAATTTTGCAACAAGTGTAAAAGAAATAGTCATAGCGTGGCGAAGTGTGAGGTCTACGGACCAGGGGTTAATAGAACGAAAGGAACAAATGGTGTCAGAACGAGTAATGGCGGAGCAAGTAGTGTCGGAGCAAGTTATGCCAATGTAGTTTGTTATAAATGTGGAAAACCGGGCCACATTATTAGAAATTGCCGGAACCAGGAGAACACGAATGGACAAGGCCGCGGAAGAGTTTTCAATATTAATACGGCAGAGGCACATAAAGACCCGGAGCTTGTTACGGGTACGTTTCTTATTGACAATAAATCTGCTTACGTTTTATTTGATTCGGGTGCGGATAGAAGCTATATGAGTAGAGATTTTTGTGCTAAATTAAGTGGTCCATTGACGCCGTTGGATAGTAAATTTTTACTCGAATTAGCAAACGGTAAATTAATTTCAGCAGATTATATATGTCGGAATCGAGAAATTAAACTGGGTAGTGAAATATTTAAGATTGATTTGATACCAGTAGAGTTAGGGAGTTTTGATGTAATAGTTGGCATGGACTGGCTGAAGGAGATGAAAGCAGAGATCGTATGTTACAAAAATGTAATTCACATTGTACGAGAAGAAGGAGAACCCTTAATGGTGTATGGAGAAAAGGGCAACACGAAGCTACATCTTATTAGTAATTTGAAGGCACAAAAACTAATAAGAAAAGGTTGCTATGCTGTTCTAGCACACATCGAGAAAGTACAAACTGAAGAAAAGAGCATCAATGATGTTCCCGTCGTAAAAGAATTTCCCGATGTATTTTCGAAAGAATTACCGGGACTACCTCCACATCGATCTGTTGAATTTCAAATAGATCTTGTACCAAGAGCTGCACCAATAGCTCGTGCTCCTTACAGACTCGCACCCAGCGAGATGAAAGAACTGCAAAGCCAACTGCAAGAACTATTAGAACGTGGTTTCATTCGACCAAGCACATCACCATGGGGAGCTCCTGTTTTGTTTTTCAAGAAGAAGGATGGTACATTTAGGTTGTGTATTGACTACAGAGAGTTGAACAAACTTACCATCAAAAACTGTTATCCACTGCCAAGAATTGACGACTTATTTGATTAACTACAAGGCTCGTCGGTTTATTCGAAAATCGATTTACGTTCTGGATATCATCAAATGCGAGTAAAGGAGGATGATATTCCAAAAACTGCTTTTAGGACGCGTTATGGTCATTACGAGTTTATGGTTATGCCATTTGGATTGACTAACGCACCAGCTGTGTTCATGGACCTTATGAACCGAGTGTGTGGGCCATATCTTGATAAGTTTGTCATTGTTTTCATCGATGACATACTTATTTACTCAAAGAATGATCAAGAGCACGAAGAACATTTGAGAAAAGTGCTAGAAGTATTGAGGAAAGAAAAACTGTACGCTAAGTTTTCAAAGTGTGCATTTTGGTTGGAAGAAGTTCAATTCCTCGGTCACATAGTGAAAAAAGAAGGTATCCAGGTGGACCCGGCGAAGATCGAAATTGTTGAAAAGTGGGAAACCCCGAAAACTCCGAAACACATACGCCAGTTTTTAGGACTAGCTGGTTACTACAGAAGGTTCATCCAAGACTTTTCCAGAATAGCAAAAACCTTGACTGCATTAACGCATAAAGGGAATAAATTTGAATGGAAGGATGAACAAGAGAAGGCGTTTCAGTTATTGAAGAAAAAGCTAACTACGGCACCTATATTGTCATTGCCTGAAGGGAATAATGATTTTGTAATTTATTGTGACGCATCAAAGCAAGGTCTCGGTTATGTATTAATGCAACGAACGAAGGTGATTGCTTATGCGTCTAGACAATTGAAGATTCACGAGCAAAATTATACAACTCACGATTTAGAATTGGGTGCTATTGTTTTTGCATTAAAGACTTGGAGGCATTATTTATATGGGGTCAAAAGTATTATATATACCGACCACAAAAGTCTCCAACATATATTTAATCAGAAGCAACTGAATATGAGACAACGCAGGTGGATTGAACTGTTGAATGATTATGATTTTGAGATTCGATACTACCCGGGGAAGGCGAATATGGTAGCCGACGCTTTGAGTAGAAACGACAGAGAACCTATACGAGTAAAAGCTATGAATATAATTATTCATACTAACCTTACTACTCAAATAAAGGAGGCACAACAGGGGGTTGTAAAAGAAGAAAAGTTGAAGAATGAGATACCTAAAGGATCAGAGAAACATCTTAATATTTAGGAAGACGGAACCCGATATAGGGCTGATCGAATTTGGATACCAAGGTTTGAAGATGTGAGAGAAATGGTACTTAAAGAAGCACATAAAACCATATATTCAATACATCCCGGAGCGGGGAAGATGTATAAAGATCTCAAGAAATACTTTTGGTGGCCGGGTATGAAAGCCGATATTGCTAAATATGTAGGAGAATGTTTGACGTGTTCTAAGGTCAAAGCTGAACATCAGAAACCATCAGGTCTACTACAACAACCTGAAATCCCAGAATGGAAATGGGAAAACATTACCATGGATTTCATTACTAAATTGCCAAGGACTGCAAGTGGTTATGATACTATTTGGGTAATAGTTGATCTTCTCACCAAGTCAGCACACTTCCTGCCAATGAGAGAAGATGACAAAATGGATAAGTTGGCTTGATTGTATTTGAAGGAGGTTGTCTCCAGACATGGAATACCCGTCTCTATTATCTCTGATAGGGATGGTAGATTTGTTTCAAGGTTCTGGCAGACGTTGCAACAAACATTGGGGACTCGTCTAGACATGAGTACTGCCTATCATCCACAAACTGATGGGCAGAGCAAAAGGATGATACAAACGCTTGAAGACATGCTACGAGCATGTGTTATTGATTTCGGAAACAGTTGGGATCGACACCTACCGTTAGCAGAATTTTCCTACAACAACAGTTATCATTCTAGTATTGAGATGGCGCCGTTTGAGGCACTTTATGGTAGAAAGTTCAGGTCTCTGATTTGTTGGAATGAAGTGGGGGATAGACAGATTACGGGTCCGGAGATAATACAAGAAACTACCGAGAAAATCATCCAAATTCAACAACGATTGAAAACCGCCCAGAGTCGACAAAAGAGCTATGAAGACAGTAAAAGAAAAGATATATAGTTTGAAATTGGAGAAATGGTCATGCTTAAGGTTTCACCTTGGAAAGGCATTGTTCGATTTGGTAAACGGGGGAAACTAAATCCAAGGTACATTGGACCATTCAAGATTATAGATCGTGTCGGACCAGTAGCTTACCAACTGGAGCTACCTCAACAAATCGCGGCTGTACATAACACTTTCCACATCTCGAATTTGAAGAAATGTTTTGCTAAAGAAGATCTCACTATTCTGTTAGACGAAATCCAAATCAATGAAAAACTTCAATTCATTGAAGAACCCGTCGAAATAATGGATCGTGAGGTTAAGAGACTTAAGCAAAACAAGATACCGATTGTTAAGGTTCGATGGAATGCTCGTAGAGGACCCGAGTTCACCTGGGAGAGTGAAGATCAGATGAAAAAGAAATACCCACATCTATTTCCAGAAGATTCGTCAACACCTTCAACAGCTTAAAATTTCGGGACGAAATTTATTTAACGGGTAGGTACTGTAGTGACCCGAACTTTTCCATGTTTATATATATTAATTGAGATTGATATTTACATGACTAAATGTTTCCAACATGTTAAGCAATCAAACTTGTTAAGACTTGATTAAATGAAATAAGTTTCATATAGACAATTGATTACCCAAGTTGACCGGCGATTCACGAACGTTAAAAAATTGTAAAAACTACATGTTGTGGTATATATAGACATATATATATGGTTGACATGAGATTATGATGAGTAAGTATCTCACTAAGTATATTAACAATGTGTGATATACATAAGAAATGAGATTACTAAGTTAAGAAACTCGAAACGATATATATAACGATTATCATTATAACAACGTCTTACTAGGTACATATGAATCATATTAAGATATTGATACATTTGGTTAATTATGCTAAATGATAATTAAATATATCATTAAGTGTGTTAACAATGAACTACATATGTAAAAACAAGACTACTAACCCAAGAATTACGAAACGAGTCTTATATGTAACGATTATCGTTGTAACGATATTTTAATGTATATATCATATTAAGAGATATTCATACATCATAATATCATGATAATATAATAATTTAACATCTCATTTGATATAATAAACATTGGGTTAACAACATTAATTGAGATCGTTAACTTAAAGGTTTCAAAACAACACTTACATGTAACGACTAACGAAGACTTAACGACTCCATTAGAATGTATATACATGTTGTGTTTTGATATGTATTCTTACACTTTTGAAAGACTTCAAGAGACATATCAAAATACTTCTACTTAACAAAAATTCTTACAATTACATCCTCGTTCAGTTTCATCAACAATTCTACTCGTATGCACCCGTATTCGTACTCGTACAATACACAGCTTTTAGATGTATGTACTATTGGTATATATACTCCAATGATCAGCTCTTAGCAGCCCATGTGAGTCACCTAACACATGTGGGAACCATCATTTGGCAACTAGCATGAAATATCTCATAAAATTACAAAAATATGAGTAATCATTCATGACTTATTTACGTGAAAACAAAATTACACATCCTTTATATCTAATCCATATACCAAAGACCAAAAACACCTACAAACACTTTCATTCTTCAATTTTATTCATCTAATTGATCTCTCTCAAGTTCCATCTTCAAGTTCTAAGTGTTCTTCATAAATTCCATAATTATAGTTTCATAAAAATCAAGAATACTTCCAAGTTTGCAAGTCTACTTCCAAGCTTTCTAATCCATTTCAAGTAATCATCTAAGATCAAGGAACCTTTGTTATTTATAGTAGGTTATCTTTCTAATTCAAGTAATATTCATATTCAAACTTTGATTCAATTTCTACAACTATAACAATCTTATTTCGAGTGAAAATCTTACTTGAACTGTTTTCGTGTCATGATTCTGTTTCAAGAACTTTCAAGCCATCCAAGGATCCTTTGAAGCTAGATCCATATTTCTCATTTCCAGTAGATTTATCCAGAAAACTTGAGGTAGTAATGATGTTCATAACATCATTCGATTCATACATATAAAGCTATCTTATTCGAAGGTTTAAACTTGTAATCACTAGAACATAGTTTAGTTAATTCTAAACTTGTTAGCAAACAAAAGTTAATCCTTCTAACTTGACTTTTAAAATTAACTAAACACATGTTCTATATCTATATGATATGCTAACTTAATGATTTAAAACCTGGAAACACGATGAACACCATAAAATCGGATATACGCCGTCGTAGTGAAACCGGGGGCTGTTTTGGTTTGGATAATTAAAAACTATGATAAACTTTGATTTAAAATTTGTTATTCTGGGAAAATGATTTTTCATATGAACATGAAACTATATCCAAAAATCTTGGTTAAACTCAAAGTGAAAGTATGTTTTTCAAAATGGTCATCAAGATGTCGTTCTTTCGACGGAAATGACTACCTCTTTAGTAATTGACATGTAACTTAAATTTCCGACTATAAACCTATACTTTTTCTATTTAGATTCATAAAATAGAGTTCAATATGAAACTATAGCAATTTAATTCACTCAAAACGGATTTAAAATGAAGAAGTTATGGGTAAAACAAGATTGGATATTTTTGATCTTTTTAGCTACGGGAAATGTTTAACAAATCTATACAAATCATATCCTAGCTAATTTATATTGTATTATACATGTATTCTAATATATTATGTAATCTTGGGATACCATAGACACGTATGCAAATGTTTTAACATATCATATCGACCCATGTATATATATTATTTGGAACAATCATAGACACTCTATATGCAGTAATGTTGGAGTTAGCTATACAGGGTTGAGGTTGATTCCAAAAATATATATACTTTAAGTTGTGATCTAGCCTGAGACATGTATACACTGGGTCGTGGATTGATTCAAGATAATATATATCGATTTATTTCTGTACATCTAACTGTGGACAACTAGTTGTAGGTTACTAACGAGGACAGCTGACTTAATACACTCTAATCTTTAAAACATAATAAAAATGGTTGTAATTATATTTTTATCATACTTTGATATATATGTACATAATTGTATAGGTTCGTGAATCGATCCGTGGCCAAGTCTTATTTCTGAGGAAGGAAATATCTGTGAAAGTGAGTTATAGTCCCACTTTTAAAATCTAATATTTTTGGGATGAGAATACATGCAGGTTTTATAAATGATTTACAAAATAGACACAAGTACGTGAAACTACATTCTATGGTTGAATTATCGAAATCGAATATGCCCCTTTTATAAAGTCTGTTAATCTAAGAATTAGGGAACAGACACCCTAATTTAAGCGGATCCTAAAGATAGATCTATTGGGCCTAACAAACCCCATCCAAAGTACCGGATACTTTAGTACTTCGAAATTTATATCATATCCAAAGGGTGTCCCGGAATGATGGGGATATTCTTATATATGCATCTTGTTAATGTCGGTTACCAGGTGTTCACCATATGAATGATTTTTATCTCTATGTATGAGATGTATATTGAAATACGAAATCTTGTGGTCTATTATTATGATTTGATAATATATAGGTTAAACCTATAACTCACCAACATTTTTGTTGACATTTTAAGCATGTTTATTCTCATGTGATTATTAAGAGCTTCCGCTGTTGCATACTAAAATAAGGACAAGATTTGGAGTCCATGCTTGTATGATATTATGTAAAAACTGCATTCAAGAAACTTATTTTTGATGTAATATATTCTTATTGTAAACCATTATGTAATGGTCGTGTGTAAACGGTATATTTTAGATTATCATTATTTGATAATCTACGTAATGCTTTTAAACCTTTATCGATAAAATAAAGGTTATGGTTGTTTTAAAAATGAATGCAGTCTTTGAAAAATGTCTCATATAGAGGTCAAAACCTCGCGACGAAATCAATTAATATGGAATGTTTATAATCAATATGAACGGGACATTTTATTTTTCTATCCACTCTCTATCTCTCGATATATATATATATATATATATATATATATATATATATATATATATATATATATATATATATATATATATATATATATATATATATTATAATTTTAATTTTAATTTTAATTTAAGATTAATAATAATAAGGTTATGTTAGCGAATGTTGTAAGTTTGTAAGTCGAAATTCTGTCCGTGTAGCGCTATGCTATTAATACTCATTGTAAGTCATGTTCAACCTTTTTAAGTTAATGTCTCGTAGCTAAGTTATTATTATGCTTATTTAAGCCGAAATAATCGTGATGTTGGGCTAAATATTAAAGACAGGGTAATTGGGCTTTGTACCATAATTGGTGTTTGGACAAAAGAACGACACTTGTGGAAATTAGACTATGGGCTATTAATGGGTTTTATATTAACTAAATGATACCTCGTTAATTTAATATAAAGATTACAATTTGATGTATCTATATATAACTACATACACTTAATCGGGTACGGTGGGCGGGATATCAATAAATTCGAATTATTGTTCATTTGACCGGACACGGGAATGGATTAATAGTTAATAGACTCATTAAAATAGGGGTGGATTACATTCAAGGGTAATTGGTGTAATTGTTAACAAAGTATTAAAACCTTGGACTACACGCAGTCGATAACCTGGTGTATTCATTAAACAAAGTATTAAGACCTTGTTACAATTCGAATCCCCAATTAGTTGGAATATTTGACTTCGGGTATAAGGATAATTTGACGAAGACTCTCGCACTTTATATTTATGACTGATGGACTATTATGGACAAAACCGTATGGACATATCGAATAATCCAGGACAAAGGACAATTAACCCATGGTAATAAATTAAAATCAACACGTCGAACATCATGATTACGGAAGTTTAAATAAGCATAATTCCTTTATTTTATATCTCATCGCACTTTTATTTACTGTCATTTTATTTATTACACTTTTAATTATCGTACTTTTATTTATCGTCATTTACTTTACGCTTTAAATTAAGTTATTTGTATATTTAATATTTTACATTAGGTTTTAATTGTGACTAAAGACATAAAATCGACAAACCGGTCATTAAACGGTAAAAAACCCCCCCTTTTATAATAATAATAATACTATTTATATATATATATATATATATATATATATATATATATATATATATATATATATATATATATATATATATATATATATATATATATATATATATATATATATGTATGTATAGACAAATATAGTTTTAAAAATATAGCGTTAAACTTGGCTAGCTCCCTGCGGAATGAACCGGACTTACTAAAAACTACACTACTGTACAATTAGGTACACTGCCTATAGTGTTGTAGCAAGGTTTAGGTATATCCACTCTATAAATAAATAAACAACTTGTGTAAAATTGTATCGTATTTAATAGTATTTTGTAACAAAAATATAACTATTTCGTACTACACCTCGCACACATCAAGTATTTTTGGTGCCGCTGCCGGGGAACGCCGAAGCGAAACGCTATTAAAAAAAGATTTTCATTAAGCTTTAATTCATTTTTATAAAAATACGTTTTATATAATACAATAAAAAATATAAAAGAAAAAGAAAAATATATATCTATATTTTTAAGTTTAGTTAAATTTAAAAAGTTTATATTTCTATTTATTGTGAAAAGTTAAAAAAAATAATAAGTAAATTTTTCTTATTTATAAGTTTTATATAAATATTTTACAAAAATATAAAACAGAAAATAAAAAAAATATAAAAAGTATTCGGGCCTGGCACTGTAGCAGCCCAACATCTGAACTGGATCTGAGGGTCATGCGACCGCATGAAATTTTAACTAACACTCCATGCGATCGCATGAAGTGACTTGACAGGCCTGATCCTTAAACTGGTACGATTAGGGTTAGGTTTAAAATTATTTATTTATTATTAATTAATTAGAATTAGGGTTAATTAAAATAATAATTAGTTTTATTTAGTTTTATTTTTAGTTTTAATTAGTTTTATTAAGTTTAATTAAATATATAAAACTAATACTTTTATATAAATAATATAAAAATAATATTTTTATAAAAAATTGTAATTTTATAACTTTAAGCTTATTTTTACAAATTGTATATTTTAATCGTTTAATTCGTAATTTGTAATTTATCGTTCGTAATTAGTTTTAAGACTAGTATTTTGCCGTAGTAACTTTATATTTCTAGATTTTTAAGCTTTGCCGTAAAATCCCTTAGATGCTTTTTCTTTAGATTAAAATTTAGGTGCTTTAGAATTTTGCGACGCCGTTTTAAGATTTTAGTACTTTTTAAGTTATTGCCGTTTTGGATATAGAATTTCTTTTAAGCTTTAATACCTTTAGATGTAGGTTTTAATTTTTAGTTTTTAGAATTCTAAGTTTCGACGCTTTTCTTTCTTATTTTTATTTTTCGACTCTTTGTTTTTCGACGCTTATTTTTTTCGACCTTTTATTTTTAGACGTTTTTCGACGCACTCTTTTTCTTTCTTATTTCTTGACGCTCTAGTTTTTAGGACATAGAATTTTCTATTTCTCCTCTAAAATTTCAAAACGAAAAATTATTTTAAGCGGTTAAATTGATAGACATCCAAAATTTTCTGGTTCGTAGTAATAGTTGGATTTGTTAGTGGCGAGTTGTGGGCTTCCGATTTAAAGGGTCATGGCTACCTGCTGCATCTATTGGCTATTCGAAACGTGAGCAAAATCAGAAAAGTCTATTAATTTGATAGCTTATATAATTTTTATCTTTTATAACTAATAGGATATTCAGTGAATGCACCGAGCAAAACGTTCACCACCTTTCATACGTTCACCACCTGTAACTCGATCAAGACATCTAGCCAATATTGTCGCCGTTGATTTTTCTTTAGAATCGTCATCTAGTCGACCAAGTACTCCAATTAAAATTTCCGATAATCCATTATTGAACCCGACCTCACAATTGAGAATCCGGAGGATATTCAGGGATAATTCAGAGATCCTGAACCACTAATCATTCCTCCTGAACCACAAATCACTCATCCAGAGATTGTCGGGGAAGAAACCATTAAATCAGAATCCTCTAGCGATTCAGATTCAACAAACTCAATCATGGAAAATCTAGAACCTCTAAGTATGGAAGACCGAATGAGAGCTAAACGCACTGGCCAAGGTCACGCAATTACTCAACCAGACATTAATGCGCCAGATTATGAAATCAAAAGACAAATCCTATACATGGTAACTAATCAATGCCAATTTAGTGGTGCGCCGAAGGAAGATCCAAACGAACATCTTCGTACCTTTAATAGGATTTGTACTCTAGCTAAAATCCGAGAAGTGGAGGATGAACAGATATATCTCATGTTATTTCCCTGGACTTTAAAGGGAGAAGCCAAAGATTGGTTAGAATCATTACCTGAAGGAGCGATTGATACATGGGATGTTTTAGTTGAAAATTTTCTTAAACAATTCTTTTCTGCATCTAAAGCCGTGAGACTTCAAGGAGAAATTGTTACGTTCACGCAAAAGCCAAATGAAACTCTATATGAGGCGTGGACAAGATTTGGAAAGTTGTTGAGAGGATGTCCTCAACATGGTTTAAACACTTATCAAATAGTACAAATATTCTATCAATGATGCGACATCACTACAAGAAAAGACATAGATATAGCAGCTGGTGGTTCCATTATGAAGAAAACCGCAACTGCAGCTTACAAAATTATTGATAACACTGCTTCCCACTCACATGAGTGGCATCAAGAAAAATACATCTTTAGATCATCTAAAGCAGCTAGAGCCGATTCTAGCCATGACTTTGATTCCATGTCTGCAAAGATAGATGCTTTCGAGAGACGAATGGAAAAGATGACTAAAGATATTCATGCTATACGAATTAGTTGTGAGCAGTATGGATGACCACATTTGACAAAAGATTGTCTCAGTATTGAACAAACAATAGAACAAAGAGAGAATGTTTCATACATGAACCAAAGGCCTGGAAATAATTATCAAAATAATTATCAACCGCCAAGACCAAACTACAATCAAAACCAGAATTATAACCGAAATGTACCATACAACAACCAACAAGGTTCTAGCAATCAACAAGTATCCAACAATACTTACAATCAGCAAAGACCTATTTTTCAAAATAAACCACCACAAACCGATGATAAAAAGTCAAATTTAGAAGACATGATGTCGAAGCTAGTTGAATCTCAAACGCAATTTTTCACATCTCATAAACAAACCAATGAACAAAATGCCCAAGCATTTAGAAATCAACAAGCTTCAATCCAAAATCTGGAACAAGAAGTAAGCAACCTAGCAAGGTTAATAGGTAAAAGAAAATCGGGAAGTCTACCTAGCGATACAAATGCTAACCCCCGGAATGAAACAGCTAAAGCCATTACCACAAGAAGTGGTATTACACTTAAACCACCTGAAATACCTAAAATTTCTGATGACTCTATTCCTACTACACAAGAACCACAGTCTGAGCAAGAAAAGGAAACAGAATCGGTAGTTGAAAAGGTTAATGAAGATAACACATTTAAGGCTAAACCTTATGTTAAATCATACCAACCACCACTTTCTTACCCGAGTAAAATGAGAAAAGAAAGACTTGAAGCCGAGCAATCCAAATTCTTGGATATGTTTAAACAAATAAATGTAAATCTTCCTTTTATTGATGTGATTTCAGGAATGCCTAGATATGCTAAATTCTTGAAAGATCTAATCACAAATAGAAAGAAAATGGAAGAACTCTCAGCTGTTACTATGAATGCTAATTGTTCTGCAGTGCTGTTGAATAAGATACCAGAAAAACTCTCTGATCCAGGAAGTTTCACAATTCCATATTTTCTGGGTAGTCTTAGTTCAATAGAAGCATTGGCAGACTTAGGTGCTAGTATAAATTTAATGCCGTATTCGCTATACGCTAAACTAGACCTTGGAGAATTGAAACTAACACGAATAAGCATACAACTAGCAGATCGATCAGTAAAATATCCTAGAGGGATAATGGAGAATATGCTAGTTAAAGTTGGTACTTTAGTATTTCCAGTAGATTTTGTTATTCTAGACATGGAAGAAGATCCTCGAGTTCCTCTCATATTAGGAAGACCATTCTTAAACACGGCTAAAGCAATAATAGACGTGTTTGGTAAGAAACTGACCCTAAGCATAGAGGACGAGAGTGTTACCTTTTCTGTTGATAGAGCCATGCAACAACCGCAATCTGCAGATGATACATGTTATTATATTCAAACTATAGATTCACATGCAGAATTGTTAGAAGAATTTCAAGAATTACAAGGAACAGGAGAATGTTCTTTAGGAGAAGGAACTGAACCAATTGATGAAGCTGAAATGTTAGCCGCACTCATGGCTAATGTATATGAACCAACAATAGAAGAAATTCAAATGTTAAAAGAAGAAGACAGATATCGATATAAATCATCGATAGAAGAACCACCGACATTAGAGTTAAAGCCACTTCCAAACCATTTGGAATACGCTTATTTACATGGTGAATCTGAATTACCTGTAATAATATTGTCTTCTCTTACGGAAAATGAAAAATCTCAACTCATTTCTGTGTTAAAAGCTCATAAACCAGCTATTGCATGGAAGATTCATGATATTAAAGGCATAAGTCGTTCGTATTGCACACATAAAATTCTTATGGAAGAAGTTCATAAAACGTATGTGCAACGCCAACGAAGACTAAATCCTAACATGCAAGATGTTGTTAAGAAATAAATTATTAAACTGCTTGATGCAGGTTTAATTTATCCAATTTATGATAGTCCATGGGTAAGCCCAGTTCAATGCGTACCTAAGAAGGGTGGCATGACTGTCATCACAAATGAAAAAAATGAGCTTATTCCTACTAGGACTATAAAAAGATGGCTGATCAAGCATATTTCCACCGAAGGTCGAGAATACGCTTGAGTGCAATAGATGAGGGTTTGTTATGTAAAGCGGCTTTAACCTCCGATCCGGTTACTGTGATAACCCTAGCCGAGATGATGATTTCGGGAGGGTGGTTATGGCTGTTTGGCCGCCATCGAGGCGTGTTGACTGGATGCTTAGGGAAAAACCCTACACGACGGTGTAGGTAAAACCCTAGAGGGAGAGAAGCGTTTGAGCTTCTAGGATGTGTCTTTAGGGTAGAGTTATGCCCTTTATTTATAGAGACATATTAAGGTTTTGAGGGGAAAAGCTAGCGGGCCTCTAACGGACCAGGCTTAAGCGAAAGACTAAGTAATAGCCCGATGCGCTATGCGGATCATCAAGTCCCCCAAGTTCGGTATGATATATAGCAAATGTATCATGTCGAACTTATAATATGCCACCGCACGTAACTCGAAGAACTGTCAAGTCTAAATAAAGTTGTAATAAGCATTTGATGCGCATATTGTGCGCCAAGTAATGATGCGTAATTAGCATTTATTTCGTCAATGACTATGACAGCTCCCATGTTGTCATAACCCGACCTTAACCATAAGGACGAATACAATAACATATGATTTCATCGTGAGGTATTGACCTCTATATGCGACATTTTTCAAAAACTGCATTCGTTATTACAATACAAACCATAGCTTTTATTACAAATACAAGGTTTAAACAACTTAATAATGATTATCGTTTAGCGATAATCTTAGACTTACAAACTTTACATGTGATAATAACAATACGACCTCCAACATATTTTACATTACAAATCCTCCGATATGCAGTTTTATTTTTGACACAAATATGCATACTCAAGATCTTGCTTAAATTCAACATGTTGCAGCGGAAGCTTTTATTTATCACCTAAGAATAAACATGCTTAAAACGTCAACATAAAGTTGGTGAGATATAGGTTTAATGCCGGCAGCGTCATAAATATAGACCACAAGATTTCATATATAAACGTTTTAATAAAAATATTCTAAGTTGTTGAGCACTTGATAACCATACTTAACATTTAATCAACGTCGCATATTCCCTTTATTATGAAATCTTACTACACCGTACCAAGTGTAGTCACCGAAACGAAGTACTGTGCAACCGTTGAATACTGGTCGTCCAGTCCGGTTGGGGTTGTCAGGCCCGATAGATCTATCAACAGGATTCGCGTTTACAATACCTCATGTAAATAATAGTTACCAAGTTACAGAGAAGTATGCCAGTGGTACAACTCAACGTAGAATATATATTTTTAATCACTTGTGTCCATAACGTAAATCATAAAATGCATGTATTCTCATCCCGAAATATTTAGAGTTTAAAAATGGGACTATATACTCACCTTTGTCTTGAAGGTATTTAACTCGACTTGGTCTCCGATAGATATCACGAACCTAACCATATATATAATATATCAACATATTTTCTTTTTAAGTAATCGTTACATATATATATATATATATATATATATATATATATATATATATATATATATATATATATATATATATATATATATATATACTTTTAATACTTTTAATATTTTCTTAGTCCGTAGTTAGCAGTCCGATATTAGTGGTCCACAATTAGTTGCTTAAATAAAATAAATAAAGACCCCATCGTATTCGTATTGATCAGAATTAATCTCGACCCATGGTACCATGTTGTCAAGTGACGTGTTGTGTACATAAAGTACCGTGTTGTCAAATGACGTGTTGCGTACAATCATTGATGACTATATTGATACGTTCTTGAGTAGGTAAATGAAGAGAGATTAGGGAGTGAATTAACTTAAAAGAAAATTGGAAATAAAATTGTATGTATGTGTGCACAAAATAGCATGATTATGGGATGGATATATAGGAGATTTAGTTTGTTTTCTTGCACAAAAGTCACACATGAGGTTAAATGGCTGGTTCCCACATGTAACATCATGTTTAGTGGCTGATCATTGAAGTTTATTGTTGGTATATACCAATAGTAAATACGTATAGAAGCTGGGTATGATACGGTTACATATACCCTAGATATACTTGTAGAAATTTTGAGGAATCGGAACGAGAATTCAAATATGGACGGGTTTATAACTGTAAAAGAGGCTCAAAACTGGGCTTTTATTTTTGGGTCAAACCGGGCCAAAATAAAATTTTAAGACATTTTTAATAAAGCAATGTTAGCCCAAAAAAATTTCCAAGCTGACCTGGCAGCTCGACCCCAGCCAGGGGCTCTGCCCCTTGGACCTCGCCAGGGGTTGCCACCCCTTGGACCCCGCTTATCGGGGGCGCTGCCCCCGAACCCCCGTCATACTCAAGATAAGTTCAAACAAGTGTGCACTCCAAACTTCCCCAAACTTGTTCGATATTTATCAAGATTATTTTGGTTACAAATTAATCCCATTACACTTAAATCATATTGGTGACATAGATCACCAACACAAATATAGATTGTAAATATATATGTCAAAGAACGTTACATATAGTTATCGTTTTGAAAACTTAAGTTAGTGGTCTCAAAGTATACTTATAACTCATTGTTGTTAGTTCACAATGAAATGTTAAACCATCCTTAAATCATGTTAAATATGTATAGATATGTACATATACATAATCGTATAATTATCGTGTGTTATATAGTTCGTGATATCATCGGTCAAATTGGACGGTCAAACGTTGTGTGAAACTCTTTTCAAAAACATAAGTCTCAACAGTTTGGATTGCTTATCATGTTGGTAAGGTTTATTTTATGTAAATATTAATCTCATAAGTATAAAACGATCGGAAAAATCCGGGTCGTTACAGTACCTACCCGTTAAATAAATTTCATCCCGAAATTTTAAAGTTGTACCTATTTTGCGTTGTCGGGAAACAAATGTGGATACTTTTGTTTCATCTGATCCTCTCATTCCCAAGTAAACTCGGGACCCCTTCGAGCATTCCAACGAACCTTGACGATTGGTATGTTGCTCTGCTTGAGTTGTTTAACTTCACGGTCCATGATTTCGACTGGTTCTTCTATGAATTGTAGTTTCTCGTCGACTTGGATTTCTTCAAGAGGAATGGTGAGATCTTCCTTTGCAAGACATTTCTTGAGGTTTGAGACGTGAAATGAATTATGTACCCCGGCGAGTTGTTGTGGTAACTCGAGTCGATAAGCTACCGGTCCGATGCGTTCGATGATCTTGAACGGGCCTACATACCTTGGGTTCAGTTTACCCCTTTTTCCTAAACGTATTACACCTTTCCAAGGTGACACCTTTAGCATAACCATGTCACCGATCTGAAATTCTAATGGTTTCCTTCGGACATCCGCGTAGCTCTTTTGGCGACTACGGGCTGTTTTCAATCTCTCATTGATTTGCACTATCTTCTCAGTAGTTTCATGGATGATCCCGGGACCAGTTAATTGTCGATCTCCTACTTCATTCCAACAGATAGGGGATCTACACTTCCTTCCATACAGTGCTTCGAATGGTGCAGCTTTAATGCTCGCATGATAACTATTATTATACGAGAATTCTGCTAATGGTAGATATTTATCCCATCCGTTTCCAAAATCGATCACACATGCCCTGAGCATGTCTTCAAGAGTCTGAATTGTTCTTTCACTCTGCCCGTCAGTTTGCGGATGATATGCGGTGCTCATATCCAAACGGGTTCCCAGGGCCTCCTGTAGTGATTTCCAAAACTTTGATGTAAATCTACTATCACGATCGGATATAATGGAAATAGGTATTCCATGCCTTGAAACAATTTCCTTTATGTACAGTCGTAATAGTTTCTCCATTCTATCTGTTTCCTTTATAGGCAAGAAATGTGCAGATTTGGTGAGACGATCAACTATTACCCAAATGGTGTCATAACCCCATACAGTCTTAGGTAACTTTGTGATGAAATCCATGGTAATACCATCCCATTTCCATTCTGGGATTTCTGGTTGTTGAAGTAACCCTGACGGCTTCTGGTGTTCTGCTTTAACTTTAGAACAAGTTAAACATTCCCCAACATACGTTGCAACGTCTGTCTTTAAATTAGGCCAACAATAATGCGTCTTAAGATCTTGGTACATCTTTCCAACTCCAGGATGTATTGAGTATCTTGTCTTGTGCGCCTCATTCAATATCAACTTCCTTAATCCACCCAACTTCGGTACCCAAATACGGTTTGAAAAATATCGAATTCCGTCTTCTAGTATAACGAGTTGCTTCTCATACTTTTTCATTATTTCATTTCCTATGTTTTCTTTAGTAAGAGCTTCTCGTTGAACCTCTTTGATTTGTGAGTTGAGATTCATGTGAATTTTTATGTTCTTCGCTCGTACTCGAATTGGTTCTCGTTCCTTTCTGCTTAAAGCGTCGGCCACTACATTCACTTTCCCGGGATGATAGCGAATCTCACAATCGTAGTCGTTTATCAGCTCGACCCACCTACGTTGCCTCATGTTCAGCTGTTTCTGATCGAAAATATGTTGAAGGCTTTTATGATCAGTAAACACAGTGCATTTAACTCCATATAAATAGTGTCTCCATATCTTCAATGCAAACACTACTGCCCCCAATTCTAGATCATGCGTCGTATAATTCCGCTCATGAATCTTCAATTGTCGGGATGCGTATGCAATAACTTTCTTTCGTTGCATAAGAACGCAACCAAAACCTTGTCGCGAAGCGTCACAATATATCTCAAAATCATCGTTCCCTTCAGGTAATGATAAAATAGGTGCCGTGGTCAACTTCTTCTTGAGTAATTGAAATGCACTCTCCTGCTCAGAGGTCCATTCGTACTTCTTCCCTTTTTGTGTTAACACTGTCAATGGATTAGCTATTCGGGAAAAATCTTGAATAAACCTTCTATAATAACCGGCTAAACCCAAAAATTGGCGTATCTGCGTTGGTGTCTTAGGAGTCTCCCATTTTTCAATGGCCTCAATTTTAGCTGGGTCAACCTGAATTCCTTTACTACTAACAACATGACCAAGAAATTGCACTTCTTTTAACCAAAACGCACACTTAGAAAATTTGGCGTATAATTGTTCTTTTCTTAACAATTCTAATACCAATCTTAAATGCTGCTCCTGCTCTTGCTCACTCTTGGAATAGATAAGAATATCGTCAATGAAAATGATAACAAACTTATCTAAATACGGATTACAAACTCGATTCATGAGGTCTATGAATACAGCTGGCGCATTAGTCAACCCAAACGGCATGACCAAAAATTCATAATGACCGTAGCGTGTCCGAAAAGCAGTTTTCGGAATATCTTCTTCTTTGACGTGTAGTTGATGATAGCCCGACCTTAGGTCAATTTTCGAGTAAACACATGATCCTTGCAATTGATCAAATAAGTCATCAATTCTAGGTAGTGGATACCGATTCTTGATAGTTAACTTATTTAATTCACGATAATCTATACACATTCGAAAAGATCCATCTTTCTTCTTGACGAATAAAATTGGAGCTCCCCACGGTGAAGTGCTCGGTCGAATGAAACCACGGTCCAGTAATTCTTGTAACTGGCTTTGTAACTCTTTCATCTCAGATGGTGCAAGTCTATATGGAGCACGAGCCACTGGTGCAGCTCCTGGTACTAGATCTATTTGAAATTCTACAGATCTAAATGGAGGTAATCCTGGCAACTCTTCCGGAAATACTTCAGGAAAATCTCTTGCCACAGGCACGTCGTTGATGCTCTTCACTTTTTCCTTCATTTCGACTTTATTAAGATGTGCTAGGATAGCATAGCACCCTTTCTTCAAGCACTTTTGAGCTTTCAAACAACTAATGAGTTTTAGCTTTGAGTTACCCTTCTCTCCATAAATCATTAATGGCGTTCTATCCTTACGAGGAATGCGAATTGCCTTCTTGGCGCACACAACTTCAGCTCCTATTTTGGACATCCAGTCCATGCCGACTATTACATCAAAACTTCCTAATTCTACGGGTATCAAATCAATCTTAAATGTTTCTCCGGCTAAATTTATTTTACAATCACGGCAAATTTTATCGGCTTTAATTAGTTTACCATTAGCTAACTCAATCATGTACTTAGCATCTAGAGGTAATGATGAACAATTCAATTTAGCGTGAAAGTCTCTACACACGTAACTTCTATCGGCACCAGTATCAAATATAATAGATGCGGATAAGTTATTAATGGTAAACGTACCCGTAACAAGCTCCGGGTCTTCATACGCCTCTCTAGCATTAATAACAAATGCTCTTCCACATGCAGATCCGTTATTCTTCTCTGGATTCGGGCACTGACTCTTTTAATGACCCTGTTTCCCACACCCATAACAAGTAACAGTGGCCAAGGCAGTTCTATTTGCATTGGTGGCAGGAGTCTTGGTACCGTTTGTATTTGTAGCGGGAACCCTACAATCTTCAGCAAGATGACCTTTTCGATTACAATTGTTGCACACCACATTACAATAACCAGAGTGATGTTTGTGGCATCTGTTACATAAAGGATTTCGTCCTTTGTAACCTGAGTTTGAACCGCTACCCGCACCTTGCGTGGTTTCTTGTTTCTTGTTGGATTGTTGATGATTACCTTCCCACTTTCTTTTATTTCCCGATGTCTTGACATCGGTGTTCTTATCCAGAATAATCTGGTCCATCAACTCGTTCGCCATGGTGATAGCTTCATGAATAGTCTTGGGTTTGGATGCTGTAACATTTGCCTTGACCTTTTTAGGCAAACCGTCTTTGTACAGTTCAATCTTCCGTTCTTCGGTTGGTACCAATTCGGGACATAGCAAAGCTAATTCCATGAATCGCTGATTGTAGTTGGTGAGTTCAGTACCAACAACTTTCAGGCTTCGTAATTCAGCTTCCAACTTCCTAACCTCATTCCTTGGACAATATTCGTTGATTAGCATTGTTTTGAATTCTTCCCAAGGAGTATCATAAGCTACATCTCCTCCTACGGCCTTCACATAGTTTTTACACCACGTGAGTGCACTATCTTGTAGGGTGCACGATGCATACTTGGTCATGTCCTTCTCAATACAACCACTGATTTTAAACACAGACTCAATCTTTTCGATCCACCGGGTTAAACCAACCGGTCCTTCTGTTCCACTGAATGATGAGGGCTTGCAACCTTGAAAAGTTTTGTAAGTGCACCCCACACGAGGATTTGGGTTAACTGCAGCACCTCTTGCAGCCTCGACCCATAACATTCTGTCGTTCACTCGCTGATTGATGAGTTCCTGGATTTCTTGTTCCGTCATTCGGTTCAATCGCACCATAATCTTCAACAAGAATGAAAAAAATAATTATTCACATGGAATATTATAGATGTAGTATGTATTTACAGTACATCGTAGCTTATTAATAATATGAACCAGTTATTATTATAAAAGCCTTTTCTTCTTATTAGCGTTTTATAATTATATCTAGGGTAGTACCTACCCGTTAAAGTTCATACTTAATAGCTTAGTACGAAAATCAATTACTACCACCCAAATAATACTTAACCATGGAAAATTATTGCATTTCACACTTCACTATTTTACATATGCTTATCTTACATCAAACATTAAGCAAACCACTCTAGTAATATTATACAAAACATTATATGATCCCATGGTTTAAAACAACAGCGCATCATTTAACCCAAAGCGTTTATGTTCAAAGAAATCGCTTAAAGGTTATCCTGGTTGTCTCCCTGCGTTTTGGCTGAGGAACCGAAGAACTGGATGTCGGGGTAGAACTAATAGGAATAGCGGGAATAGGTGTGGAAGTATCTGGTGGAGTTGGTGCCACAACATCCTCTCTAGACTCGGGATTTGAATTTTCCATTTCAGTAGCCTTTCGTTTCTTTCCTCGTTCGAACTTGTCTTTCGTAATTTCCTGTATTTCTTCCTCCTCAGTATCACTTTCTGGTTCCTCTTCAATTGATTCATCCGGAACTTGTGAGTCTTCCCCAAAGGTGTCGTTTTCATCATCGGATAGGTTAATGACTGGAACACCATCTGAAGATTCTGGTTTGGAGTCGCTGAATGTGATAATAAGTTCTAAGCCAGACATCTATCACATAACAACTAGCACGTTAATACCACATAATATTTACATATTAATTTTTAACCAACAAGGATAAGTAATAGTTTTCGAAATCAAACACGGTCAAAGTCCGGACTCACTAATGCATCCTAACAAACTCGATAAGACACACTAATGCAAATTTTCTGGTTCTCTAAGACCAACGCTCTGATACCACATGTCATAACCCGACCTTAACCATAAGGACGAATACAATAACATATGATTTCATCGTGAGGTATTGACCTCTATATGCGACATTTTTCAAAAACTGCATTCGTTTTTACAATACAAACCATAGCTTTTATTACAAATACAAGGTTTAAACAACTTAATAATGATTATCGTTTAGCGATAATCTTAGACTTACAAACTTTACATGTGATAATAACAATACGACCTCCAACATATTTTACATTACAAATCCTCCGATATGCAGTTTTATTTTTGACACAAATATGCATACTCAAGATCTTGCTTAAATTCAACATATTGCAGCGGAAGCTTTTAGTTATCACCTGAGAATAAACATGCTTAAAACGTCAACATAAAGTTGGTGAGATATAGGTTTAATGCCGGCAGCGTCATAAATATAGACCACAAGATTTCATATATAAACATTTTAATAAAAATATTCTAAGTTGTTGAGCACTTGATAACCATACTTAACATTTAATCAACGTCGCATATTCCCTTTATTATGAAATCTTACTACACCGTACCAAGTGTAGTCACCGAAATGAAGTACTGTGCAACCGTTGAATACTGGTCGTCCAGTCCGGTTGGGGTTGTCAGGCCCGATAGATCTATCAACAGGATTCGCGTTTACAATACCTCATGTAAATAATAGTTACCAAGTTACAGGGAAGTATGCCAGTGGTACAACTCAACGTAGAATATATATTTTTAATCACTTGTGTCCATAACGTAAATCATAAAATGCATGTATTCTCATCCCGAAATATTTAGAGTTTAAAAATGGGACTATATACTCACCTTTGTCTTGAAGGTATTTAACTCGACTTGGTCTCCGATAGATATCACGAACCTAACCATATATATAATATATCAACATATTTTCTTTTTAAGTAATCGTTACATATATATATATATATATATATATATATATATATATATATATATATATATATATATATATATATATACTTTTAATACTTTTAATATTTTCTTAGTCCGTAGTTAGCAGTCCGATGTTAGTGGTCCACAATTAGTTGCTTAAATAAAATAAATAAAGACCCCATCGTATTCGTATTGATCAGAATTAATCTCGACCCATGGTACCATGTTGTCAAGTGACGTGTTGCGTAGATAAAGTACCGTGTTGTCAAATGACGTGTTGCGTACAATCATGAGGTCTTATGATTAATCTTCTCGTGTTGTTTACGGGTGGTCCTGAAATATATAAAATCAAATCATAAGTAAATATATATTAAATATTATGTTAATTAGCCAAGATATGATTAATCCGATTTTGTCATAGTATGATATATTACAGGTCTTGAAGTATTTTTTTAAAAATCAAATTAGAAGGATCTATTTAGTTTGCGAACAAGTTTGAAATCACTCAAACTATGTTCTTGTTGTTAAAATTTTACAACACAAAATAAGATAGCTATATAAATATGAATTGAATAAGGTTATGAATAAGATTACTACCTCAAGTTACTTGGACAAAGCTACTGGAAAAGGTAAGAAAAATCTTGGAATCAAAAGAGTGGTGGAGTGGGATTGAAAGATTGGAAGTAATCTCCTTGAAATCGGATGACTATATTGATACGTTCTTGAGTAGGTAAATGAAGAGAGATTAGGGAGTGAATTAACTTAAAAGAAAATTGGAAATAAAATTGTATGTGTGTGTGCACAAAATAGCATGATTATGGGATGGATATATAGGAGATTTAGTTTGTTTTCTTGCACTAAAGTCACACATGAGGTTAAATGGCTGGTTCCCACATGTAACATCATGTCTAGTGACTGATCATTGAAGTTTATTGTTGGTATATACCAATAGTAAATACGTATAGAAGCTGGGTATGATACGGTTACATATACCCTAGATATACTTGTAGAAATTTTGAGGAATCCGAACGAGAATTCAAATATGGACGGGTTTATAACTGTAAAAGAGGCTCAAAACTGGGCTTTTATTTTTGGGTCAAACCGGGCCAAAATAAAATTTTAAGACATTTTTAATAAAGCAATGTTAGCCCAAAAAAATTTCCAAGCTGACCTGGCAGCTCGACCCCAGCCAGGGGCTCTGCCCCTTGGACCCCGCCAGGGGTTGCCACCCCTTGGACCCCGCTTATCGGGGGCGCTGCCCCCGAACCCCCGTCATACTCAAGATAAGTTCAAACAAGTGTGCACTCCAAACTTCCCCAAACTTGTTCGATATTTATCAAGATTATTTTGGTTACAAATTAATCCCATTACACTTAAATCATATTGGTGACATAGATCACCAACACAAATATAGATTGTAAATATATATGTCAAAGAACGTTACATATAGTTATCGTTTTGAAAACTTAAGTTAGTGGTCTCAAAGTATACTTATAACTCATTGTTGTTAGTTCACAATGAAATGTTAAACCATCCTTAAATCATGTTAAATATGTATAGATATGTACATATACATAATCGTATAATTATCGTGTGTTATATAGTTCGTGATATCATCGGTCAAATTGGACGGTCAAACGTTGTGTGAAACTCTTTTCAAAAACATAAGTCTCAACAGTTTGGATTGCTTATCATGTTGGTAAGGTTTATTTTATGTAAATATTAATCTCATAAGTATAAAACGATCGGAAAAATCCGGGTCGTTACACATGTCGAACACCTATACTTATGAATGATATACTTTAGGTGTGATTTAGACAATTATTTCTATGCGGGACAATTATGAAACATAAACCCAATATATTAATGCCGATAAAGTATACTATTAGTATATCGTTACTCCCCCAGTTCAATATAACTAAAGTATTTAGTTGTGTTGAACTATAATAATGGCCATGAGCATTTCGCGATCATGGATTTACAAAGTACTGCCATGCGTCCATGGTCTTACGCATAACGACCAAGGGCATTTTGCGACCAAGGACTTCTAAAGGTGTGCCATGGGCGCGCTTACGTAACCATGGACTTTAGTGAAGATATGCCATGGGCGCGCTTACGCGACCATGGACTTAGTAAAGATATGCCATGAGCGCGCTTACGCGACCATGGACTTTAGTGAGGAGTAGGCCATAGCACAAAGTCATGGTCTACTCATAAAACGTTTTATCGTAAAGTAAGGCTTTCCTGAAGCAAACATTGTTCGGAATTTCCGTTTGCGTTCAAGACATCCCGCTAGTTACTTTGAGTTCCGAATCTCAAGGCCACTTCGAGACTTCTCCAGCTATTCGCATAGGAGCCTTCTTGATGCAACAATGCGATAAATCGGAGATCGTTGTTGCATTCAAGGCATCTCTGACTTGCAAGCTCCGTACTTAGTCATTTTGAGGCATCCTAACCAAAGGGTGAGGGGTATTTAATTTGTGCGGGCAATTCAATGCCGCAATTTGCGTATATTTGCGTATATTTACGCAGGCAAACCAATGCCTTTATTTCTTATAGTATTTTTATGCGCGCATCGTTATTCTGCATTTAGTGTTTTATGTTGGTGCATGCTCGAGTAGAGAAACAACTTAGTTCCTTGATTTTGTTGAAATCCAGTCTTCACCATTTGCACAATAACGTAGAATAAATGTTATGTTGCATGACGGGTGCGACCCCTCTATGTCGAACATAATCTTTTTATTCTTGCGGCAACAACCCAACGTTGTCCGCATAGAGAGCAAGCCAATGCTCTAAATATTATACTCTTGACTTTTATAAATTTCTTATAAGTATTTTACGCATGGACAAACCAATGTCACTATCCGTATATAAGCAAACCAATGCTTATTCAAGAGTCTTCCGGTCAAACCAATGCCCGGGTATTTGGACAAGTAAACCAATACTTGTATTTTATAGTCATGACTTTGCAGATCTCCGTCCTGCGCGGTGTACAAGAGTTTGAAATAAACCAATGTTTTACTACTGTCACCATTATTTATAGTATTAGTAGCCAAACTAAACTATGCCACTTGGGAGTCGGAGCGTTCCCTGTGCAGCGGTGCGTGCAATCAACATACTTAATGTTTATAAAGTTTTGGACGCACTAAATAAGAAACACTGAGTTCGCAGAGGGTGGATCAATTCCCTTGATACGTGTGTTTTCTTTGCGGACTTAACCGCGAAAATAATATATGTGATGTGTATGCGGGTCTATCCTACCTGTTTAAAGGTTTTTTGGTATGCGACCGCTAATCACTGAAAGGAAAGTAACCTTTTCTGATAGTTATGCTCATATCATGGTTGCCCTCATTTCAATAGTACTAAAGTACTTAGTGGTGTTGAAATCTAGAATGAAACTTAAACCACTTTTATAAGGGAATTGCAAAAGTACGTATGCGACCATGAGCAAATAAAGTGATCTCATGGACTTACGCAATGCTGCCATGAGATTATAATAAAGATGCCATGGGCGCTCATAATGCGACCATGAGCTTTAAACAATTGTCCATGGTCTTACGTGTTGCAGCCATGGATTTTAATAAATATGCCATGGGAGCGCGTACGCGACCATGGTCTTTAAACAATTGTCCATGGTCTTACGCGTTGCAGCCATGGATTTTAATAAATATGCCATGGGCGCGCGTACGCAACCATGGTCTTTAAACAATTGTCCATGGTCTTACGCGTTGCAGCCATGGATTTTAATAAATATGCCATGGGCGCGCGTACGCGACCATGGTCTTTAAACAATTGTCCATGGTCTTACGCGTTGCAGCCATGGATTTTAATAAATATGTCATGGGCGCGCGTACGCGACCATGGTCTTTAAACAATTGTCCATGGTCTTACGCGTTGCAGCCATGGACTATTTTAGTGCGCAAATGCGGAATGTGATATCGCGCGCTTAACACTGCAAGGGGGTATCATAGAGCGGCATTGCGGAGTAGCACTGCGGAATCTTAGCATCTCAATGAGACATATTCCGTATCCACCCGTTTTTCCAAAGATAAAGGAAACATTCATTTTCTACTAGTTATTGTATATACTATGTCAGCCCCCATTTCAATATAACTAAAATATTTAGTTGTATTGAAATTTAATTGATATTACATCGAAGGATTGTGCAGAATACATTGGCTATACGCGACTAATATATATCTATCAAAAATTATCTTCGAAAAAAGAACAGTCTTAACGCCCGTAAATAAAGTTGTGTAAACCTTAAATGGCATCAAATCAGTTAAATTAGGAAACCCAAAAGATAAAAAAAAAATATGGACCACATGTATTATGATGCCATAATATCTCGGTGGATAAGATCCAAAATAAATCTTGACATCAAAAATATGTTATGTAGATGATACAGTTTTTGTTTAACATATTTGTCGTCTCGCTTATCCGGTTAGTGGGGTCATAAAGAAATATACGAGCATATTACAACTATCTTTCTCATCAAATTAAACAAATTGTGATGTGGTGTTTACAAAAGCAATTAAGTCATGAAGCATGAATTAATTTTCATCGTTAAGTATAAAAGGATTATGGCTATTTATCTTTACATATCACATAAATGCATAATTTTTATTTTAGATCAAGGAACAAGATAGTACCCATGATATCGTATTTCATCCCACTATTAAAGAAAAGTGATAGATCTGACCTCTTAAACACATTGATGGTAAGAGCATGTGACGTTGTGTGGTATGCCCGGGGCGATAATATCTTTATGGATGCGTCGAGACCTGCCCGAAGGCGCTGTAATCAGCCCGAAGGCGCTGTGCCCAATTGCATTACAATCTGTCCGGAGTTGCAACGAAGTTGTTACGGTTTGCCCGAAGGCGTTAAGTTCGTGCCCGGAGTATTGAGATCAGCCCGTAAGCTTCGTGATCATGTTCGAAATTGAGTTTAGTCAACTTAATGGTACGAAGTTTGAGTTCGTCATGTTTGAAAACCAATGTGGTTTCTTAAGAAACAATCAATTGTAAACATATAAGCAGATCGTTATTGATAGATAAATGCTTTAGCAGGTCCCATGATTGTGACCGTGTACAACTATTGTCCTAAAGCTGGTAGTAGCATATTCCATATTGTTCCTCACATGCATGAGATTATACATCCAGCTCTTAACATAACGAAGGTTACGCATAGGTCTTTTACCGTATTTATATTCTATAATCCCGTACCTGTTCTTTCCGTAAGATATAATCGCAGCAAAAAATACAATATACTCTGTCTGTTTACATAGCGCTAGTGACATATTTTGATCAATCGTAAAGGATAAGAAAATCGTAAAACTTAGCCTGGATATGTTGTCACAAATTGTAAAAGTTATCACAAATCGTTAATCGCAAATTGTGAAGAAAATATTAAGGTAATAATACTTTCCTATTGTTAATAGCGTCGTAAATCATAATCGTATTATTTGATAGCTGTAAATCATAGAATACGCATTCGATTGTTGACATAGATTTCTATGGTTTAATTAACTGCTGGTGACCACATATATTAGCATAAATCACATATTTATTATATTGATACAACCACCGCTTAATTTGTAGATTATAATCAATGAATTAAGTTATTTCATACGTAGCATTCACGTGGATTGCCCATTATCGAGTGGTTATTTTAGATCCGAAAGGATTTTATATCCACACACAAACAGATAATTCATGCGATATATTAAAATTTCAGATGTAAAAAATTGAAAGGTGAGAACTTACAAACGCACTTGTAGATTCATGCGATATATATGCACTAGTAGTTGCGTATATCATATTGTACCTCACGTGATCTAGCTTTTAATAAAAAAAAAAAAATATATATATATATATATATATATATATATATATATATATATATATATATATATATATATATATATATATATATATATATATATATATATATATATATCCCTTTATCTCAAGAGATAGACATCTCATTTAAATTGATATATCCAATAAAAAATATTGTAACCGAAAATACACAAAGATCTCCACGGTATTTGTTTTTCATAATTTTATGCCTTGTATACCGAATATTAAGGAGTAAATAAATAAATTAATCTCATTGAAAGTTTATCCACTTCCTTTTGTCATTATTTTTTTTTGTTTTTATATTTATATACTTATTTTTAGAGTTGTATTTTCTCTTTAAAACACTGTACATTTGACCAAAGATGTACAAGCATGGCAAATTGGAAACTATCTTTTATTTTTGGATGTGATATCCTTTTCTGAGATTTGAAAATCCCAGAATAACAATAATATCACACGAGAGGAATAGCACCCTCGAGTTATAATTAATTTTTATCATGTTACCTCGTATACCGCCGCTAAAAATGCGTTGAAAGACGGAGTCGACGAGCGAAGAGGAGTTGACAGATAACTCGAATCGGGTCGTGATCACTGCAAGTTTCACGCTAACTCGGATTTTAATCCGGGTCTCCACCATGAACTGACCTCGTTCCTGTCTAAATTGACAATGCTAAAACACTGAAACAAGTTAATAGTAATACCTGCAAGTTATTCGCCGGACCTCTACGACGAAGTTTGTTCAAAACTTATGAAGATTCAGTAAAATCGTTAGTTTCAACAACAAAGTTACTTATGTTATTATCAGAAACATGAATACAAACGACCGGCTTCAGAAGGGATTGAATCGAACTTTATTCGTTCGATGTCAATTAAAATGACATCAATAGTATACGAGTCCAAATTAAGAGCTTCTTTTAGTTATTCCTCACGCCAAATTTTTAAGGGAAGAAGAATATGATTTAATTGATTTGCATATTTTAAAGCCAACGAAAAATATTCTATGTACTCCGTACATACCCAGAAAAAATAATTCGGAATGTATACTGTATCAAAGAAAAAAGGTTGATGATGTTTGATCTAAAAAACAAAACATGGTGTTCAAGATATTTGACAATACCCCTTGTTATTAGATCCATATGTGTTCTGGTGATTTAAATATGTTACTCATGACCAGATCACCATATTACTTTTAATTCATGTATTAAATCTAGGTGTATTCTGGTCTACAAACCATATCGCACATTAACATGTGTTTTCCGGATATTTAGCATACTCCGTAATAAAATAGAAGTAAACTTACAGATGTGAGTCAAATCTGACTCTTTTTGCCGTAAGAACACGAGAATAATTGTTGCGGTCCCAAGGATGGCGCCAAATGATCAAGCATATTTCCACCGAAGGTCGAGAATACACTTGAGTGCAATAGATGAGGGTTTGTTATGTACAGCGGCTTTAACCTCTTGTCCGGTTACCGTGATAACCCTAGCCGAGATGATGATTTCGGGAGGGTGGTTATGGCTGTTTGGCCGCCATCGAGGCGTGTCGACTGGCGGCTTAGGGAAAAACCCTATAGGGAGAGAAGCGTTTGAGCTTCTAGGATGTGTCTTTAGGGTAGAGTTATGCCCTTTATTTATAGAGACATATTAGGGTTTTGAGGGGAAAAGCTAGCTGGCCTCTAACGGACCAGGCTTAAGCGAAAGACTAAGTAATAGCCCGATGCGCTATGCGGATCATCAATGGCGTGTTTGTATTGATTATAGAAAATTAAATGACGCCACCAGAAAAGATCACTTTCCCCTACTTTTCATTGATCAAATGTTAGAAAGGTTGGCCGGGAACAGTTACTATTGTTTTCTTGATGGTTTTTTCGGATATTTTCAAATTCCAATAGCACCCGAGGACCAAAAGAAAACCACGTTCACGTGCCCTTATGGTACTTTTGCTTACAAACGCATGCCATTTGGACTTTGCAACGCCCCTGCAACCTTTCAAAGGTGAATGATGATAATTTTTCACGACATGATCGAAGAATGCATGGAAGTTTTCATGGATGACTTTTCAGTCTTCGGTGATACATTTGAATCATGTCTAGTTAATCTTGAACGAATGCTTATTAGATGCGAGCAATCAAATCTAGTACGTAATTGGGAGAAATGTCATTTCATGGTTAAAGAAGGCATCGTTCTTGGTCATAAAATTTCAAAGGAAGGAATTGAAGTGGATAGAGCTAAAGTAGATGTAATTGCTAAACTTCCACATCCCACCAATGTTAGAGGAGTTAGGAGTTTTCTAGGGCATGCCGGTTTTTACCGACGTTTCATAAAAGATTTTTCTAAAATTGTCACTCCTATGAATAAACTCCTAGAAAAGGATGCTCCATTCATCTTTTCAGATGAATGCATCAAATCTTTTAATATTCTTAAAGAAAAACTCACTAATGCACCGATCATGATAACTCCAAATTGGAATCTACCATTTGAACTCATGTGTGATGCAAGTGATTTTGCAATGGGAGCCGTTTTAGGACAAAGGATTAAAAAACGATTTCAACATATTTATTACGCTAGTAAGACGTTACAAGGAGCACAAACGAATTACACAACTACTGAAAAAGAACTCCTTACTATTGTCTTTGCTTTTGACAAATTTCGTTCATATCTCGTTCTAGCTAAAACGGTGGTCTATACTGACCATTCTGCTCTTAGATACCTATTTTCAAAACAAGATGCCAAACCACGATTAATACGTTGGATCTTACTCTTACAAGAATTCGATATTGAAATTCGAGACAAAAAGGGAGCAGAAAATCTCGCAGCTGATCATCTTTCTCGTCTTGATAATCCTGAATTAGAAGTTCTAAATGAATCGGCCATACAAGATAACTTTCCTGATGAATATCTATTGAAGATAGATTATAATGAAATTCCATGGTTTGCAGACTATGCAAACTACTTAGGATGTGGATTCCTTGAAAAAGGGTTGTCGTACCAAAAACGAAAGAAATTCTTTAGTGATATAAAACACTATTTCTGGGAAGATCCACATTTGTTTAAAAGTTGTCCCGATGGAATAATCCGCCGATGTGTATTCGGGGATGAAGCTAGTCAAATCTTAAACCATTGTCACACAGGACCAACAGGAGGGCATTATGGGCCTCAACTCACAGCAAGAAAAGTCTACGACGCTGGATTCTATTGGCCTACAATTTTCAAAGACGCACACCTTCTTTGTAAATCCTGTGATGCTTGTCAAAGGGCCGGAAAAATAAGTCAACGTGATGAAATGCCACAAAATGTCATTTAAGTATGTGAAGTATTTGACATTTGGGGTATTGACTTTATGGGTCCATTTCCAAAATCTCATAATAATCTCTACATTCTCGTTGCCATTGATTATGTATCTAAATGGGCGGAAGCACAAGCTCTCCCAACTAACGATGCACGAGTTGTAGTCAACTTCGTAAAACGTCTTTTTGCTAGGTTCGGAACACCGAAAGCTTTAATAAGTGATCGGGGTACTCATTTTTGTAATAATCAACTTGAGAAAGTTCTCAAAAGATATGGAGTAACTCATAAAATCTCAACCGCTTATCATCCACAAACAAGTGGACAAGTTGAAAATACCAACCGAGCTTTAAAACGTATTCTAGAGAAAACCGTAGGATCAAATCCGAAGGAATGGTCCATGAAATTGGAGGATGAACTCTAGGCTTTTCGAACAGCCTACAAAACTCCAATTGGGACCACACCTTTTAAACTTGTTTACGGAAAAGCATGTCACCTTCCAGTAGAAATTGAGCACAAAGCATTTTGGGCTTTGAAGACATGTAATCTTGATTTACATGAAGCCGGACGTCTACGGTTAAGTCAATTAAACGAATTAGAAGAATTAAGACATGAAGCATACGAAAATTCGTTAATCTATAAGGAAAGAAAGAAGAAATGGCATGATAAAAGAATCAGAAGTTCAAAAGAATTTAAGGAAGGAGACAGAGTCCTTCTTTTCAATTCACGATTCAAGCTATTTCCTGGAAAATTGAAATCAAGATGGTCTGGACCATTCATAGTCAAAAGAGTTTTCCCATATGGAACAATAGAGTTAATAAATTCAAATGGGATTGAATTTAAAGTTAATGGTCACAGAGTTAAACATTACATACACGGTCCGATGGAAGTTGACAATGAAGTCAATCATAATTTCACCACCCAAGAAAACCCTCAGAATGAAAACATAAATATGTTATCAACAACATATGAAAAACCAAAATTGGGAGACGGAGAAGCTTCAAATTGGAGTGATGAAGAAGAATTCCTATACAAACCTCCCATTCCAAGAAACGAAGAAAAATGTGAACAGGAAGTTCAAGTAGAAGTGAAAGAACCAAGAAAAGATCACTCGGAAAACGTAAACAAACCAACTCTACTTACTAAAGTGGGAGACCCTGGTGAATTTATCATTTCTTGCTTGCATAATGATAGTGCTATGTATAATGGACTCGCAGATTTAGGAGCAAGTGCAAACGTTATGCCTCTTTCCTTATACAAAAGATTAGGTGTGGATAAATTAAGACCAACCAGAATAGGTATTCAATTATTTGACCAAACCATTAAACACCCGGTTGGAATAGCAAACAATTTACTTGTTACAGTGGGAAGTTTGACCTTTGTTGCAAACTTCATAGTTATTAATATGGAGGAAGACCTTGATATTCCTCTAATTTTAGGTCGACCATTTTTAGCAACCACCGAGGCATTCATTGATGTAAGAGAAGGTAGAATGACACTTAGGGATGGTAACAAATCGGTTACCTTTGTGAACCGAAAGTTTAGATCTCCACCAACCAAAACTGTTGAACCAATAAAAACACCTAAGTGTGGGAAAGATGAAGCAACAACCAATGATGACCTGATAACAAAGAACCCCGTTATTGATACGAAATTAGATGAACCCGTTTTCAACTGTTCAACGAAGAAACTTTATAAACGGATTCAAGATGCTAGGATTAAGGGGAACTTTAAGTTATGTAACCGATTAGTATCCAATTTGTCGCCTAAAGAAAAGGCAATGTTATTTGAATTTGTGAAAGTTACAGAGGAAATCAACAATTGGCTTGAAGCAAAAGTCAGAGATATACAAGTTGTTGATAGTCCAATTGAAAACGAAGTTAATCACAATTTTGACACCACAGCTAACTACGTGTGGGGAGAATCAAGTCTTTTTAAGGATAATATATATTTCTGTTAGAGTTAGATTTTCTGTTTTCGTGTAGTTCTCGAGAATGGAATCCGAATGGTCTTTCCCTAGCAGACCCTAAAGAACTAGTCTTCTCCATCCATTCTGAATTTTTATTTTTTTTTAGGTTTTACGAGATAAAGAATTCCTTTGATCTGAACCATGGTCTACTACTACACGCTATGATTACTAAACGTAATAATAACATCTTCCCGAGTGAACTGGTATCATTCATAAGAGGAAAAATGGATGAAGTAAGGAAAGAACTCAGGAAATATCATCATAAGATACATTTTGGTAAAGGAAAATCAAAATCCGCAACAAAAAGAAGAGCACGACACCTTGAAAGATGTCATAAATGCGGAAAATGGTCACACGAAGGTAAATGTTTGAACAATCAAACATATTCAAATACCGAATTTGTTACTCTATGCAGAGAAGGACCGTTCATATGTTTAGAAGAAAAGTTATTGAAGAATCGAGGTTACGCTTATGTAGCTATGGAAAACCAAATCACACGACTCTCCAATGAGTCAGCTAAAGCAGGTCTCTGAGAATTCTATCTCACAGGTAAGTATGTACAGTTTTTATTTGTTTTTATTTATTGTTTTTAACCTTTTGATAATAAACGCTGAATCGTTCGCTATAAAGTATTAAATTGATATTCAATAAAATTAGGTATGCGAAACCGAAATTATTGATATCATACAAAAATTTATTACATCACTGCGAAATTTACCGTTTATTCTTAAGGTATAAATATCTTTAATCAATCAATCTAAAATATTTCAGAAATTCGTCAGGAGTAAAACTAGGTAATTTAGCCGAAATCACTTTACCCAAAAGAGGGGCGTATATTTTTGATAATATTTGATTGATTAAAGTGGGATAACAGACCAAAAAGATTTTTAATTTTAATTTTTTTTACCTTGTTTTTAATATTAAATTATTATTGTAAATTTTTAAAATCAATATATTTAAGTTTTTAAATATTTTAATATTTTTAATATAAGTTTGTAAAACTAATATATTTAAATATTAATAATATTTGTATGAAATTTTATTATGCATTTTAAAATTAAGTTTGGTGTGAATTTAAAAACAAAATTTACTTTATTTCATTAAGTTAAAAATATGATTTTTAAAATTCGTCGTGAGTTGAAGACTAGGTCGTTGAACCGAAATTGCTTTACCCAAGGGAGGGACGATAAATTTTGTTATCATTATTTTTAATCTTATTTGAGTTAAAGTATGCCAAAAACATTAAAAAAAAACCCAAAAATCTTTGCTTTTAAAACAACGCTTTAAAGTGACAAATTTTAAAATTTTGTCGAGAGACGAACTAGGACAACGATCCGAAACGCCCTCATCCTAAAAAAACAAAATTTTTAAAATTTAATTAATTATTTGTTTTAATAAGTATAAGGTTATATATATATATATATATATATATATATATATATATATATATATATATATATATATATATATAAAGGGACCCCATGCGATCGCATGGGATTTAGCCTATACCTCCATGCGATCGCATGGAGCTAAAATTCTGGACAGAAACAAAAAGTAGTCGAGCTGCTCTCTGCTCCTCACTTCCACACACATAGAAACACGAAAACACACACACAAATTACTCTAAAATCTCCATTTTTCAACCAAAATCAACGAAATTCATCACAATAATCCGCTACAATCATGCCTTTCTTCAGATGGGGAAGCAAAAAGGTAAAGATTTCACCCTTAAACTCATAAATTTCTTAATTTTTGTGATAATTTTGATTATTTGCAATAATTTGATTTTGTTAATTTCTAGTGTAATTAGAGTTAAATTGTTAGTATATTATGCATGTATAACCTAGATTGATGCTATTTAACATAATTTGAAGCCAAAAACTTCAAAATTTTTAGAAATCTAGGGTTTGTGTTCTTAAGCAATTTGGGGCTTTTTTATATAAATAGGTTATGGCCGATTTTTGTCATGAATTATTGCTAAATTAAGTAGTGTAACATGTTTAGGTAGCTAAATGATACAAACTTTGATCCTAAACATGATTTTTGAGAATTAATGTGGACTTTTTAAGTCTAAAATTCATGAACTTGATTAAATTGATGAAAATGCCATTTGAAACTTGTTTAATTGCTAGTAATGGTTATTTTAACATGTTATTTGAGTTGAATGCTTATGAACTTTGTAAACATTTTCATATATGCTTATTTGAAAAAGTGTAGAATTGATAAAAATATGAAAATGAGCATGAGTTTAATATAGATTAAACATGTTATTGTAATTGTTTCAAGTTGTTATTTTGCTAACACTAATGCATATTTGGATGCACAAATTTTGTATTTAACGTGTTTTGCAGAAATATACCCAATCTGGCGGTGCATCATCATCCAGACAACCTGAAAATGAACCACAGCCAGAAATGCAATATGAGTTACAATATGAACCAGAACCTAAACAGGAACAACAACAAGAACAACAATATCATAATGATCAACACATACCATATTATGATCCGGAACAAGAATATGTTAATGCCTACGTACAATTTCCGATTCATCTAATAATAGAACACCCAACGATTCATGAAGAGCTTTTGCATCCCAATTTGAGATTTGATCGAAGTTGGAGAGATTACCCGACGTACCAAAGTAACAAATATAAACTGGTAACAAAAAATGTAGAAGTACCGAGGGTAATCGATTGAGAGCCTTTGGAAAGGGTCCAACTAGCTAACTCAGTTAGGCAGCATCTGATCCAAAGGTATGGGAACTCTTCTTTTCCCGATTGAGAACGTTTATTCACCATTCGTAGGCCTGTATATAAGGAATGGTGTGTTGAACTTATGAGTACTATATCACTTGATACGGATGTAGTTAGGTTAGACGATAGGAATTTTCTTAGATTTTTACTTGGCCGTAGGATGTACAGAATGTCCATGCTGGACATGGCCAGGGCTTTACAGATTTACACTCCTGCTGAATTACTACTACCTGATTATACAAATTTGATTTATCATGGTGAAAGGGTAGATAGAAATTTTGACGCTGACGCCGTCTGGAGGCGTATGTCAAATTATAATGTTTTTACGCGGAGAGGAAGACACTCCTATTTAGATATTAACAAAGCAGAGCTTCGTATTATACATAGATTTTTAGCTAATTCGATTACACAAAGAGGTAACAACAAGGAGAAAATGACCTTACACGATTTATTTTACCTTAAGTATATTCGAAACACTAGAAGCTTTGTTAATATCCCCTACTGTGTTGGTTTTTATCTGTCCAAAATGGTGGAAGGAATACATGACGGGGGAATAATAGGAGGGGGTATTTTTGTTACTCTCATTGGAGAGTATTTAAGCGTAAATAGGGATCAAGGGGGTCCACTGATGGTGTGTAGGGAACAGGTTGAGACTTTAGGATTGCGGGTCTATCAGGGTGCAAAGGTATTAAAGAGCAGACGCAATCAGGCAGTACCATATCAGGGCCCTCATCCACAGGTAGAGAGAGGTTCAGATGAGGAAATGGAGGAAGCGGATGACATTAGGGATGTCATTAGGGAGGATGTTACTGATAATGCTAAAAACGAACATATATTTCATAGCATTACCCCTCAAGAAAGACAAGCTTTTAGTTGCAGTTGTCCTATATACAAGGAATATTCGTTTAAATAATAAAAGGTGAAGACAAAAGACAGATTCGACGAATTGAAGACGCAAATGACCAAAAAGCTCAAAAGTACAAAATACAATCAAAGAGGTTCCAATTATTGATAAGAAACGTCTCAAAATTACAAGAGTACAAGATTCAAAACGCAAAGTACAAGATATTAAATTGTACGCAAGGACGTTCGAAAATCCGGAACTGGGACCAGAGTCAACTCTCAACGCTCGACGCAACGGACTAAAAATTACAAGTCAACTATGCACATGAATATAATATAATATATAATTAATTCTTAAAATTAATATATATATTATATTATATTTAAAAACCGTTGGCATAAAAAAACAAAGACTTTTGAGCCTCCCCAGCTGGCCATGCGATCGCATGGCCTGGAGGAAGAAACTCCATGCGATCGCATGAGCATCTTTTCCAGTTCACAAGGCCTATAAAATCGAGTGTTTGGTGCATCATTCAACAGATATCAATCTCTCTATTACTCAACATATAATATTTATATTTATATTATAATTTTAATTTTAATTTTAATTTCCAATAATAAGGGTATGTTAGCGAATGTTGTAAGGGTGTAAGTCGAAATTCTGTCTGTGTAACGCTACGCTATTTTTAATCATTGTAAGTTATGTTCAACCTTTTTAATTTAATGTCTCGTAGCTAAGTTATTATTATGCTTATTTAATCCGAAGTAATCATGATGTTGTGCTAAAAATATTAAAATTGGGTAATTGGGCTTTGTACCATAATTGGGGTTTGGACAAAAGAACGACACTTGTGGAAATTAGACTATGGGCTATTAATGGGCTTTATATTTGTTTAACTAAATGATAGTTTGTTAATTTTAATATAAAGATTTACAATTGGACATCCCTATAAATAACCATATACACTCGATCGGACATGATGGGCAGGGTATTTATATGTACGAATAATCGTTCATTTAACCGGACACGGGAATGGATTAATAGCCACTAGAAGTATTAAAACAGGGGTGAAATTATGTACAAGGATACTTGGCATAATTGATAACAAAGTATTAAAACCTTGGGTTACACGCAGTCGATATTCTGGTGTAATTATTAAACAAAGTAATAAAACCTTGTTACGGTTTAAGTCCCCAATTAGTTGGAATATTTAACTTCGGGTATAAGGATAATCTGACGAGGATACTCGCACTTTATATTTATGACTGATGGACTGTTATGGACAAAAACCAGACGGACATATTAAATAATCCAGGACAAAGGACAATTAACCCATGGGCATAAAACTAAAATCAACACGTTAAACATCATGATTACGGAAGTTTAAATAAGCATAATTATTTTATTTCATATTTAATTTCCTTTATTTTATATTTAATTGCACTTTTATTTATTGTTATTGTATTTAATTGCACTTTTAATTATCGTACTTTTTAATTATCGCAAGTTTATTTTATCGCATTTTTATTTATCACAATTTCATTATCGTTATTTACTTTACGCTTTAAATTAAGTCTTTTATTTATTTAATATTTTACATTAGGTTTTAACTGCGACTAAAAGTTTTAAAAATCGACAAACCGGTCATTAAACGGTAAAACCTCCCTTTATAATAATAATATTACTTATATATATTTGTATTTTTATAAAATAAAACTAATATAGCGTTAAGCTTTGTTTAAAGATTTTTCCCTGTGGAACGAACCGAACTTACTAAAAACTACACTACTGTACGATTAGGTACACTGCCTATAAGTGTTGTAGCAAGGTTTAAGTATATCCATTCTATAAATAAATAAATATCTTGTGTAAAATTGTATCGTATTTAATAGTATTTCCTTGTAAAATTTAATAGTATTTTATACCCCTTAGCTTTAACATCAGTTACTGACGTTTACCAGCGTATAGATGAGGTAGAAATGACAAATGAGGCTAGACATAGTCAGTACGAGCAGTGGCACGCCGAGAATGTGTACAAGCATTCCAGGCAACGACAGCATGATATATGGCACTATCATCAGCATCAGATCATGAGCCAGCTATCACCTCAGGTACCAAATAACTACGTACCGACCCGACCTGCTTACTATCTGCCACACCAGCCCAATATGCGACCACCATTTACTCTCTACGACCCCAACCAAGCCTATCAACACACCTATAACCAACCGTGAAACCCGACCGACGACATGAACTGGAACCCCTATCCAGATTGATATAGTTCCGTTGGTGATTTCTATGATTTTTATTTTTTTATTATTTTTATTTACTTATGTTTAAAACATATAATATTGTGATACGTTTATGTAATTTTTAACATTTTTTTTTATTTTGTTACTAATATTTCGTATTTATAATTTGAAAGTGGGATGTTAAGTCCCATTTCAAATTACCATGCATGTTATTATTTGTATGTATGTATATTGTCAATAGTACACAACAAGGTAAAACGGCGAACTTTCAAAGACTGGCATTAAGTTCAGCAAAAGCTACTAATTTTGACGACAAAACGAAAAACAAATGTGATGTAACAACAAGACGGAATGAACAAATGATGTGCACCATTTATCATTCAACAAACAAACGCCAATATGTTTGAAAACTTTGGTAAAATTTAATCATTTTTCTACGCTAATCACCCTCAATAATTTAAATTGTACTGATTTCTTGCAAATGAGGGCATTGCAAGATCTTAAGTGTGGGAAGGGGTTAAATTCTTTCGGATTTTTAAAATTTTAAATTTAAACACTTGGTTACCATTAAAAATACTAGTAACGCAGTAGTTGTATTAGAATCTAGTGCTCTCTGATAATAAAGAACACCCCTAGTCTTATATACTGACTACCCAATTCTGGTAAAAATTTTCAAAATTTTCAAATAAATGAATTCAAAATCATGTTTATACATATTTATGAACGATAAAACTAGGTGTTAACACCGAAATTATTGTTACCTCGTAAAGGACATAAATTGAGAAACAATTCAAAATGTTAGAATTCATTTAAAATGGAATAGAGGAAAATAAAAAGGCAAAGAAAGGAAAATAAAAGCCATGTGTGGGAAAAATTTACCAAGTTATTTAGAACATATGTCACATATTTTTGTACAAATAATTGAAGATACTTTTGTTTTGGACGATATTAATCAGTTTTACCCAGTTTATTGTAATATAAATGAAATTTAAAAGGAAGTAAAGTCTTTCGAGAGGAAAAGACATGCGCTTCTTGATTTAGGTCAGGAAGTTGTCGTCCAGACCAGTTGTAGAGTCTACGAAAAACCTTGAAAAGTTTTCTCGAAAATCAGCTGGAAATCCACGTACCTCAGCATCAAACAGGGTCGCCAAGTGGTCAGCCTTATCCTAACCATGAGAGGATCTGTCTCATACAATGGGGGTGCACCGTGCAAATTAGCTTATAAGACTAATGAATCAGATCCCCAGAAAGGATAATCTCCTTAAAGATCAAAAATCAGCTTTTAAGCCTGATATTACTCAATCCTTGAGATTGACTTTTAAAGATTGAGAATTACAAACTCATGGAATTCAATGATATCTAAACTCGAGCTTGAACGAGAAAATATTTTGATCAAATTACAAACCGATTTGTTTTCTGAAAACCCATTTTCAATGCGTTCATTACCATTGAACGTAAAATCCTAAGAATTCACCGGAATTCATTAGGTCACTTGAACCAAATCGGGTGTCAACCGTAAGAACGGTGGTTGCATAGCATGGTCGAAGACAGGACCTTGTGCCAGACCGAAAAACTATAGGGTGATCTGTAGTGACCCGAACTTTTCCATGTTTATATATATATTAATTAAGATTGATATTTACATGATTAAATGTTTCCAACATGTTAAGCAATCAAACTTGTTAAGACTTGATTAATTGAAATATATTTCATATAGACAATTGACCACCCAAGTTGACCGGCGATTCACGAACGTTAAAACTTGTAAAAATGACATGACGATATATATATGGATATACATATGGTTAACATGAGATTATGATAATTAAGTATCTCCATAAGTATATTAACAATGAGTTATATACATATAAACAAGACTACTAACTTAAGGATTTCGAAACGAGACATATATGTAACGATTATCGTTGTAACGCCATTTAAATGTATATATATCATATTAAGATATATTAATATATCATAATATCATGATAATATAATAATTTAACATCTCATTAGATATAATAAACAATGGGTTAACAACATTAATTGAGATCGTTAACTTAAAGGTTTCAAAACAACACTTACATGTAACGACTAACGATGACTTAACGACTCAGTTAAAATGTATATACATGTAGTGTATTTAGATGTATTAAAATACTTTTGGAAGACTTCAAGACATATATCAAAACACTCATACTTAACGAAAATGGTTACAGTTACTTTCCCATTCTTTTCTTTCATCAAGAATTCTAGTCGTATTCTTACCCGTATTATACACAGCTTCAAAACGTACTTACTATGGGTATATACCAATAGGAACTAGCATGGGATTCCACTCTTGATTATGTCATGTATGACTAATCAATTTTAACTTCTACCATGAGCTAGTCAACTAACTAGAACTCCTTTTAACCCCACTCACCACTCACCAATTACCACTCATCATTCACTCCATTTCACTTCCAATTCTCTTTCTAATTCTCTCTCAACACACCCACACTATTATGAACGTATTTTTCCAGTAGTTAATCATCATCTTCATCAAAAATCACTTCAAGAATCAAGCTATAATCATCATAGGAAGAACACTTCAAGAACACTTCAAAAATCCCTTCAAGTTTACTAATTTACTTCCAAGCTTTCTAATCCATTCCAAGTAATCATCTAAGATCAAGAAACCTTTGTTATATACAGTAGGTTATCTTTCTTATTCAAGTTAATATTCATATTCAAACTTTGATTCAATTTCTATAACTATAAACTATCTTAATTCGAGTAAAAATCTTACTTGAACTTGTTTTTGTGTCATGATCCTACTTCAAGAACTTTCAAGCCATCCAAGATCCTTTGAAGCTAGATCATTTCTTGTCACTTCCAGTAGGTTTACCTACTAAACTTGAGGTAGTAATGATGTTCATAACATCATTCGATTCATATATATAAAACTATCTTATTCGAAGGTTTAAACTCGTAATCACTAGAACATAGTTTAGTTAATTCTAAACTTGTTCGCAAACAAAAGTTAATCCTTCTAACTTGACTTTTAAAATTAACTAAACACATGTTCTATATCTATATGATATGCTAACTTAATAATTTAAAACCTGGAAACACGAAAAACACCGTAAAATCGGATTTACGCCGTCGTAGTAACACCGCGGGCTGTTTTGGGTTAGTTAATTAAAAACTATGATAAACTTTGATTTAAAAGTTGTTATTCTGAGAAAATGATTTTTATTATGAACATGAAACTATATCCAAAAATTATGGTTAAACTCAAAGTGGAAGTATGTTTTCTAAAATGGTCATCTAGACGTCGTTCTTTCGACTGAAATGACTACCTTTACAAAAACGACTTGTAACTTATTTTTCCGAGTATAAACCTATACTTTTTCTGTTTAGATTCATAAAATAGAGTTCAATATGAAACCATAGCAATTTGATTCACTCAAAACGGATTTAAAATGAAGAAGTTATGGGTAAAACAAGATTGGATAATTTTTCTCATTTTAGCTACGTGAAAATTGGTAACAAATCTATTCCAACTATAACTTAATCAACTTGTATTGTATATTATGTAATCTTGAGATACCATAGACACGTATAAAATGTTTCGACCTATCATGTCGACACATCTATATATATTTCGGAACAACCATAGACACTCTATATGTGAATGTTGGAGTTAGCTATACAGGGTTGAGGTTGATTCCAAAATATATATAGTTTGAGTTGTGATCAATACTGAGATACGTATACACTGGGTCGTGGATTGATTCAAGATAATATTTATCGATTTATTTCTGTACATCTAACTGTGAACAACTAGTTGTAGGTTACTAACGAGGACAGCTGACTTAATAAACTTAAAACATCAAAATATATTAAAAGTGTTGTAAATATATTTTGAACATACTTTAATATATATGTATATATTGTTATAGGTTCGTGAATCAACAGTGGCCAAGTCTTACTTCTCGACGAAGTAAAAATCTGTGAAAGTGAGTTATAGTCCCACTTTTAAAATCTAATATTTTTGGGATGAGAATACATGCAGGTTTTATAAATGATTTACAAAATAGACACAAGTAAGTGAAACTACATTCTATGGTTGAATTATCGAAATCGAATATGCCCCTTTTTATTAAGTCTGGTAATCTAAGAATTAGGGAACAGACACCCTAATTGACGCGAATCCTAAAGATAGATCTATCGGGCCCAACAAGCCCCATCCAAAGTACCAGATGCTTTAGTACTTCGAAATTTATATCATGTTCGATGGAGGATCCCGGAATGATGGGGATATTCTTATATATGCATCTTGTTAATGTCGGTTACCAGGTGTTCACCATATGAATGATTTTTATCTCTATGTATGGGATGTGTATTGAAATATGAAATCTTGTGGTCTATTGTTACGATTTGATATATATAGGTTAAACCTATAACTCACCAACATTTTTGTTGACGTTTAAAGCATGTTTATTCTCAGGTGAATATTAAGAGCTTCCGCTGTTGCATACTAAAATAAGGACAAGATTTGGAGTCCATGTTTGTATGATATTGTGTAAAAACTGCATTCAAGAAACTGATTTCGATGTAACATATTTGTATTGTAAATCATTATGTAATGGTCGTGTGTAAACAGGATATTTTAGATTATCATTATTTGATAATCTACGTAAAGCTTTTTAAACCTTTATTTATGAAATAAAGGTTATGGTTTGTTTTAAAAATGAATGCAGTCTTTGAAAAACGTCTCATATAGAGGTTAAAACCTCGCAACGAAATCAATTAATATGGAACGTTTTTAATCAATAAGAACGGGACATTTCATGATCTTTACTATTGCTCCTACAAAGGATAGTAATTGCATCCGACACGTTATAGACCACAATCAAAAGCATGTCACGGGACATTACCTTAACAGTTGCTTGATCAACGCTTTCCTTTACAACCGGACGGTAGTTTACCGAAAGGTAATATACGGAGCAAGTAAACTGGACGTGTTGCTTTTCCAATACAAGGTTAGCAAGTGGGTGACATAAAACCGCAAGTTTTGAGCTAAAATTTTCAAATCTGAAACCTACAAACAATTTGCAAACACCGGTGAAGGGTTATTCCGGAAAACTTGTCTAGGGTAAAAACTAGCATGTATTTTCAAAAGATCAAATGTTTTCATAAAGATCCAATTTCCTAAAGGATCTAAATTTTCATAGTCATATGGGACTGTAAACCACAACGTTACTATCATTGTTCATACCGCCAAATCAAAATCACTGATGTACAAAGTGTGAAGAATAAAGAAGTGATTCTAGTATTTTTATTTCAAGACTATATTGTTTGAGGACAAGCAACGCTCAAGTGTGGGAATATTTGATAATGCTAAAAACGAACATATATTTCATAGCATTATCCTTCAAGAAAGACAAGCTTTTGGTTGCAATTGTTCTATTTACAAGTGATATTCGTTTAAATATTAAAAGGTGAAGACAAAAGACAGATTCGACGAATTGAAGACGCAAATGACCAAAACGCTAAAAAGTACAAAGTACAATCCAAGTGGTTCAGTTTATTGATAAGAAACGTCTAAAAGTTGTAAGAGTACGAGCCGCAAAACGCAAAGTACAAGATATTAAATAGTACGAAAGGACGTTTGAAAATCCGGAACCGGGACCAGAGTCAACTCTCAACGCGCGACGCAACGGAGCTAAAATGACAAGTCAACTATGCACAAGAATATAATATAATATATATATATATAATTATTTAAAATTATATATAATATATTATAAATAATATATTAATCGAGCAGCCCACGTTTTGGAAGCTTTTGGACCAGTGAAAGACAGCCATGCGATCGCATGGCCTGGAAGAACAAAATCCATGCGATTGCATGGGTTACTGTAGCAGTTGACATCCTATAAATTGCAACGTTTTCAGCGAGAAAAAACACACTTTTTCTATCCACTCTCTATCTCTCGATATATATATATATATATATATATATATATATATATATATATATATATATATATATATATATATATATATATATATATATATATATATATATATATTATAATTTTAATTTTAATTTTAATTTAATATTAATAATAATAAGGTTATGTTAGCGAATGTTGTAAGTTTGTAAGTCGAAATTCTGTCCGTGTAACGCTACGCTATTAATACTCATTGTAAGTCATGTTCAACCTTTTTAAATTAATGTCTCGTAGCTAAGTTATTATTATGCTTATTTAAGCCGAAATAATCGTGATGTTGGGCTAAATATTAAAGACGGGGTAATTGGGCTTTGTACCATAATTGGGGTTTGGACAAAAGAACGACACTTGTGGAAATTAGACTATGGGCTATTAATGGGTTTTATATTAACTAAACGATACCTCGTTAATTTAATATAAAGATTACAATTTGACGTATCTATATATAACCACATATGCTTAATCGGGTACCTTGGGCGGGATATCTATAAATTCGAATTATTGTTCATTTGACCGGACACGGGAATGGATTATTAGTTAATAGATTCATTAAAACAGGGGTGGATTACATTCAAGGGTAATTGGTGTAATTGTTAACAAAGTATTAAAACCTTGGACTACACGCAGTCGATAACCTGGTGTATTCATTAAACAAAGTATTAAGACCTTGTTACAGTTCGAACCTCAATTAGTTGGAATATTTGACTTCGGGTATAAGGATAATTTGACGAAGACTCTCGCACTTTATATTTATGACTGATGGACTATTATGGACAAAACCGTATGGACATATCGAATAATCCAGGACAAAGGACAATTAACCCATGGTAATAAATTAAAATCAACACGTCGACCATCATAATTACGGAAGTTTAAATAAGCATAATTCCTTTATTTTTTTATCTCATAGCACTTTTATTTACTGTCCTTTTATTTATTGCACTTTGAATTATCGTACTTTTATTTATCGTCATTTACTTTACGCTTTAAATTAAGTCATTTGTATATTTAATATTTTACATTAGGTTTTAATTGTGACTAAAGACATAAAATCGACAAACCAGTCATTAAACGGTAAAAACCCCCCTTTTATAATAATAATAATACTACTTATATATATATATATATATATATATATATATATATATATATATATATATATATATATATATATATATATATATATATATATATATACAAATATAGTTTTAAAAATATAGCGTTAAACTTGGCTAGCTCCCTGCGGAACGAACCAGACTTACTAAAAACTACACTACTGTACGAGTAGGTACATTGCCTATAGTGTTGTAGCAAGGTTTAGGTATATCCACTCTATAAATAAATAAATAACTTGTGTAAAATTGTATCGTATTTAATAGTATTTCGTAACAAAAATATAACTATTTCGTACTACACCTCGCACACATCAGTGTTCCCTGGTGATGTGCCCGTTGGTTACATTGAAATGTTGAGGCCATCCTTAACGGACGGTCAAGGTAGGAGGATTCAGCCAGCATTGGTGAATATTTTTGTTGGTCGTGTGATGAATAGCGAATTTGTTGTGATGATAATTCGCCGTTGACGGGATTCTAGTATACGAATAGTTTCCATGCTAGTACTAGGAAGCCGTCTTGCGTGGTTGTGCTGTAGGGTTCAGAGGAGAAACCCTATGTTAAATGTTGATGTTATGTCTAGCTCATGGTGTATTATTATCGTACTGGATTAATTCAGAGACTGATGGTCATGTGCGGATCGATTGATGGAAAAGTTTGTGTCCCTAGTGTGATTATTTGGTGATACCAAAATTTCTTCGTTGAAGGGATGACCCGGTGGTGGAGACGGGGGAAGTTGGTTCTTGATTCAGAGAATGTTCATGATTGGCTAGTTTACGAGTCGTTGAAGTACGGAGTTTTGACGCGGCATGAATCCTTCTCGATTTGGATTAATGCAAGACATGGTGCACGGCGTAGTGGACCTAGTAGATCGCGTTGGGTGATATAGTTGTGGATGTAGCTTGTGGCGAGTTGTAGCCGAGAGAACTTGAAGGGATATATGGTGTTTTCCGTATTTCCTAAGTAGGAATTTTAGATGTTGAGTGTATGAAATACCGCTCGTTGCGGTGATGCACTCTAGTGATTATTAGCGTGTGGTGAGATCTTCGTATTAACGAAGGATATTATGGGCGTCAGACTTGGTCGTGTCTAGTAGGATCGTAGGGCGTAGTTACTAGTTGTATGTAAGGGTGAAGGCGTTGGAGCACTTACCTCTTGGTAAACGATGAGGATCACAGGGACGTGATCCATTCTAAGTGGGGGGAGTTGTAACACCCCGTTTTTCAATTACTACGTTATTTTGGACGTCATTTGAGTTACAAGGTATGTAATCGTTATTTTAACCCCAAATAAAATTTGAGTTAATGTTTGAGAACCTCACCATTGGAAAGTAGACCTTATTACGTTTTCAAAGATATTTGATTCATCAAAAATGGAGTTACGGTTTAAAAGTTACGACCAAAACAAGTGTCAGAAAAATACTAAAAATGGACCAGGCGCAATTTATGGCTGGTAGGCGCAATTTGCGGCTGGATGGGGTTCTTCAGCGCCCAAATGGGCGCATTCTTGCGGCCACTTTTGCGGCTCGGCCGTAATTTGTTGCCAGTAGGTGCAAATTGCGGCTGGAACGTATTTTTGGTGATTTTCTTGATATTTTGAGTTTTAATGAGGGGTATTTGAGTCTTTTCACTTGGGGGTCGGTTTTGAGCCACTAAAACTGATCCAATCTCATTCTTATCCTCATTTCACGTTCTCAAACACTCTCATCCATTTCTAGAGAGAGGAACCCATTTTAGAGAGAGAGAGAGAGAGAGCTTGCTTTGAGGAAGAAGAAGAGTGAATCGTGTAACATCCCGCCTTTTTCCGTTAAATTTATTTTAACACCGTCTTTTTTTTTAGATAATATCTTTAGTTATCTAAATTCGTATCCCCCGGTAATAAGTGTTTCCAATATTTTCGTTATTTAATTATAACATCTCTCGTTTACTCTAGCGTTTTTAAAATAATTCGTTTGGTTATTTCACGCAACCGCTTTCAAAGTCGAGGGACCAATGTTGTCAAATGGGCAAAAAGGTGACTAGGTCAAACGGTCAAACCTTCTTCCTCCTCCATTCATTTCACCTCCTCACTCTAATACTTCCATCCTTTTTCTCTCAACACCCAAATCATTCAATCATCATCTAAAATCGATCTAGGAAGCTCACAACAAATCCGATTACATATTTGGAATCCTCTCTTCATCCTCTACATTTTGATACTAACTCCGTCACTTTTGGGTAACTTTCTAAAAACTCTAGATTTCATGTTCTTAGTGTTTTTGACTTGAAATGGTGTTAATTAGTGTCTATGGCTCAAGTCTAACATGAATATGTGTTTGGTTTGCTCAATTTGTTTGTTTTGAGTAACTAGCTTGAATATGAAAAATGGGTTAGTTTAATCTTTGGTTTTGGGTGATTTAATGTTGTTATATGTTAAAGTTCACGTGTTAATTGTGTTACTAGCTTCATATGCTTCGTTTTGGTATGTTGGATGACATGAAAACCTTACATTAACATGATTATTGATTTTGTGATTCTTGGTTAGGGTTTGATAGATTTTTAAAACGAACTTTTGATGCATTAAATGCTTCGCAATGTTGTTGGAAAGTGTTTATTTGTAGTGTATGTGTAATTACCTACGAAACGACATATTATATATGTGTAGTAAGTTCCCGAATCATGATATGCGTTTTACGAACTTGAAACTTGAATGATAAACTTTTAACGATCATTCGACGAGGATTTGGTCATTTAAAACGATGTGATTGTTTGACGATATGTGTTTAGTTGTATTCCTCGTTAAAATACCTTTCTAACGATGTATGATATGCATTTTAAGTGTTTGCGGTTCATAAGTTGTGTTTGAAATGAGC